>NC_134472.1:20624931-20993842 GCF_964194025.1 Convolutriloba macropyga
TTATGAATGCAAAAAGCAGCATTCTTTTGTTCACACATGGTAATGGAAAATAAAATTTTGTTCACGGGGGGAAACAGAAACAGTTCCGAACTTTTAATATGAAACAATGAATATTTCAACAATATTTTCCAAACAGAAACTGTATTACTATTTTTATCATCTCATCAGAACATTCAAGACAGCCTGGTTGCAATTTCTAAAATGTAAGATGAAGATGGCCGTATCTAATCTACAAATCGTTAGATATAGATAAAACGTTAGAGATCACACACTGTGTGCAATTTCTAAAAGAACATTAGAGATAGATCGCCATATCTGCGACTAATGCCGTTGTTTGATGAGATAAATTTTTGGTACTTCTATGGAAATGAAACGCCACAAAAGCATTAATGAAGAAAACCACTGTCTCTCCCCTGTTTTTAATTAGTTCTTAAAAACAAACACTGGCACGGTGTTTGTGCACGGATCGCATTCACTTTGAATAGCAGAAGCAGATGGCACAGACAAAAGCCGATCAAAAAAACAATTACGTCATCAATTCTGGCATGAATGTTCGCATTAAAAATGGCATCATCCAACACATGAAAGGTAGCAACATTGTAAGCATTGCCAAACAACGTCATATAAAGTGATCATAACAGGCAGTTGTTTTTCACTTTTAAATGGTACATGTGTCAATGATCAATGATAAACAACCGACGGACACATTTTGACTAGACAAGGGCCATCTTGATGAAATTAGAAACATGTGTTGGGAATATTGTGGGATAACATTGACTGGTGAAATTGAATTTAGCTGGTGCACTTATAAGCTTAGCTTTGCGGGGGAAATGCGTTCAATGGTACAGTACTTAGAGGCCGAACTTAAAAATAGTATTTGAAAATGGTCGACCGTAAAGTCATTTTTCCGTCACAAGCCGACAATCGGTTCAAAAATCATTTTATGTTTATGTATAATACAAAAAAGATCACACAAAAAAATTGCGCGATCGAGCAGAAATATCTTTTAAATCATTTTAAGATATTCGCTTAAGCAAAATCTTTCACGTTTTGCATATTTTCCTGGCGAACTGAAATCTAATCATAAAGAGCTTGACTGTAGAGAACTTTTCGAAGAAAAAAATCAGTCTAACATAAAAGTCCCTACATGATTATTCAAAATGGTGAAACAATGAAATGTTTAAGACTTCATAATTGGTAAGTAATGATATTTGTCCGAGGAAATTAATTTTCTAAAAGAACTTGGGCTTGACAAAATATCTTGGACGCAGTTACAAAGAAAAACATAAGCGAATAACGTCGGGCGAATTGCTCTCAAACGACCGGCGAGCGGTTGGCTTGGTCAGTAGCTAGCCACGGGGGGGGGGTGGAGCCAATAGTGGGGATGGGGGTCAACAAAGGGGGGGGGGGGTGTCAACCTCTAAGAAACCGCCCCTCACACCATAAGTATAAGTATAAGTCTCCAAGACAGTTTGAGCTGAAACAGACCTGAAAGGCTCTAAGAGCACATAATGCCCGCTGGGCGCTACCTGTTTATCTCGTTTTTGAGGACGAAAAGTCAAAAGCGTCAGACGAAAAATTGGTCAAGCGAAAAATCGCATAAAAAAAGACCGACAGGACTAATATAATTGCTACAAACTTCGTTTGAGAGCAATTAACAAGAACACAAAATATGCGAATGGTTCCGATGAACAAGAATGGGCTCAAACTACAAACAGATCAGACACCGGACCAACTTGATTTCGTCGGTTCGCACCAAATGCCACTTAACATCTGTATTTAGATTGAAAATAGGCTCAACTTTACCCAATCACTTAAAACATCCAATAAGTTCTGGTGTTTTTTCTGGCTTCTTAGAACAAATGTTCCACAGTGTTAACTTTTTTCGTACAAAATCAAATAAAATATAGACCCCACAAGAGCATCAAAATGAAAAAACAATTGCTCCACTAAGGCATCAACTAATTCCAGCAACCGAACACGTAGAGAGAAGACACAAACACAAAGCATACGCCTTTACCTGATCTTCAAACAATGAAAAAATATTTCAAGCACTGCAAAATTTAAAAATTACTACTCGAAAAATTAGGACCATTGCCTTTTGTGTCTTGATGTACTCCATCATTAATTGCCGTTCAATTTAAAGCAAAGGGTTCAACTAGCAACGGCATTGATATGAGTCAGTGCAGACATGAGGGCTCCTCAACTTGACAGATTTGCGAGAAAATCACAGCAGGTCATGTCTCGGACATGTATACATTATCCTTTGTACAATATATGGTTTGTACAACAGGGAAAACCATGTACAATCATTATCGATTACAGAAACTTCTAGCGCGCTAGAAATTAATTGTTCCAACCTCACTTTTAGTGGGGGGGGGGGGGGGGGTACTAAACGCTCAACTGTTTTTTTGTTCAGTCAATCAGACAATTTTGGCCGATCAATAAATCTATCGTAGAGAGTCGTGACTTGTATCACAAGAAAGTCCGTTAAGCATAGAGTTTATAAATAAAGCATTTTCTAAAAATGTCAAGAGGAGTTATCGTGGATTACGATTATTGTGCTTTTCGTTTTGGTCACAATTTTGTTAAATTTCCGCTCAATCATGGTACTATTTTTTAACAATTCGGTTTCTCTTAGTATTCATGAAGCGATGACCAAACTGTTATTGGTCTCCATGTGGTTCTGTAGAATAAAATTTGGATTTTAGTTGAAACTAGATTTTTCGCTTTAAGAGCAATTTCTTTCACGTGGGGCCGTGTCTTTTGTTTCCGCTTTTGTATCGCTACTTTACAGCAAAGTATATAAACTCAATGTACGTGTTTTAATGGTACACAGATACCGTTGTCTGCATTTGTCTGTTGGCAATTAAATGTCTTTTGACTAAAAAACTGTTTCACAAAAATTTTGGCAATTTTTTCTATGGAAGTTCAGTTGATTTTTATTAAAAGTTTGTTGAGTTTGATTTCAGTTTAAATTAATCGTACATTGTCGGGGATCTGCCAGAAGCTGCTGTTTTAGTTAAATTGTATCTTAGTCTCAAAAATAACAGGTTTGATCAACTGTCCGGTTAAACATCATATAAATTAGTTGCTGATTTTATTCTGTTGCTGAATTTAAAAGACAGAAAAGCTATATGGTTTTGATCAGTTCTAATTTTTCTCAATCTAGCTTTAAACTTGCTGTTATTCACGCGCTTATGTGTTAGGTTTATCAGTTGATCGCTTAGTGGAATTGTGAATTCGTGGTCATCGTTTTCTAGCACTAATTGGTAGGAAATGGCTAACGATTTCGACACTCCCTTTTGAAACTTTGAGGCTGTTAATTTTCAAAAAGCTTTTGATTTGTGTCAAACGCTCTTTATATTTTTTCTCAGTTGCGCTGTCTTCCTCAGGCGCTTGTTCTATAAATTTTTTCTCAAAAAACTTTTTGCAAAAACTGGAAATCTTTTCAGCAAATTTTCGCATTTGTAGATTGATGTGATTTCATTATTCATTTATTACTTTGTTCATTTGATACAATCCATTGGCCAACTTAATTTACGGCACTCATTATTGATCTCGTGATTAGGTAGCTTGAGTGACCTGTATTTAACTTGCATCTGATTTTGAATTCTCAGTTCAGAGTTATGAAGGCAGAGCTCATTTAATTGACTTCTCAATCACTTATTAACCTAAACTTAGAAATGAAAATCTAATGGAAAATTGAAAAGCAACACATTACTAAAGATGTTATTGAATGACAATCTCATTTTTGCAAAAAAAAATAACTATTTATTAAATTGGTTTTCTGCTACTTGACAAAAAAAACAGTTAATTTCATGTATGTCGTTTCCTTTGTTGAAACTTTTATTCCAGTAAAACCAAAAGTTTTAGCTTTGCCCTTTTTCGTATACGCGTCTGACCTTTTAAAGAATCCATTAAAATTCGAAACAAATTTTTCAAAACTATGAACTTGTTCTTTTTCCGCTTCAACAGGTAGAAAATGCAGCCAAGAATGTGGATGATCCGGTATCGGAACATCATGTGCAAGCGCATATTAGCTTGCCCCCTGTCTCATTCACTATCTGCTGATTTTTATTGTTCTGAGAACAGGGTATCCATCTCCAGATAGAAGCCGACTAAATTCGGAAGAATTGCACACGGACGACAGGCGGGGCTCAATTTAAAGCCAACAATATTTGCAGACGGAGCTATGTAAAATGGCCTCAGCGTTGTGAAACAATACAAACATTTTGATATGATGCCCAATTCGGCGCACTTTTGATTCCATTTTTAGTTGTGTACTCTCACGAATTCAATTATCTTCTCAAATTACTAATGAGCGTATCACGTACTCTAAAAAGTTGAGGGGTTTTCCAGGGTTTTACTGAGCAACCGCTATACCCTGTTGCTAAAAAATGGACCAGACGCAAAACGGCCTTAAAAGGTTAGCCATATGCGGTTTCTCTCAAAAACACTTTTGAAAGTCAAAACGTCATTCACTGAAACCATCGCATGATCCTAACCTATGCTGAGAAACAGGGTACCCTACTCCAGATAGAAACCGCCTAAATTCGGATGAATTGCATTCGGGACAGGTGGAACTCAACTTAAAGCCCACTATTTTTGAGGTCGGAGCTATGTAAAAATGGCCTCAGGGCGTTTTGGAACAAACATTTTGAAGTGATAAACAATTCGGCTTACTTTCGATTCTATTTTTATCACGTACTGTAGAAAATTGATTTCGAGAGTTTTACTGAGCAACTGCTATACCCTGTGGCTAAAAACTGGACCAAACAGACGCAAAACGCCTTAAAAGGTTAGCCATATGCGGGTTCTCTCAAAAACACTTTTGAAAGTCAAAACGTCATTCACTGAAACCATCGCATGATCAAGACTTCTCTTAATCTGTACGCGTTTTAATGGTACATAAATACCGTTGTCTGCATTGGTCTGTTGTCAAATAATGGTCTATTGAATATAGAAGTGATTTAAAACTTTGCCGATATTTGTCTATGACTGATCAAGTCACATTGAAGGTCAAACGGAGTCCCAATAAGATAAAATTTTTCAGATAACAGTTTATGGGGTTGATTAATTAGGGACTCTTCATTTTCGTAAAAAGTTAATTTTCATTTTGAGCTCTGACTAACGCTTTCTCTGTTATTTTATGTGCCAGCGGAACATTATGTGCCAGCGCATATCAGCTTGCCTCCTTGTCTTTCCTTTTGCTGAAGTTTTGAGAAAATATAGTGGGCTTTAAGTTGAGCCCCACCCGTCGTTCAAGGGAAACCCATCCGTATTTAGTCGGTTTCTATTTGGAGGTGGATACCTTCTTTTGAGAAACAAGGTATCCCCTCCAAAAAGAAACCGACTAAATAACGATTATTGCTCTTGAACGATAGCCGGGGCTCAACTTAAAGCCCACTATATTTGGTAGCGGAGCTATGTAAAATGGCTTCTGAGTGTCAAACATTTTGAAATGACAACCAATTCGGCGCACTTTCGATTCCATTTTAGTAGTGCACTCTCACGAATACAATTAACTTCTTACATTACTAATGAGCGGTTCAAATAAAACTTGAAAAAGTTGATTTCGAGAATTTTACTTAGCAACAGCTACACCTTGTGGCTGAAAAAATCTGACTATTTAGACGCAACGGCTAAAAAAGTTTAGCAATATGCAGGATTCTCTCAAAAATATTTTTCGAAGTTAAAAAGTCATCCACTGAAAGCATTGCTTGATCAAAAGTCTTCTCTAAATCTATACGCATTTTAATGGTACATAGATACCGTCGTCTGCATTGGACTGTTGTCAAATAATGGTCTTTTGAATAAAGAAATGATTCATTAAAACCTTGTCAATTTTTGTCTATGTCTGATCAAATCACCTTGGAAGTCAAACGGAGTCTCAATGAGACCAAAAATTTTCATTAGGTTGATGGGGTTGATTACTTAGGGACTGTTAAATTTCGAAAAAAAGTTAATTGAACTTTTGAACTGACTAACGATTTTTCTGTCGTTTTATTGCAGTACGCGTAACAAACATCTCATTGATTTCTTCAGTGTCAATATGAGCGTTCTTAACAGTCCGAGAAAATGAGAACTAGTTTTTATCACTGATTTTGTTTTCCAGAATGATATAACTGCTTTCTCTGCTTCAACACGTAGAAAATTCAGCCAAGAAGGTGGATCAGCCGGAGTCGGAACATTATGTGCCAAGGCACATTAGCTTGCCTCCCTGTCTCTTTCTTTCTGCTGATGTTTTTTGTTCTGAGAACAGGGTGTCCATCTCCAGATAGAAACCGACTAAATTCGGATGAATTGCAATCGGACGACAGGCGCGGCTCAATTTAAAGCCGACTATAATTGCATACGGAGCTATGTAAAATGGCCTCAGAGCGTTTTGGAACAATACGAACATTTTTAAATGATGCACAATTCGGCGCACTTTTGATTCCATTTTTCCTAGTGTACTCACGAATTCAATTAACTTCTTAAATTACTAATGAGATTATCACGTACTGTAGAAAGTTGATGTCGAGAGTTTTACTGAGCAACTGCTATACCCTGTGGCTAAAAACCGGACCAAACAGACGCAAAACGCCTTAAAAGGTTAGCCATATGCGGGTTCTCTCAAAAACACTTTTGAAAGTCAAAACGTCATTCACTGAAACCATCGCATGATCAAGACTTCTCTAAATCTATACTCATTTTAATGGTACATAGATACCGTCGTCTGCATTGGACTGTTGTCAAATAATGGTCTTTTGAATAAAGACATATTCATTAACACCTTATCAATTTTTTTTCTATGTCTGATCAAATCACCTTGGAAGTCAAACGGAGTCTCAATGAGATCAAAAATTTTCATTAGGTTGATGGGGTTGATTACTTAGGGACTGTTAAATTTCGAAAAAAAGTTAATTGAACTTTTGAACTGACTAACGACTTTTCTGTCGTTTTATTGCAGTACGCGTAACAAACATCTCATTGATTTCTTCAGTGTCAATATGAGCGTTCTTAAGTGTCCGAGAAAATGAGAACTAGTTTTTATCACTGATTTTGTTTTCCAGAATGATATAACTGCTTTCTCTGCTTCAACACGTACAAAATTCAGCCAAGAATGTGGATCAGCCGGATTCGGAACATTATGTGCCAAGGCACATTAGCTTGCCTCCCTGTCTCTGTTTTCTGCTGATGTCTTTTGTTCTGAGAACAGGGTGTCCATCTCTAGATAGAAACCGAATAAATTCGGATGAATTCCAATCGGACGACAGGCGCGGCTCAATTTAAAGCCGACTATAATTGCATACGGAGCTATGTAAAATGGCCTCAGAGCGTTTTGGAACAATACGAACATTTTTAAATGATGCCCAATTCGGCGCAGTTTTGATTCCATTTTTAGTAGTGTACTCTCACGAATTAAATGAACTTCTTAAATTACTAATGAGCGTATCACGTACTCTGAAAAGTTGAGTTCGAGAGTATTACTTAGTAACCGCTATAGCATGTGGCTAAAAACTTGACCAAACAGACGCAAAACAGCTTTAAAGGTTAACCATATGCGGGTTCTCTCAAAAACACTTTTCAAAGTCAAAATGTCATTCACTGAAAGCAAGGCATGATAAAAACTCTTCTCTAAATCTGTACGCGTTTCAAACGTACATAGATACCGTTGTCTGCATTGGTCTGTTGTCAAATAATGTTCTTTTGACTAAAGAACTGATTCATTAACATCTTGCCAATTTTTGTCTATGCCTGATCGAATCACATTGAAAGTCAAACGGACACACAATGATACCAAAAATTTTCATTAAGTTTATTGGGTTGATTACATAGGGACTGTTCATTATCGAAAAAAATTTAATTGAACTTTTG
Organism: Convolutriloba macropyga; assembly: GCF_964194025.1. Taxonomy (NCBI): domain Eukaryota; kingdom Metazoa; phylum Xenacoelomorpha; order Acoela; family Convolutidae; genus Convolutriloba; species Convolutriloba macropyga. The sequence continues at coordinate 20,632,795 of NC_134472.1, forward strand.
AACTGACGTTTTTTCTGTCATTTTATTGCAGTACACGCAACAAACATCTCATTAAATGCTTCAGTGTAAAGATGAGCCTTCTTAACAGTCCAAAAATTGAGAACTATGACTGATTCTGATTTCCAGAAATATGTAACTGCTTTCTCTGCTTCAACAGGTAGACAATTCAGCCAAGAATGTGGACGATCCAAGGTCGGAACATTGTGCCAAGGCACACAAGCTTGCCTCGCTGTCTTTCTTTCTGCTGATGTTTATTGTTTTGAGAACAGGATATACATCTCCAGATAGAAACCGACCAAATCCGGATGAATTGCACTCGGACGACAGGCGGGGCTCACTTTAAAGCCGATTATATTTGCATACGGAGCTATGTAAAATGGCCTCAGCGTTGTGGAACAATACAAACATTTTGATATGATGCCCAATTCGGCGCACTTTTGATTCCATTTTTAGTTGTGTACTCTCACGAATTCAATTATCTTCTCAAATTACTAATGAGCGTATCACGTACTCTAAAAAGTTGATTTCCAGGGTTTTACTGAGCAACCGCTATACCCTGTTGCTAAAAAATGGACCAGACGCAAAACGGCCTTAAAAGGTTAGCCATATGCGGGTTCTCTCAAAAACACTTTTGAAAGTCAAAACGTCATTCACTGAAACCATCGCATGATCAAGACTTCTCTAAATCTATACTCATTTTAATGGTACATAGATACCGTCGTCTGCATTGGACTGTTGTCAAATAATGGTCTTTTGAATAAAGACATATTCATTAACACCTTATCAATTTTTTTTCTATGTCTGATCAAATCACCTTGGAAGTCAAACGGAGTCTCAATGAGATCAAAAATTTTCATTAGGTTGATGGGGTTGATTACTTAGGGACTGTTAAATTTCGAAAAAAAGTTAATTGAACTTTTGAACTGACTAACGACTTTTCTGTCGTTTTATTGCAGTACGCGTAACAAACATCTCATTGATTTCTTCAGTGTCAATATGAGCGTTCTTAAGTGTCCGAGAAAATGAGAACTAGTTTTTATCACTGATTTTGTTTTCCAGAATGATATAACTGCTTTCTCTGCTTCAACACGTACAAAATTCAGCCAAGAATGTGGATCAGCCGGATTCGGAACATTATGTGCCAAGGCACATTAGCTTGCCTCCCTGTCTCTGTTTTCTGCTGATGTCTTTTGTTCTGAGAACAGGGTGTCCATCTCTAGATAGAAACCGAATAAATTCGGATGAATTCCAATCGGACGACAGGCGCGGCTCAATTTAAAGCCGACTATAATTGCATACGGAGCTATGTAAAATGGCCTCCGAGCGTTTTGGAACAATACGAACATTTTTAAATGATGCCCAATTCGGCGCAGTTTTGATTCCAATTTTAGTAGTGTACTCTCACGAATTAAATGAACTTCTTAAATTACTAATGAGCGTATCACGTACTCTGAAAAGTTGAGTTCGAGAGTATTACTTAGTAACCGCTATAGCATGTGGCTAAAAACTTGACCAAACAGACGCAAAACAGCTTTAAAGGTTAACCATATGCGGGTTCTCTCAAAAACACTTTTCAAAGTCAAAATGTCATTCACTGAAAGCAAGGCATGATAAAAACTCTTCTCTAAATCTGTACGCGTTTCAAACGTACATAGATACCGTTGTCTGCATTGGTCTGTTGTCAAATAATGTTCTTTTGACTAAAGAACTGATTCATTAACATCTTGCCAATTTTTGTCTATGCCTGATCGAATCACATTGAAAGTCAAACGGACACACAATGATACCAAAAATTTTCATTAAGTTTATGGGGTTGATTACGTAGGGACTGTTCATTATCGAAAAAAATTTAATTGAACTTTTGAACTGACGTTTTTTCTGTCATTTTATTGCAGTACACGCAACAAACATCTCATTAAATGCTTCAGTGTCAAGATGAGCCTTCTTAACAGTCCAAAAATTGAGAACTATGACTGATTCTGATTTCCAGAAATATATAACTGCTTTCTCTGCTTCAACAGGTAGACAATTCAGCCAAGAATGTGGACGATCCAAGGTCGGAACATTGTGCCAAGGCACACAAGCTTGCCTCGCTGCCTTTCTTTCTGCTGATGTTTATTGTTTTGAGAACAGGATATACATCTCCAGATAGAAACCGACCAAATTCGGATGAATTGCACTCGGACGACAGGCGGGGCTCACTTTAAAGCCGACTATATTTGCATACGGAGCTATGCAAAATGGCCTCAGAGCGTTTTGGAACAATAGGAACATTTTGAAATGATGCCCAATTCGGCGCAGTTTTGATTCCATTTTTAGTAGTGTACTCTCACGAATTCAATTAACTTCTTACATTACTAATGAGCGTATATCGTACTCTAAAAAGTCGATTTCGAGAAATTACTGCTGATGTTTATTGTTTTGAGAACAGGATATAAATCTCCAGATAGAAACCGACTAAATTCGGATAAATTGCACTCGGACGACAGGCGGGCTCAATTTAAAGCCAACAATATTTGCAGACGGAGCTATGTAAAATGGCCTCAGCGTTGTGGAACAATACAAACACTTTGATATGATGCCCAATTCGGCGCACTTTTGATTCCATTTTTAGTTGTGTACTCTCACGAATTCAATTATCTTCTCAAATTACTAATGAGCGTATCACGTACTCTAAAAAGTTGATTTCCAGGGTTTTACTGAGCAACCGCAATACCCTGTTGCTAAAAAATGGACCAGACGCAAAACGGCCTTAAAAGGTTAGCCATATGAGGTTTCTCTCAAAAACACTTTTGAAAGTCAAAACGTCATTCACTGAAACCATCGCATGATCCTAACCTATGATGAGAAACAGGGTACCCTACTCCAGGTAGAAACCGCCTAAATTCGGATGAATTGCATTCGGGACAGGTGGAACTCAACTTAAAGCCCACTATTTTTGAGGTCGGAGCTATGTAAAAATGGCCTCAGGGCGTTTTGGAACAATAAACATTTTGAAGTGATAAACAATTCGGCTTACTTTCGATTCTATTTTTAGTAGTGTACTCTCACAAATTCAATTAACTTCCTAAATTACTAATAAGCGTTATCACGTAAAACTCATGAAAGTTGATTTCGATAGTTTTACTTAGCAACCACTAACCCTGTGGCTAAAAAGTGGACCAAACAGACGCAAAACGGCTTTAAAAAGGTTAGCTATATGCGGGATTCTCTGAAAAAACTTTTCGAAGTCAAAAAGTTATTCACTGAGAGCACCGCATGATCAAGACATTTCTCTAGCTGTGTAAAAATTAATTCACACGGTATTTTGATTCACCTCGCTTTTAGGCAAAAACACCGCTTGAAAAAATAGTACTTTCCGGTTAAAAGAGCTTAAGAGATCTTTTCAACAATTGTCCCCCCTTTGCAAAAGGGAGTCTATTCTTGAATAACTTTAATTAAGCTATTTATTAACGAATCAGAGACAAATAATAACATTCCACGTATTCGCATACTATGTTCGATTAAATGAACAAAATTCGCCATGTTAATTCGCCGAATTGGCTTACAAAACGAAAACAAATTCCGATTGGCGGGTCGGTGCGATAATCGACCCGCGATTTCCAGATTACATCCCACAATGCATGAGAGTCATGGCCGTGAACAGGGGTCCGCAATTTAACTTAAACTAATATTTGGCTATCTGGGCTGTAGGCCTAGTAATATTGTGCTAAATTATAGCACAAAAAGGGGACGATTCTCTACCAGTTACCAAAGGGGGTAATTGTTGAAAAGATCCAAATCAAGAAAATCAATACTCCTCTTGGAGTCGTAAAAAACCTCAAGAAAACCATCATTGCTCTTCGTTTCAAAAAGACAGCTCCCCGATATAATTTATAAATTTTCTAAATTATTAAAATTCTTTCATCTGTAAAAAATTAAATTCGAGAGAATAAGATTGAAAAATGACGTCACGTACACAATTCACTCGAATAATCACTTGAAAGAATGAACTAAAAATGATTTGAAGTGAGCGTAACGTCATATGCCTCCACCAAAAATCTTTGCAACACATTTACAGCAATCCAATTTGCTTATGTAAGCAGACAAATAATAATGCGTTTTTTTTTACTATTTTGTTGTGCTTATCTTTCAAAGGATTGGCTTTATGGCAGTAATTTTTTTGACAACCGGTAACAAAAATGAATCGAATCTTGTACCGGTAACTTATTATGACTAAAATAAGTGACCTCATGGGAAGGGGGCGGGGGCAAAAACAGAAAAGATCCCAAAAAACTTACAATAAATATCAGTAATACTACTTGTCAATAACACGCGTAACAACCGAAGTCCCGCTTACATAACCCGTCGAACTCAGTCTGTTAAAACAGCGCCAGCTATAACAAAACAAATGAACTCGAGAAAAATGAGCGAAATATCTTAATTGGCTATTTGCCATTGATGACATGAATCACCAAAGCGTTAAAAGGTCACTTTCCCGTGTAAAAACAAATTTGTTAATTATCACTAAGGGGTAGCGTACAAATTTCCCATAGAGGGCTTCTTCGCTGTGCAGCTAATTAACTTTCGAGAAGGGTGAACAATTTGGGATAAATTATCTTTGTTATCTAGTGATGAACGCAGCAGATAGTCAACTTAAACTTTAAAAAAAATCGTGCAAAGTGGTTCTCCAGTTATTACTGTAACATGTGGTTCAAAAATTTTGTCAAAAACGCTCGAAAGATTTAAAAGGTCAAGATGTTTAGAAATGAAAATCGATAAAGCATCTCTTGCAATAGGTTGTTAGGTATCGGAGAGAGTGTTATTGTAAAGTGCGCAAACGCCATGTCACTAACTCAAAGGACTTGTTATTTTAAGGCACTTACCGCGTAAAACAGCGACTCAGCGTAACACAAATTCCTTGGGCAAAATTTATAATAAATGACCACACAAATAGATCCGTCACTTCAAAGCAGAGTGAACCCTAGAGACGGGGAGCTACTATCGGCGAGGATTCCATAATTTGGACTGAGTGAAGAAACTGCTTATATTTACTTCAAAGTATCTATAGTCTTCAATTCAAATGTGCCTTCGGGCTATTTTTCCAGACATGTACTCAAGTTTAACTGAATGCACGTTCGATCAGGTTTTCTTTCACTACATAGAGAAAGAGCGAGTGTAATAAATGCAAAACACCGGGAAATTTCCGACCGACATTTATTAACATTTAACCATTTTCAAATATGCAAATCAGCAGAACTTAATCAAATACATGTTACTTATAGGCCGCTGCTACCCGTTAGATTTCACGGATTCACTCAGCTTGCATAACAACACTACCTTTTGGCGACCATGCAAACTACATGTATATTTCCATTGCACACTTGTAGAAATAATAAAGGGGAGATACTACTTGGTAAAACAAATCGACGGGAAGGTTGTGATATAATTTAACGGAGTGCACAGTATAACTAAGCTAAGCTAGCTACAAGCAGTTGTTACAGACTTTCACCAACTTTAGAGTAATCGACTAGACCGAACAATTTATTACTTAATATGACAACTTGCAGATAATGACAAAATTCATGTATCTAACAATTTTAGTTCAATTAGTATACCGTTTGATAGCAAATGGAGTACAAAATCCAATTTGACCTTCTGTTTCGGCAAATCAAATCATTCATTATAATCTTAGCTCTAGAAGTTCTTAAAGCTTCAAATGATATACGATTCACGATTCTAGCCAACTAAAAATATTACGATAAAACCAATCGCCATTGTTATTAGTAGGTCAGGCTTCCGGACTGACCACGGGTTTCACCCTTTGCTTGGGAACTTTCAGGTCATTTTTTCCTGGAATTAAAGTAGCTGCATCTGCAAACAATTCTCTAGGAACATAGTTCTCTTTACAGGTGTTCGTTTCAAATTATTTCAAGTTGCCTTTCGTCAGTAGCCTCCTGTTTAGTTTTTGGTTGTTGTTGTAGCCGCAGATATTCGGTCGTCAAGGACATTGGAGTGGGGTTGTGGTCCTAGATGACTGATGGGATGGTTGGCTTGTCGCCTCGGTGGTGAGGACTGTCAGCCCCCTCCCACCAGTCAACTGGGGAAGGCTTGCAGCTGGGCTGTCTTGTGTGTTGGTAGTGTCTTGCGTTGCGGGTTGAGTCATTGCTTCGCTGGTTTCTAGGCCCACGAAAACAGCGGCGTCAATCGGGTGAGTCCACAGAGTTTTTGGTCATAATGTCTACTGATAATGTTGATTAACGGTTTAGTAAGTAGCAGTAGTAGTTCAGGTTTTGAATCAGCCTGATTCGGGACTTTGGCCCGTCACTTCAGAGCCAGGTTGACTTTCTGGATTGCGTTGCAATGTCCGCAATTGCACATGAAAGTGCATGTACATGTCTGTTTAGAAACTATGTTTAAAAGACGGCTGGATCTTGTCCAAAAGTTCTCGTCAGCCTTTTTCGTGTATTTTTTGTATTTATATAAAATCCTGTTGTTTCGTTTTTGTCATAGTATTTTTCTCTGAATTTACTCTTATTGGTAGATAGATAACAAAATTCCCTCTGAGAAAAGACAGTAAAAGAAGGACGTCATGAAGTTCGAAATACATTGAAAGTGGTGAGATCTTAAGCTTTTCCAGTCTGGTCTTATAATTAATGCTCCAATCATTCGAAATCCAATTCGTAGCTTTGCGCTACTTTTTCAAGATCCTTCATTTCCAGTTTTGTTCGCACACCAGACCTGGGAAGCGTAGCTTATTACCGTTACAACATAGCTTGCATATGCATTTAATTTTTTTATATTAGACTTGGAAGAGACGTTTCGTTTCAGGAAATATTACGTCTTCTGGTCTTTTGTGCACCAATTCTCACAATTAAGTTTTTCACGTGAGTTTGGTTGATATTACCACACCTATATCTTTCTATTCATTTTTCGACTCTAGTTGTTTGCCATTCAGCATAAAATTATAGTTGTTTTCTTTTTTGATAGGTAAAAGTTAATTTTTGTTTTCATTCAATTTCATCTTGTTCTCTTTGCACCGTTTTTCTATTGTCAATATCGGCTTGGAGTTTTGCTGCATCGGTTGTGACAAGTTTCGTTTACATCTGTTCTCTGAGTGATGATAAACGTTACACAAAAAAACTGGCTCCTCGTTATAGCCTTCAGCCTAGTGGTGAAAAACGTCAAAAAATAGTATCCAGTGGCACCACAATTTCATTTGACGAATCGTCAAATCAGGCAGACGAAAAAACAATAAAACATACAATTTGCAGAGAAGAAAAAGGACTGGGGCAACAGCAAACTCGAAAAAAACATGACCTGCAAAATAGACATACATGCTCTAAAACATAGACAGAAAGAGATTACGTTAGAATAGAAACTACATACGTCAGAAGGTAGAGGTCTCTCCAATAATAGCTTATCCCCGTAAAAAAACTCCACATGAGGACAAGCAGGGCAAAATATTAATTAATAAATGAATTCAACATCAAAATCTTCCAGCAACATCGAACTTTGACAGCAACAAAGCACACAACCCAAAATCTCAAAATAAATAAATTTTCTTCCAAAAACTAGTGCAGGAAAAATAATCAATACTAAAAAACTATTGACCCTATACGCCCTTAGGATGCATACACCAAGCAAAAACCTCAACAGTTTCACCTGAAATTCATTAACTCAATACTTCGTTGCACACCAAAACGTATATTAACCCTGAAGCCTGCACAACTACTAATATCCCGAAAATCAATTAAAAAAAGCGTAAAATGAGAAATCTCACAGAAATCAGAATAATCTTCAAAACCAGTGGCTAAGAATCAGGAATCTAACTCCATACAAAATTCCGTAACCGGATCAAAACATAAAACTTGAGAAATTAGACCGCTAAATTGGCCAACATACACCGACCTTGTTGTAGTAGTAGTAGTAGTAGTAGTAGAGAATTCGGGTATGTTTCCCGGGGCTTCAATTTGTGCCCCTTAGTCAGTCCAGTTTCAGTTGTCAAGTTTTTTCCAATTGTTACAATTGTCACATCTGCAAATTATACGCCAAGAGCATTTGTTTGTCAGGCTGAAATGAGTTGTGAAAAAGTGCCAGTATGCTTTTGTGATAGTGTGTTTGTTTAATTTGCCTCCAAATTTTTGAATATTTCTATTTACAACGTTGTACAGTTGTTTCGTTCGGTGGAGGAAGTTTTCATCAGATTTGACTAGTCGGTTATTTTCGATTTTCAGTTCACCTCTACAGTGTTGCCTTGTCCTCTCGTATTCAAGGGTTTTACAATTTGTCGGAATGTCAAATTCATTACGTGAAGTCCAATGGAACTGTTATTATTGAGGATAGGTGGCGAGATCACAAGCAAAACGTTCGAAAAACGTGCGTGTAAGATTTTATTAGTACTCAAGATCAAGAACACTTAAAGCCTAAGTCAAATAGCCAAACTGACAAAAAATTTCACCTCAAAAGCAAACCATTCGTTCATATATCAATTTCCGGCTCTAATTTAAGTGTAGTTTGAAAAATTGTCTCACGTCTACAAAACTTTCCTCCCTCTACAACTACCGTGAGACCATAAACACTAAGTGTTAAATTCACAAAATAATCTTAGAAGTGAAACGATCAATTAAAATCGATTGCGCATCATTAGCAGCAGTGAGACCAGTGATTAATGGGACTAAAAACAACCAGCAATGGACCATCTATTTGGTTCTTTAAGGCCTCATTCACAACCAGTAGAACTTTCAGTTATTATGCTGTGTTACTCTTGCTTATGGAGGTTGTACAAACGGGTCTTTCACATTATAGCCCCCCCCCCAGCTTAGTGGTCAGATAACCTATACCCCCCCCCCCCAATAATGGCAAATATACCATATGGGGGGCTATATTTTCATGGGGGGGTATAATGGGAAAGACCCGTACAAACCAAAAGAAAGGAACTGTTGTTGTTGTAGCTTTTGCACAGAGCAGCAACTCGCGGGTAATTTTGGCGGGATACAGGCTCTTATTGCCGTTTTTAGCTCGTACCTTAGATTGCACTTGTATCATAATAAAAGGTGATCATAATAAAAGGTGGTGCTAAGAAAATTGGCCCACAGAGCGTTTAGCCGACAAGGAAAAAATGAGAAATTTAGTCGACAATTTTATCACAATTGGTCATAAAAGTCTCATTGTGATAGATTCATGTCAAGTCCCACGGGCTGCTGAGGCATGGCCATGGCCCGCCAGACATGGCCAGATGCGGTTGAATACGTTCCGACCACAGATAGACCTTCGTTGCACTAGTTGATGAAAAAACTGCGGTATATTTATCCGCTTACGTAACAATGTTTCAAATTTGCCAATCACAGCTTCAGAAAGTTTTATTGCACAATTTATTCAAATTGTCGGTTAACTTTCTCATTTTTTGGTTGTCGGCTAAACACCCTGTCGACCAATACGGCGGCCACCATAATAGGTATATTAGTAGTAGTATGTGACTGCCTATGAACAACTTGCTTCTGGTGCGGCGACCTTCCTGCATCTACGCCGTGTTGAATGACATGCGGTCCTCGGGTTAGGGGGACCAGGAGGTGCATCGTCAACGTCAAGGGAAAGGGGCAAGTGGGATTATTCTGTGCTGTGTGGTCGTGTAGGACTGATGGAATTAAGTCCAGCTACCTCTAGTGGTCTTTCCCACTGGTCAATTAATTTATGTGCGTGGTGTTTTTACTGCAGTTGAAAATGTGGTTTACGTCATGTGGTGGTACATCACATTTGGGAAAGCGGTTATCAACATTGTCACAGATCACACTCAATTAAGAGTATAGCAGGGGAGAGTATCCAGTTCTCAATTGTGCCAGTCGTATAGGTGCAGTTTGTGGAAGCGTTCTTTCTGCTCTCTTTGGTGGAGGTGTATCTAGTTGCTTGTTGTCTTTGTTCAACTGAGTATGGACCGGGTGTCGGTGGAAACGCTTGAGCGAATTTTTGTATTCTTTACGATTTAAATTCCTTTTGTTCTTTGTGTGTTGCTTCACGCGGTCCATCTAAGTATCATTTAGGGTCTGTCTCATGGACGAAGGCTGGTTGAAAAGGTTTTTTCATAATTAGCATGTTTGCTCTGATAACTGCCTGCTAGGAATTGCTCGACTAAAAATGCAGTGTGAGCTTTGACAGGCAGCTTTCCACCCTCATTTGGTAAGTCATTGATTTCAGACGTTTTTACACAGCCCGTGATTGTGCAAAGAGCAACGTCTTGTTTTGCGTATGCAGATGGTTCCGGTTTGTAAGGCTAATTGTGGAAGCCCAAATCGGAGAATCGTAGTTCAGGACGCTCCAACCAATAGCTTTGCAGGTCACTGGGAGTGTCTCTCTTATGCAACTGCAGTCGGTATCATCATCTTTTATAGTATGTTATTGCGCTTTCTTTAACTTCTCTTTGAAGCTTTTTTCATTTTCTCCAAAACTGAGCATCTATCAAAGGTCACACCAAGTACTTTGACTTGGGGCTTTACTGGTTCTGGTGAATAATGATGCAGTGGTAAAGGCTAGTGAGGAGCAGGTCAAACTTGGCCTCCTTGCTCCAGGTTTTGAACACAGTTGCCTTTGAACTTTCAGCAGATAACTTAAGTTTTCATGATTCTAGCGCTGTTCGGTAGCGGTGCCTCGAGTATGTCTCTTAGTAATAGGTTGTGATTAACCGTGTTGAAATTGACGGTGAGATCTAATGGTGCTAGTAGATTACGGTTGCAACATTTCGTTTGATTAAGGGTTTTCTGAATGTTGTTGGTGACAATGTTGAGAGCTGATTTTTAGAGTGCTCAGGTCTAAAGCCATGCTGATGTTATATAAAGTCATTCAGTGGGAGTTTCTATGTTAGATTTGCAATGGTAGAGAGAAATGCAATGGGTTTGAAGCTTTTAATTTCGGCTATGGTTTTTCCCGGCTTGTTTAAAGGTATAACCCTACCAACTTTCCAGATGTTCGGGATTTTTCCACTGTTTACAGAAAAGTTTATGTGTGAGGGAGATATCTCAGTGATAAGGGGCCTAAATGGTGTAAGTGGATTGGCGCTGTTCTATCTGGGCTCAGAGCTTTACTTTTTTTTTCGTCTCTTTTAGCTTTGTTCACTGTGTTACACTTAAACAATCTGCTCTGTTCACAGTTTTTTTATTGCTATTAGAGTATTTTTTCTGTTTTTTTTCTGGGTGTGTGGAGTGTATTGTTGGTTAAACTTGTTGGCGCATTTGCTTGGATCATTATGACGAATAGTTTCCTGAGCGCCAAATTATTTGGCTCTATTTGCAGGTTGTTTATCGTTACTTGACACAAAGTCCTTTCACTGAATTCCAGAGCTTAGATCAGTTACTTCTGTGAGTGAGTGTTTGTACAAGCTTGATCCAATTTTTGCACTTATGGCCTTGAACATTCTTTTTCTACTTCATGGTTTAGTTGCTATTTTTGGTGGCCCTGGAGGTTTTTTTTTGAATTTCATCTCTTTCTCAGAAAAATATTTTGCTTCGTTGGGAAAATTTGCAACCACTTTTTATCTCTTCCTTGTGAGATATGACTGCCAGCCGCTGCGTTATGGCTTTCGTTAAGGTCTTTTCCGCGTAGACATTTGTTGAATTAGTTTTTGAGTTAGGGTGTACGATGGAAATCATTTTATAAATTTGTCGATTGTTTTTACAATATTGAAGCGCTTATGATGTCATAAACGCATTTTACTGCGGTTCAATCGATTTATGATTTCATTGGTTTATTCATTTTGCTTTATCTTCGCGCTCAAAGTAAAACACGGCAATATAATCTTGATAGATCAACAGAGAGAGTTTTACTTGAATTTAGCCACAACTGTAAAAAATATGAATTTGTTCGACTAGAATTTCCTTAGAAATTTTTATCCGGAGTACAAAAGATATCAGCAACCAATAGGATCGATTAATAATTGTATAAACCAGCTTGCAATATAATAAGCGAACAAAATTGCTACATCAGCAGAGCTATAGTGCAACGATAGCATGCCTAGCCACGGTTCTGGAGATTGTATGTTCTAATCCTCTAAGCTCTAATTATTTGGCAGAATATGAAGTTAGCTAATACTAGAGTTAGATTTTTACTATTGCTAGAGTTTAGATATGTGGCTCTGACCTTGTTCTCAGGTCTAAAGCCATGCTGATGTTATATAAAGTCATTCAGTGGAAGTTTCTATGTTAGATTTGCAATAGTAGAGAGAAGTGCAATGGGTCTGAAGCTTTTAATTTCGACTATGGTTTTTCCCGGCTTGTTCAAAGGTATAACCCTGCCAACTTTCAAGATAATCGGGATTTTTGCACTGTTTACAGAAAAGTTTATGTGTGAGTGAGATATCTCAGTGCTATGGGGCCCAAGTGGTGTAAATGGATGGGCGCTATTCTATCTGGGCTCAGCGCCTTATTTTTCTTTTTTGTCTCTTATAGCTTTGTTCACTGTGTTACACTTAAACAACCTGCTCTGTTTCCAGTTTTTTTTATTGCTATTATAGTATTTTTTCTGTTTTTTTCTGGGTGTGTGGAGTGTATTGTTGGTTAAACTTGTTGGCGCATTTGCTTGGATCATTATGACGACTAGTTTTCTGAGCGGCAAGTTATTTGGCTCTAATTGCAGGTTGTTTATCGTTACTTGACAAAAAGTCTTTTCACTGTGCTCCAGAGCTTAGATCAGTTACTTCTGTGAGTGAGTGTTTGTACAAGCTTGATCCAACTTTTGCGCTTATGGCCTTGAACACTCTTTTTTACTTCAAGGTTTAGTTGCTATTTTTGGTGGCCCTGGAGGGTTTTTTTTGAATTTCATCTCTTTTTCAGAAAATTTTACTGCTTCGTTGGGAAAATTTGCAACCACTTTATCTCTTCCTTGTGAGATATGACTGCCAGCCGCTGCGTTATGGCTTTCGTTAAGGTCTTTTCCGCATCAAGACATTTGTTGGTCTTTGTTGTTTCTTCACTTTTATTTCAATATTAATTCAATGTTTATTCATTAGAACGGAACTTGAATCTTTCATTGGCCATTTAGGCAATGTTAGCAGCCAGTGAGACTTGCTACTAAATTAGGGTAAATGAAACGACAGCACAAAAATGAAACCAGCAATTATCAAAAATTTCTTTATTTTAAAGGTTTTCAAATTTTATTGATTTGCCAAAATGCAAGTCAGCTTTTAGCAGCAAGAAAGACAATTTGACGCTTTTTGTAATGTTTGGAAAATAAAATCTTTCTTAAAATAAATAATTTTATGAAAAACAATTCATTAATTTGTGAAAAGCGAAGATTTCTAATAGCGATGTTTAATCCTGTTTAAGTTTGCAATGAATAGGCTAAAAGAGAGAAAGTCTGGCATTGGTGATCAACTTTTTTTTAACAATTCATACTCATCTGTCACAAGGCGTAAAAAACGAACTTGTACAAAGACACTTTCAATGAAAGCAAGCAACAATTCTGTGGAAGAAATTTGGTTCAATTCTTCCATCAACAAATAATACCCAATAAAACTTCAAAGTTTTGTGTAAATTAGAAGAGTTTGTTGTTTTTCGGTTTCAGAAAACGATTTTCAAGATAGTACAGAAATCTGGATTAAAATTTTTTTCAAGCGCTTTCACATCATCGAAACACTTTTGATGTCATAAACGCAATTGCCTTTGGTTTAATCGTTTTAAGATTATTTTGGTTTATTCATTTGGCTTTATCCTTTTCCTCAACGTAAACTGTGACAATATGATCCTGATAGAACAACAAGGAGAATATTTGCTTGAACTTAGCAACAAAAGGACCATAATTGAATTGGTTTTTGAGTTATGGTGTACGATGGGAATCATTTTGTAAATTTGTCGATTATTTTTATGTTATTGAAGCGTTAATGATGTCATAAACGCATTTTACTGCGGTTCAATCGATTTATGATTTCATTGGTATATTCTTTTTGCTTTATCTTCGCGCTCAAAGTAAAACAGGGCGATATAATCTTGATAGATCAACAGAAAGAGTTTTACTTGAATTTAGCCACAACTGTAAAAAAATATGAATTTGTTCGACTAGAATTTCATTAGAAATTTTTATCCGGAGTACAAAAGATATCAGCAACCAATAAGATCGATTAATAATTGTATAAACCCAGCTTGCAATATAATAAGCGAACAAAGTTGCTACATCAGCAGAGCTATGGTGCAACGGTAGCATGCCTAGCCACGGTTCCGGAGATTGTATGTTCGAATCCTCTAAGCTCTAATTCTTTGGCAGAATATGAAGTTAGCTAATACTAGAGTTAGATTTTTACTATTGCTAGAATTTAGATAAGTGGCTCTGACCTTTTTTTGTGTCTAGCCCTAGTTGAGTTGACGTTCGATTTGTGTAGAGCCAACGCGTTTGAGGAAGGAATAGTTCAAAAACCCAGCTTGTGGTATGTCAAGCTAATAAATTGGCTAGTCCAGCAGAGCTTTTGTGCGACGTAGCATGCCTGACCACGGTTCTGGAGATAATAGGTTCGAATCCTCTAAGCTCAAATTTTTTGACAGCATATAGAGCTAGCTATTACTACAGTTTGGTTGTTACTATTGGTAATGCTTATATAAGTGGCTCTGACCTTGTTTTGTGTGTAACCATAGTAGAGTTAGCGTTCGAGTTGTATGGAGCCAACTCATTCGGGAAAAGTGTAGTGGATGAACCCAGCTTGTGGTATATCAAGCTAAGAAATTCGCTACTTCAGCAGAAATTTGGTGCAACAGTTGCATGCCTGGCCACAGTTCTCGAGATAGTAGGTTCGAATCCTCTAAACTCTAATTCTTTGACGGCATATGGAGTTAGCTAATACTACAATTTGATTGTTACTATTGGTAGACTTTAGATAAGTGGCTCTGACTTTGTTTTGTGTGTAACCTTAGTTGAGTTAACGTTCGAGTTGTATGGAACCAACTCGTTTGAGAAAAGTGTAGTGTAATAACTCAGCTTGTGGTGTATTAAACTGAAAAAAGTTGCTACTTCAGCAGGGCTTTGGTGCAACGGTATCATGCCTGACCACGGTTCTGGAGATAGTAAGTTCAAATCCTCTAAGCTTTAGTTCTTTGGCAGTATATGGAGTTAACTAACACCACAGTTTGATTGTTACATAATGAAAAATAAATCAAAATTTAGAAACGTTGTAGGGCACAAAACAGAAAACAACAATTTACTTAAAACAATTAGTGTCAAAAAAATTGATATTCTTGGATGGATTCATTAAACTAGAAGAGTTTGTTGTTTTTCGGGTTAAGGAATACGATGGGAATCATTATGAAGATTGTAAAATTGAAAACTAGATTAAGTTTTTTTTCAAGCGGTTTCAAATTATTGAAACACTAATGATGTCATTAGCACAGTTTTCTTCAGTTTTATTGTTTTATGATTCTTGTGGTTTATTCGCTTGGCTTTATCCTCCTCCTCAACATAAAACAAGACTATTAAATCCAGAGAGACCTACAGGGAGAATTATCGTTAAATTTCGCCACAAAAGAGAACATAATTGAATTGTTGCGACGACAATTCCGTTAGAATTTTTAATGCGGAGTACAAAAGACATTAGCAACAATTACATCTTTTAAAAAAGGAAAAAAGAAATTGCAAACAATATAGGGCAAAAGCTAAGAAATTACTAATGATTTCATTAGAACAAATAGTGTCAAAAAATTTAATGCGCATCAACGAGTTCAGTACACTGCTGTTAGGCGCTACCAAATCACCTATGTGAGATTTTATCAGCACTCAAAATTGAGAACAATGAATCCGATGTCAAATAGGCAAGCGGACAGAAAATTCATCTCAAAAGCAAAACATTCGTTCACATATCATTTTCCGACTCAATTTAAGTGAAGTTTGAAAAAAAATGTTTCAAGTCTACTATTTTCCTCCCTCCAGCATTCCATTATGACCATAGACACAACTCTACATTAATTTTATTGACATAGCAAGGAAAGATTGCAAAACTAATTTGAGCAACCTACAGCGACTTGTGATTCATTGAAAAAAGATGATGACGATTTTCTAACTTTAGCCGTGAGTTCGAACTTCGATTATGATTATTTTCAAATGCAGGAAATGGTGTTTCATATCAGTGGCTTTCTGAGGGAACACACTCGTAAGTTTTAGTTTCTCTATATCCTTACTCCCCTACGTTAACTGGAAAACCCGTTCAATGAACTTTTTGTCTATGGCAGAGGTTTGGTTCAATTCGCCATCAACAAATAATGAACAACAAAGCTTCCAAGTTTTGTGCAAATTAGATGAGTTTATTGTTTTTCGGTTTATTGAAAACAATGAGAATCATTTTAAAATTTGTAGGGTTAAAAACAAGATTAATTTTTTGTCAAGCGGTATCACATTATGGAATCACTCATGGTGTCATAAACGCATTTTCGATCCGTTTTATCAATTTACGGTTTATCCACTTTGCTTTATCATCTCCCTCAACGTAAAAAACAAAAATATAATCCTGATTGACCAACTAAGAGAACTTTTCTTCAATTTAGCCACAAATTGAGCATGTTTGATTTTGTGGTACTAATATTCCGTGCTACAAAGTTTTCATCTTGAGTACAACAGAAAATAGGAACCAATAGGACCTATTGATTATGAGAAGAAAAATTCAAAAAAACGTAAGTGAGAAACAATATAGGGCAAACGGCAAAAACTCACTCACTTTTTTGTATTACAACAAATAGTGTCATCAAATTAGTTTGGCAATGAGGGGATTCAACAAGCTCCAGTTAGGCGCTATCACATCACATTCAGAACAACTTATTGGTAAGATCAAGAGCGCTTACAATCTTAGTCAAAATGCCAGACGGACAGAAAAAAGAAGAAACAGGAAAACTGTCAAATTCAAAACATAATCTGGAAGTGAAATATTTAATTGGAATATCAGTAGCACGTCACTAGCTAAATTAGGACCTGTGATTAATCAGACTAAAAACAGCCAGCAATGAGCCATCTATTTAATTCTTTGAGGCCTCATTAACAACCAGTAGAAATGGTCTTTTACCATGCTAAATTCTATTTTTGTTTTTGCAGTTAGTACAAACCACTAGAAATGAACTGGAATCTTTCATTAGTCATTTAGGCATTATTAGTAAATAATTAGACCTGTTACTAAATTAGGGTACGTGAAAAGACACTTAAAAATGAAACCACCAAATATCAAACGTTCCCCTGGTATAAAAGCTTCTAAAAATTTATGCAAGCTTCTGAAAATTATGCAAGTCAACTTTTTGCAGCAGCAAAGATAACTCAACACTTGTCGTGATCTGTGGTCAAAAATATTTTTCTAAAGCAAACAATGTTATGAAAAAAAAAACAATTTGTGAAAAGCGAAGTTGTTCTTATAGTGATGTCCGGTCATGCTTACGTTTGCAGTGAATAGGCTGAAAGAGAAAAATCTGGCAGTAGGATTACTTTTTAATTAACAATGCATGCTCAACTGTCGCAAGTGGAAAACTTTAGTTTCATTATGTCATCATCAACAAATCAGACTCAACAAAGATTCAAAGCTTTGTGCAAATTAGAAGAGTGTGTTGTCTTTAGGGTCAAAGAAAACGATGCGAGTCATTTTAGAATTTATAAAGTTGAAAACAAGTTGAGATTTTTCTTCATGTGGTTTTGTTGAAACACTAATGATGTCATAAACGCAGTTTTCTTCGGTTTAATCGTTTTTATCATTTTTTTCATTTATTCATTTGGCATTATCTTCTTCCTCAAAAACGTAAAATATGACGATATAACCCTGATAGACCAACAAAGAGAATCTTTGCTTAAATTTAGCAACAAAAAAGAACATAATTGAATTGGTTTGACTAAAATTTTGTTAGAACATTTTTTCTGGAGTGCAACAGATATTAGCAACCAATTGATACGTTTAAAAAAGAGGAAAAAAACCAAAAACTATATACAATTTTTTGCAAAAATTAAAAAATATTTCACTATTTTATTACAACGAATGGTGTAAAAAATGATGCCTGTTTACAGATTCAGTACACTGAGGTTAAGCGCTATCAGATCACAAATGTAAGATTTTATTAGTACTCAAGAACACTAACAATTGGAGTCACGTAGCCAACCGGACAAAAATATCACATCAAAAGCCGGACACTTGTTCCTATATCATTTTTCGATTCCATTTTCGGGGTAGTTTAAAAACAGTGTCTTAAATCTACAAAATTTTCTTCCCTCTACTACTCCCTAGGAACAATAAACACTAAGTGTCGGGTTCAGAGAATAGTTTTAGAATTGAAACGATTATTTCAAATCAGTAGCATGTCATTTGCAACAGTGAGACCTGTGATTATTCAGACAAAAAACAACCAGCAATGAACCATAGGTTTATTTATTCAAGGCCTCATTGACAACCAGTGGAACTTGTCATTTATCATACTAAAGGCTATTCTTGTTTTTGGAGGACGTACAAACCTGCAGAAAGGAACTGAAAATATTCAATAGCCATTTTGGCGATATTATCAGCCAATGGACTAATTGAGTACGTGAAAAGACAACAGAAAAAATGAAACGAGCAGAAATCAAAAGTTGCCTAATAAAAAAGTTTTTAAGTTTCAGCTTTTCAAAAATTATTTAAGTCAGCTCTTTGCAGCAGCAAAAATAACTCAACGCATTTTGTGATCCGTGGTCTAAAAATTTTTCTAAAGCAAAAAAACTTGTGAAAAAAGATAAGAAAAATGATAAAAAAGATAATTTGTGAAAAACCAAGTTGTTCTTACCACGATGTCCAATCCTGCTTTAACTTAACTTGCATTGAATATGCTAAAAGAGAAAAAATCTGGAAATATGACAAATTTTTAATTAACAATGGATACTCAACTGTCCCCTGGGTCAAAAAATGAACAGAATAGCAAGAAAAATCTTTTCAATGAAAGCAAATAAATTTTCTGTGGCATAGATTTCATTTAATTCTGTCATCATCAAATAATACACAACGAAACCTCAAAGTTTCATGCAAATAAGAAGAGTTTGTTGTTTTTTGGTTAGCGAATACGATGGGAATCATTGTAAAGATTGTAGAATTGAAACCTAATTTAAGTTTTTCGCGCGGTTTCACATTCTAAATGCTACTCTTGCTTTTAGAGGTTATACAAACCAATAGAATTTAACTCGAATCTTTCATTAGCCATTTAGGCAATAATAGCCGCCAATGTGACCTCTTAAAAATGATCGAAAAGTATTTTTGTTGCTTGGTTGACGAAATCTTTGATCCAAGGTGGCTTACTTGAACGTCAAAATGATTTTTCTTACTCAACGTTAGCGAAGCTTTGAACTGTCTGATGCTCCCTCTTGTAAAAGACTTCGTGGGGCAGCTAATGGAATTAACACATAGGTCCTGTTCTTTCTTTGGATTAAATTTCTTTCATATTTGTTTTCTCTAACTGAGCCTACAGTTCTCCGAAGCTATCGTAGCTGTTTTTGGATCATATGGAAATGTGTTCGTTGTTTTCTATCATTCTTTTGTTCTTTTTTCTTGTTCTCTTCTTCTCTTCATTCAATTGTTTCAACTTTCAATTTGGTTCAAAGCGGTACTGAAGCTGCAAGTTTCCACTCTGCGGAATTGATATCAAACAACTCTTAAAACAATTGACTGATTTGTCACAAAAACTGATTGGCTTCGCGCCTTCAGCTTTTGCTAAATATCGTTTTTGGTCAAAAATGAGCTTTTTTGAAATATAAGAGGTTAACTCTCTGTGCTAAAAAGATAATTTTTTGTAATTTTTGACACCTGTGAATTATGGCAATTGTTTAAAAAACAAAAAAAAATGTTTTAACAATGTTTTTTGTGTCGTTCATTTTTCTTATTTAGTGCACTTCTTCGTCATTCAATGGTCTTAGATGTCAAAATGGCTTGAAACGTTTCTGAAGCTACAAGTGAAGTTCACATAAAATTGTTTGTAAGTTGAATTAATTGGCTCCCCGCCTTAAGAACTTGCTAAAGGTTTTTTTAATCAAAATGAACTTTTTTGTTTGTTATATAAGGAGTTAGCTTTTTGTAACTAGTAACTTATTTCAAATATTAATACAGGAACGGATTTTTTTTGTATTTTCACACCTGTTCGCACTGTGAGCTTTACTTTTTTACTCAATTTGTTGTCAGTTTGTTTCCTACTCCCATTTTAAACTAGAAATAAGGCTTTTTCTCACGAGCAGCATGCAATGATCCTTTGATAAATCAGCTTCTCATTTTTGCTTATGGGCCTGATATTTACGTCGATCAACTTTGCCTACTGTTTCTCGATCGCTACCGACTTTCATTCAAATGAGCGACGTGCTTCTACTTTGCAATCATGTTCTTGATAAAAAAGAACATGAACCTACCAGTTGCTTTTGTTGTTGTTGTTGTTGTTGTTGTTGTTGTTGTTGTTATTCTTAAGAAATCACAATTGTATTCCAGGAACGAGATCTCATTCTTCACTCTAGAAAAGAGTCCACATTTCTCTACTCTTGTTGCAGTCACAGATTATGCGCCAAGTGCAGCTGTTGCTTCATATCTTGTTTGCACAATCGTTTCTCAGTTCAGTCTAAACTCTGCGCTAGCATTAGTTTGGCGGAGCAAAAGACTTCTCCTTGGTTTTTTTGTTATTTCATCGTTTTTTTCTTATTATTCGACATTCAAGCTCGCTTCGAACCTGCTTGTAGCTCATTTTAAACTCACTTCATTTTTTTGTAAAACCATTCTTTCATTTTTGCTTAAACAACATGCAAATTTTCCTTTGATTATTTTACTGACCCCCAAACTATTTTTTTTAGTCGAATTAAACAAAATTTTGTGAACTGAGTTTTGTTCACCAGGATGAAAGGTTGTTTAGGGCAGCTAAAGGAATAAAAACATAGGTGGTCAGTTTTTTCTTTTGATTGAAATTTTTTCGTATTTGTTGTTTATGCTTAAAAGTACAGTTCTACAAAACTATCGTATCCATTTTTTGTCCATCTAAGAGCTGTTTTCTTTTTTTCTATCTATTGTTCCTTTTTCTTGTTCTATGCACTTTTGTCATCCAAATGTCGTAAATATCAATTTGGCTGGGATCATTTCCAAAGCTACAAGTATCCACTTTGCGGAGCTCATATTATTTTGCTGAAAAAATATATTAACTGACTTGTTGCAACACTAATTGGCTCCATGCCTTTAGAGTTTGCTAAATGTCTTTTCTGTAGGAAATGAACATTTTTTATGTAGTAAGCGGTTAAACCTGTAATATAAGGACGATTTTTAAAGTTGTTTTGACCAGTCAATTAATGCAATTTTTAATAAAGAAACGTGTTTTTTGTGTTTTCACATTAGTTCACACTTTGAGTTTTAGTTTTGCTCAATTTTTGGTCAGTTTGCACACTTTGTGCTAAACTCTGATTTCAATCTAGATATTAGGTCTTTTATTTAGAGCATTAAAAAATGTACCATTAAAATTTTTTTTGCGAGTATATTTTTTAAATTGGTTTTCAAATTTTGCTGACAGGCCTGCTGGTATAATGATCAAGTTCGCTCGCTCCAAACAAATAAGCGAGGTGCATCTGGTTTGTAATCTGGTGCCTGATAAAAATAAGCCTGAACCTATCGAATGTCCAAATGAACAATGGAAGGTGTATTGCATTGAGATATTCAAATTAACCAAAACACGAATTCAGAGAACTAGAGTATAATTTTTCTACAGAAAGTGTGGATGAGCAAATCGATTTGATAAATTATGTGGATATAAGAAGAATGTCTGGATTAAAGAGTAGGCTGCACAACTTGATGTGGAAGTGCTTTGAGAGCTATTTTTAGCACACGGTCTAGTCACTACTTTAGATCGAAGGAAGGGCACCGAATTTCCAATCACTCTTCCCCATTTTTCCCTCTGTTTGTTTGTTCCTTTCTTCTACACCATTTTTTGATCTTTTTTGTCATTTTCATGCGTTTGTATAGGCCCTTCTGGCTCATTCCCTCTAATGCACATACAGTCTTTAACTCTTCTTTTTCTGCTTCTCGCAATTTATTTTCTTTCGGTTCTTTCCCTTGTTGTTTTCTACCGTTTTCATTTCTCTCACTGTCTTTTTACACTACGGCTCTCTCTTCCTCTTTCTCTCTTTTGTTCTTGTGTGTATGTGTGAGTGTGGGTGTGTGTGGTTGTTTGATTTTTTGTAATTGTATAAGGGTGCGTTGGTGCATGTATGTGTGTGAGTGTGTTTGTGTGTGTGGCCGCGTTTGTGTGGGTGTGTGACTTTACTCGGAGTGAAAAGGTGTGTCTGTTGTGCTCCGCCTGTGCTCTTTTTTTTTCTCGTTTTTTCTTCCTTTCTTTACTTTTCTATCCATCAACTTTCTAATGACTTTTCTTTTCATTCTCATTTCGTTCGTTTTAATATTTCTCCACTCTTGTTTCTTTTCATATTGTTCTTCTATTCCTCTCCCGTTCTTTTGTCTCTACCCTCTTACTGTTTTTGTTTGTCCCCACTTGCTTGCTCTCACTCTCTCTTGGTCTTTTTCTCTTTCACTAACATACACTTTTCGACTCTTCTTTCTCTTTGTCGCACCTTTCATTTGATTTCGGTTCGTTCTCGTTATGTTTTTTTAACCGTTTTCACCTCTCTCACAGTCTTTTCACGACTTGGCTCTCTCTCTCTCTCTCACTTTTTCTGTTTTGTGTGAGTGTAGGTGTGTTTATGTGTGTGAGTGAGTGTGTGTGTGTGTGTGTGTGTGTGTGTGTGTGTGTGTGTGTGTGTGTGTGGGTGGGTGGGTGGGTGGGTGGGTGGGCTGGTGGGTGACTGGTTGGATTTTTTCTCGGTTCCTCTTAGTTCTTTTTAAATGTTTCTTCTCCCATTTTTCAGTCCTTTCTACTTTTCTATCTCTCCAAACTTCTTAGTTTTTATATCTAGCGTCTGATTTGTTTTGTCTGTCCTCGTTTGCGCTCTTTTGTTCTCTCTTTCTCTCATCGTCTTTGTTTCCCTTTTTCCCTTCTCTATCTCAGTATCATATCGTTTTTTTCGTTTTTCTCCACTCAATTTTTTGCACTCTTTTGTTTTTCCACCAATTCTGTTTTTCTTTTCTTTTTGTTATTCTCCGTTCAGTTTTCAGTCTGATTTTTTTTTCCTTCTCTCTCTGTATTTCTGCCTTTCTGTGTTTCAATATTTGGTATGCGGAAGCTTTAAATGTTCGGAGCTATAGGTTTTTTCATGGCTTTTGTTATTTCACGGTCAATATTTTCATACGACATTTTGAAATTCAAGCTGACTAAGAATCTGCTTTCTGCTCAATTTAAACTCACTTCATTTCGTTCTTGCTCAACCATTCCTTCAATACTGCCTTAACTCCAAGGGTGTTTTTTAATTATTTTTTGTTGTTTGTTTGTTTTGACTAAGTCTTTGATCCAGAGTGGACTAACTGGCCCGCAAATTAATTTTTTTTACTCAAATTGAAAGTTTTTTTGGAGGAATGTGATTTATTGCAATTGTTTAACTTAAAAAGAAGGTTTTTTGTGTGTCGTTCCTTTTTCTTGCTCTGTGCACTTTTTCGTAATTAGATTGTCTCAGAAGTCAGTTTGGCTTGGACAGTTTTTGAAGCTACGAGTATACCTTGTGCTCATATGAAGTCGCTTATAATTTGAATTACTTGGCTCACTGCATTTTGAACTTGCTATTTTTTAATCAACATGAACCTTTTTGTATAATATATAAGGAGTTAACTCTCTGTAAAATAGAGATGATTTTTTAAAGCTTTTGCAACTAGTAGAATACTGCAAATATTTAATTAGGATATGAGTTTTTGTGTTTTCACATCTGTTCACACCATGAGTTTTACCCTTTTGCTCAATTTTTGATCAGTTTGTCCCTTACTCCGATTTAAGTCTAGATATAAGTCTTTCTTTCTAGAGCATTAAGAAATGATCCTTTGAGAAATATTTGGTCATTGATAAATTTTTGGTGTGAGTGTAGGTGTGTTTGTGTGTGTGTGAGTGTGTGTGTGGCTGGTTGGATTTTTTCTCGGTTTCTCTTAGTTCTTTTTAAATGTTTTAAATGTTTCTTCCCCATTTTTCAAACCTTTTTCTTTTCTATCTCTCCAAACTTCTTAGTTTTTGTATTTTGCTTCTGATTTGTTTTGTTTGTCTTCATTTGCGCTCTCTTAATCTCTTTCTCTCATCGTCGTTGTTTCCCTTTTTCTCTTCTCTATCTCAGTGTCTTATCGTTTTTTTCGTTTTTCTCAACTCAATTTTTCGCTATCTTTTGTTTTTCCACCAATTCAGTTTTTCTTTTCTTTTTGTTATTCTCCGTTCAGCTTTCAGTCTGATTTTTCTTTCCTTCTCTCTCTGTATTTCTGTCTTTCTTGGTTTCAATATTTGTTATGCGAAAACTTTAGATGTTCGGAGCTATAGGTTTTTTCATGGCTTTTGTTTTTCACGGTCAATATTTTTATACGACCATTTGAAATTCAAGCTGACTAAGAATCTGCTTTCTGCTCAATTTAAACTCACTTCATTTCTTTCTTGCTCAACCATTCCTTCAATACTGCCTTAACTCCAAGGGTGTTTTTTAATTATTTTTTGTTGTTTGTTTGTTTTGACTAAGTCTTTGATCCAGAGTGGACTAAGTGGCCCGCAAATTAAGTTTGCTTACTCAAATTGAAAATTTTTTTGCAGGAATGTGATTTATTGCAATTGTTTAACTTAAAAAGAAGTTTTCTGTATGTCGTTCCTTTTTCTTGCTCTATGCACTTGTTCGTAATTAGATTATCTCAGAAGTCAGTTGGGCTTGAAGCTACGAAAGTCTTTGAAGCTACGAGTATACCTTGTGCTCATATGAAGTCGCTAAAAAGTTGAATTACTTGGCTCCCCGCCTTTTGAACTTGCTATTTTTTTAATCAACATGAACCTTTTTGTATGATATATAAGGAGTTAACTCTCTGTAAAATAGAGATGATTTTTTAAAGCTTTTGCAACTAGTAGAATACTGCAAATATTTAATTAGGATATGAGTTTTTGTGTTTTCACATCTGTTCACACCATGAGGTTTACCCTTTTGCTCAAATTTTGCTTAGTTTGTCCCCTACTCCGATTTAATTCTAGATAGTTTTTCTTTCTAGAGCATTAAGAAATAGTCCTTTGATAATTTTTGGTCATTTTGTATGCATTTTGTGCTCTGCTCCGGTTTTATTCTAGATATTAGGCTTTTTCTTTGGACCAATATGCCAAATTCCATTGATAAATTGTTTAGTGGAGTATACTCGATGAAGTTGTTTCTCGTTTTTGCATACGGGCGTGATAGATACGTCGATCAACTTCGCTTACTATTTTGGACTCTACCGATGATCATATAAATGTGTGACGTGCTTTCGTTTTTCAATCTTGTGCTTGATAAAAAGAGAACCTGAACCTACGGAGTGTCCAAATGAACAGTTGCTTATATTGTTGTTGTTGTTGTTGTTGTTGTTGTTGTTCTTGTTGTTGTTGTTGTTGTTGAAATTTAACAGCTCTTTTCAAAGAATGAGATCTCAATTTTCTTTCCAGAAGAGAGTTCACATTTCTCCACACTTGTTTTAGTCACAGATGATGCCCCAAGTGCAGTTTTCTTCTAATGCCTGCTTTCTTGTTTTCTCTCCGACTCGCTTTTCTATCGACTCTATGTCAGTTTGGATATCTGCTGCACTTCTGTCGGTTGCAAGATCTTCAGATCTTCCGCAAAAATAAAGGTCTTCGAGAAAAATCACTTCTGGAAAACAAACAAACATGCAAAACAAAAGAGGACACCAGAGCATTACTTGAGGTGCACCGCCTTGGACTTCTAATTCCACAGATCTGACATCATCTACTATCAAAAATTACCTCCGGTACGTCAAATATCAGATTCGAACCTCTAAAAGGCATTCAAATACGCCATTTGGAATTCACTCACTTTTTTCAGGAGGTCAGATGGAGGCACCCGGTCGAATGTTTCGAAGAAATCTGATCAAAATGTCACAACCTCATCGGCCCTGTTTTTGTCTAACGCCTAATAAAACATTTTTAATAATCTAAACATGTTTGTTCTTAACGAGCATTTCCATACAAAACCACGCTGATTTGCAACAAGAAACCCGTAAGAACAGCTCTAAAATGGCTCTCGCAAATAATTCTCCTAGGCCTTGCCGTCTAAATTCAGCCAGGACATAGACTTGTATCTTTCTACCTTTCCTATCTCTTTTCCTGTAGATCATCATTAACGGGGCTAAATTCTAGCTGATCTGACTTTTCCTCCGTCTCTTAATGTTTCTGAGCAGTTTACGTAGAACTTCACTGGTTTTCCAAGCTGTTTTTTGAAGAAACATTGTGGGTGACCAATTCACTCCCTGGTTTTTGTGACGTCTAACGATAATTCGATCGCAAGAAGTATGATTTTTGATACATTTAAGTTCGTTCAGTTCGGGTTCTATTTTTGAAGTTTTCGATACAGAAACCATCTGTTCAGGTAAAATCTGATTGAGACGCATACAGCATAATCGTTTTATTAATATCCGATCGACTGATCATTCTGCCATAAATCATTACCCTAGCCAAAATTTTCGAACGTGTCAGGCTTTTTAGGTGTGTGAGTGTACAGTCAGTTTTTCAACTAATGGTTGGTGAGATAATCAAACTACCAAAAAATCAACTAGCAAAACTAGATTAGAATTCCGCTATGAAACATGTAGATAAACAAATCGGCTCGATAAGTTTGTTGGCATCATTTTTTTGTCTTCATTAAAAAGTACGCTCCTCAACTTGTTGCGGAAATATGTCAATAACAATTTTGCAGCAAATGGTTGAGTCTTCATATGGCAACTACTCCATGACTCGACTCTTTGCAAAAAGTCTCTATATCAGATCGAGGGAACAGGGCCAAAATTTTAATCACTCTTTTTCATCATTCCATCTGTTCGTTTGTTCTTCTCTTCTATTCTTCATAACTATTTATTCAATTTTTTGCAATTTTCATGGGTTTGTATTAGGCCACTCAGGCTCTATTACTCTAACGAGCATAAATTTTTTGCCTCTTCAATCTTTTATACGCGTTCAATTTTGCTTAGTTCATTCCTTTTCTGTTTTTTACCGTTTTCATATCACTCTCTTTTCACACCCTGGTTCTTTCTCACTATCTCTCTCTCTCTCTCTCTCTCTCTCTCTCTCTCTCTCTCTCTCTCTCTCTCTTCTGTATGTATGTGTGCGTGTCATTGTGTGTCAGTGCGTTGGTCGGCTTGCACGTTCGTATTGGTGTGTTGGTGCGTGTTTTTGTGTGGGTGGGTGTGTATGTATGTGTGTTTTTGAGTTTTTGTGTGGGTGGATTTTCCTCAGAGATAGAATATGTGTCTGTTGTCCCCAGCGTATGCTCAATTTTTCTCGTTTTCTCTTTCTTTTTTTCCTTTTCTATGCGTCAACTTTCTAATGAAGTTTACTTTCATTCTCATTTCGTTCGTTTTAATGTTTCTCCATTCTTGTTTCTTTTCATATTGTTCTTTTATTCCTCTCCCGTTCTTTTGTCTCTACCGTCTTACTGTTTTTGTTTGTCCCCACTTGCTTGCTCTCACTCTCTTATGGTCTTTTTTTCTTTCACTAACAATACACTTTTTGACTGTTCTCTTTTTTCTCGCACCTTTCATTTGATTTCGGTACGTTCTCATTCTGTTTTTTTTACCGATTTCACCTCTCTCACAGTCTTTTCACGACTTGGCTCTCTCTCTCACTCTTTCTGTTTTGTGTGAGTGTAGGTGTGTTTATGTGTGTGAGTGAGTGTATGTGTGTGTGTGCGTGTGTTTGTGGGTGTGTGGGTGGTTGGGTGGGTGGTTGGGTTTTTTCTCGGTTTCGTTTAGTTCTTTTTAAATGTTTCTTCTCCCATTTTTCAGTCCTTTTTACTTTTCTATCTCTCCCTTCTTCTTAGTTTTTGTATCTAGCGTCTTTTTGTTTTTCGTTTGTCCTCGTTTGCTTTCGCAACCTCTCTCCTCTCTCTCCTTGTTTTTGATCTGTTTTTTTCACTATCTCAACGTCTTATACTTCTTATACTTCGATTTTCTCCACTCTATTCTTCGTACTCGGTTGTTTTCTCGCCAAATCTTTTTCATTTTGTTTCCATTAATCTTCCTCAGCTTTCAATCTGATTTTTCTGTCATTCTTTCTCTGTCTCTCTCTGACTTTCTCTCATTGTTTGGTCTGCGAAAGTTGTAGATGAGCGGAGGTTTACGCTTTTTCCTGGTTTTCGTTCTTTCATTGTTTTCATTTTTTTACCATTTGTCACTCAAGCTCACTTTGAATCTGTTTGCTGATCAATTTAAGCTCCCTTCAAATAATGTTGCACAACCACTTCTTCAATTCTGAATAAACTCGGTGCGAGTTTTTCCTTTTATTATATTTATTCTTTCGCCACTGGTCGACTAAATCGTTGATCCAAGATATCTTCCCTGACCCTCAAATTGATTTTGTTTAGCCAATATGAAGGAAGTTCTGTGAATTTACTGGTGTTCACTGGATTGAAAGGTCTTTTAGGGCAGCTTGATTTTGGTACGTTCTCGTTCTGTTTTTTTTACCGATTTCACGTCTCTCACAGTCGTTTCACAACTTGGTTCTCTCTCTCTCACTCTTTCTGTTTTGTGTGAGTGTAGGTGTGATTGTGTGTGTGTGTGTGTGTGTGTGTGTGTCTGTGGGTGTGTGGGTGGTTGGGTGGGTGGGTTGGTTTTTCTCGGTTTCGTTTAGTTCTTTTTAAATGTTTCTTCTCCCATTTTTCAGTCCTTTTTACTTTTCTATCTCTCCCTTCTTCTTAGTTTTTGTATCTAGCGTCTTATTGTTTTTCGTTTGTCCTCGTTTGCTTTCGCAACCTCTCTCCTCTCTCTCTCCTTGTTTTTGATCTGTTTTTTTCACTATCTCAACGTCTCATACTTCTTTTTCGATTTTCTCCACTCTATTCTTCGTACTCGGCTGTTTTCTCTCGCCAAATCTTTTTCATTTTGTTTCTATTATTCTTCGTCAGCTTTCAGTCTGATTTTTCTGTCATTCTTTCTCTGTCTCTCTCTGAATAATTCTGAATAAAATTCTGAATAAACTCGGTGCGAGTTTTTCCTTTTTTTATATTTATTCTTTCGCCACAGGTTGACTAAATCGTTGATCCAAGATATCTTCCCTGACCCTCAAATTGATTTTGTTTAGCCAATATGAACGAAGTTCTGTGAATCTACTGGTGTTCACTGGATTGAAAGGTTTTTTAGGGCAGCTGAGGGAATAAACACATAGGTGGTCAATTTTTTTCTTTGATTAAAACTCTGAAAACTGCTTTCTTTGTTTTCTATCTATAGTATCTTTTTCTTGTTCTGGGCAATTTTTCTTCCTACAACTGTCTCAAATTTCAATTTGGTTTCAGTCGCTTCTGGAGTAGCGAGTATCCAGTTTGCGGAGCTCATATAAAGCCCCTTAAAAGGTAAATCAGATAACATTTCGCAAGAATAATTGAATCCTCGACTTTAATTTTTGCTTATTGTTTTTGTCTGTCAGATACGAGTTTTTCAAAATGTAACGTTAGGGGTTAACTCTATGTAATATAAAGACTATTTATTGAATTTTTTGTCGCCAGTAATTTACTGCAGATAACTACAATGCTCAAATCTGTTCACATTGTGAGTTTTAATTTTGCTCAATTTTTGGTCAGTTTGTATACATATTGGGCTCTACTCCAGTTTTTTCTAGATATTAGGTTTTTTCTCTAGCGCAATAAGCAAATCTCCATTGATAAATTGCTTAGTGGAATATATGCAATGAATTTGTTTCTCATTTTTGCTCACGGGCCTTCTTTTTACGTCAATCAATTTCGCTCACTGTTTTTTGGCCTCTACCAATGTCCACACAAAGGTGCGACGTGCTTCTTATTTGCAATTTTGCACTCGATAATAGGGAACACAAACCTACAGAATATTTAAATGGACAGTTTTTCATATTGTTGTTTTTGAGATTTCAGAGCTGAATTGTAAGGACCAGATCCAAATCTTCACTCAAAAAACAGTCTACGTTTCTCTGCACTTGTTAAGTTTTCTTCAGTCAGAATATCATTCAATTCAATGAACATCATCAGTGGCATAAAGTTTAGATTTTCCAGCTGCCGGGAGTAGTCAGAGTTCCTCCTGCTTGTCAACCATTTTAGATATTCCTTTTAAAAGAGTTCCCAGTTCATGTTGTCATATTTTGTCATTGAAAAAATTGCCATTCCCTAGAGAAGCAATGAGAGGATCGGAGACTTAATCAGTCCTGGCTTCACTTCCCGGCTAAGTGTAAAAGCTACATTCCGTCGAAGAAGATACAGAACTCCATTTGCATTTCCTAATTTGTTGTTTACATGATTTTTCAAGTTTAGGACCTCAGTGAGGAGGACTGTCGAATCTCGGTTGTCCTTGCTAAGATCAAGACTCTTTCATTTTGATAACAGTTCATCTTTCCCACCTCTGAATTTTACCCTTTCGCATTTTTCTATCATGCCTATACTTAGTTCGTTCCTTTTCTTTTCTTACCGTTTTCCTCTCACTGTCTTTTCACAACCTGGTTGTCTCTACCTCCTTCTCTCTCTCTCTCTCTCTCTCTCTCTCTCTCTCTCTCTCTCTTTCATTTCAATAGCAACTTATCTTTCCCCACTCTGAATGCTATTTTTACGCAATTTCTATCATGCCCTCCCTTTCGTTCTCTTCAAACCGCTTTTCTATTGACTGCATTTCAGTTTGGATATCTGCTGCATTTCTGGCGATTGCAAAGATTTTTAAATTTTCCGCAAAAATAAAAGACTTCGTGAAAAAGCGCGTCTGAAAACCAAACCAACATGTGAAACAAAAGAGGACCCAGTAGCAATTGTTGAAGTGCACTGACTGTGAATTATAATTCCACAGAACTGACATTAACCACTCTCCCAAATTATCTCGGATTCGTCAATTATCAAATCATCATACTAGCACATGTAGAAGGCACTTCTTTACGCCATTTTGATTTGTTTAAAGTTCTCCAGGAAGTCCAATTGAGACAACCGATTGAACGTTTTTCCTATTTAAAACTTCAAATTCTCATTGGCCCTGTTTATGTCTAACGCTTCAGAAAACCTCCTAGAATTTAAACAATTTGGTTCCTAAAACCACGCCAAATTGCAACAAGATGCCAATAAATATTGTTCTAAAATGGCTCTCACAATTAATACCTTTAAGCCTTTTTGTCTAAGTTCAGCAGGGGCAAAGGCCTATTGCTCTCTACCTGTTTCGTATCTCTTTTCCTGTAGATTGATATTACCTAGGCTAACTTCTAGCTGATTTTAATTTTCCTCAGTCTTTTAATGTTTCTGAGCAGTTTACGTAGATTTTGATTGGTTTGCCAAATTGTTTTTTTGAAGGAAAATGGTGGGCGACTAGTTTACTCCATTGTTTTTTTCCGTCTGACGAACACATGATCTCGTAAACTATGCTTTTTGAGAAACTGAAGTTTGTTAAGGTAGGGTTCTCATTTTTGAAGTTTTCGATACAGAAACCATCTGTTCGGGTGAAATCTGAATGAGTCGGGTGAACTGATATTCTTTTTATTTCCATCCGATCGACTGATCATACTGCCATAAGTAATTTCCCTGACCAAACATTTTGAACTGGTCAGGCTTATGGTCTGTCCGAGTCAACAATCAGTTCTTTGAATGGATGGTTGGTGAGATAATCGGACTAACAAAAAATCAACTAGAAAAACTAGATTAGAATTCTGCTACAGAATAAGTAGATGAAAAAAACGGGCCTGTAAGTTTGTTGGCAACAATTTTGTCTTCATTAAGAAGTATGCTCATCTACTTGTT
The DNA here is from genome assembly GCF_964194025.1 of Convolutriloba macropyga. Taxonomy (NCBI): domain Eukaryota; kingdom Metazoa; phylum Xenacoelomorpha; order Acoela; family Convolutidae; genus Convolutriloba; species Convolutriloba macropyga. Next base: position 20,664,574 of record NC_134472.1, read on the forward strand.
GCGGATTTACGTAAAAACAGTTTTCAGCACATTGTCGAGTACGCATATGACAACTATTCCACGACGGGACTCTCTAGAGAAACAGGTGGTCTCTACTTTAGACAGAAGGAAGTGGGCCAAATTTTTAATCAATATTCTTCATTTTTCCATCTGTTCGTTTGTTCTTTTCTTCTATTCTTCTGTCCTAATTATTCAATTTTTTGTCATTTTCATGTTTTTGTATCCGGCCACACTGGTTCTGTTACTCTCACGGACAGACATTTTTTTGCCTCTTTAATCTTTTTCACGCATTTCATTATGCTGAGTTCCTTCTTTTTTTGTTTTTTTTCCTCTCATTTTCTTTACACAACCTGGTTCTCTCTCCCTCCTTCTCTCTCTCTCTCTCTCTCTCTTTTTGTTAATAGCAAACCATCTTCCCCACCTCTGAATGCTACCTTTACGCCTCTATCATGCCCTCCCTTTCTTTCTCTCCAAACCGCTTTTCTACTGACTGCATGTCAGTTTGGATATCTGCTGCAATTCAGTCAATTGCAAAGATTTTTAAATTTTCCGCAAAAATAAAAATTTTTGTGAAAAAGCGCGTCTGAAGACCAAACAAACATGTAAAACAAAAGAGGACCCATAGCAATTCTTGAAGTGCACTGACTGTGAATTATAATTCAGCAGAACTAACATTATCAACTCTCACAAATCAGTTTGGGTTTGTGAAATATCAGATTAGCACCTCTAGAAGGCATTCACTTACGCTATTTTGATTTGATTAAATTTCTTCAAGAAACCCAATTGAGATATCCGATTGAAGGTTTTGGAGAAATCTACTTAAAATTTCAAAACCTCATTGGCCCAGTTTAAGTCTAACTCCGCAAAAACTTTTTAGAAATCTAAACATGTTTGTTCTTACGTAGCACTTCCATACAAAACCCCGCTGATTCGCAACAAGATGCTGGTAAGAAATAGTTCTAAATGGCTCTCACATCTAATTCTCTTAGATCGCGCTGTCTAAATTCAGTAGGGACACAGGCCTACATTTTTTACCTGTTTCCTACCTCTTTTCTTTTAGATTGGCATTATCGGGGCTAACCTCTAGCTGATCTTAATTTTCCTCATTTTTAATGTTTCTGAGCACAATACGTAGATATTGACTGGTTTTCCAAGCTGTTTTTTGAAGGAATATTGGGGCTGCTAGTTCGCTTCATGGTTTTCGTTACGCCCGACGAACATATGATCCCATATGGTCCCAAGTATGCTTTTTGAGACACTGAAGTTTGTTAAGGTAGGGTTCACATTTTTGAAATTTTTTGTGCAGAAACTATCTGTTTGGTTGGAATCTGATTGACAATCATTCAATATGTTCTTTTTATTTCTATCCTATCGACTGATCATACTGCAATAAGTCATTTCCGTGGCCAAACATTTCGAACTGGTCGGGCTTGGGGTCTGTCTGAGTGTACAGTCAATTTTTTCAATGGATGATTGGTGAGATAATCAAACAACCAAAATTGAACTAGGAAAACTAGATTGGAATTTTGCTACAGAACATGTAGATAAATAAACCGGCACTTTAAGTTTGTTGTCATCACTTTTCTGTCTTCATTAATAAGTACGCTTCTTTACTTGTTGCGGAAATACGATAAAAACAGTTTTTCAGCACATTGTCGAGTACGCATATGGCAACTATTCCTTGACTGGACTCTCTGCAAACCAGGTATTCTCTATATTACAGCGAATGAAGTGCGCCAAACTTTTAATCAGTCTTCTTCATCTTTCCATCTGCTCGTTTGTTCTTTTCCTCTACTCTTCTTTCCTAATTATTCAATTTTTTGTCATTTTCTAGTTTTTGTATCAGGCCACTCTGGATCTATTAATCTCACGGACATACTTTTTTGCCTCTTCAATCTTGTTCATGCTTTTCAATATGCTTAGTTCGTTCCTTTTCTGTTTCTTACCGTTTTCATCTTACTGTCTTTTCACAACCTGGTTGTCTCTCCCTCCTTCTCTCTCTCTCTCTCTCTCTCTCTCTCTTTCATTTTAATAGCAACTCACCTTTCCCCGCTCTGAATGCTACCTCTACGTTTTTCTATCCGAACTTCCCTTTCTTTCTCTCCAAACTGCTTTTCTATTGACTGCATGTAAGTTTCAATATCAGCTGCACTTCAGTCGATTGCAAAGATTTTTAATTTTTCCGCAAAAACAAAAGTCTTTGAGAAAAAGCATGTCCGGAAAACAAACAAACATGCAAAACAAAAGAGGAACCAGAAGCAATTCTTGAAGTGCACTGACTGTGAATTATAATCCCACAGAACTGACATTATCCACTCTCACAAATCAACTTGGATTCGTCAAATATCAGATTAGCAACTCTAGAAGGCATTCACTTACGCCATTTTGATTTGATTAATTTTCTCCAAGAAGTCCAATTGAGACATCCAATTGAACGTTTTGGAGAAATCTATTTAAACTTTCAAAACCTCATTGGCCCTGTTTATGTCTAACGCCGAAAAAAAATTTTTAGAAATCTAAACATCTATTGAACAGTTTAAAACATATTAAACAGTTTATTCTTACGTAGCACTTCTATACAAAATCTAAACATATTAAACACTTTATTCTTACGTAGCACTTCTATACAAAACCCCGCTGATTCGCAACAAGATGCTGGTAAGAAATAGTTCTAAATGGCTCTCACATCTAATTCTCTTAGGCCACGCTGTCTAAATTCAGCAAGGACACAGGCATATATTTTTCTACCTGTTTCCTATATCTTTTCCTTTAGACTGGCATTATCGGGGCTAACTTCTAGCTGATCTTAATTTTCCCCATCTTTTAATGTTTCTGAGCACATTACATAGATTTTGACTGGTTTGCCAAACTGTTTTCTGAAGGAATTTTGGGGCAACTAGTTCGCTCCTTGGTTTTCGTTTCGCCCGACGAAAAAAATGATCTCATAAAGTATGCTTTTTGAGACACTGAAGTTTGTTAAGGTAGGGTTCTCATTTTTGAAACTTTTTATGCAGAAACTATCTGTTTGGTTGTAATCTGATTTACATACATTCAATATGTTCTTTTTATTTCTATCCCATTGACTGATCATACTGCAATAAGTCATTTCCGTGGCCAAACATTTCGAACTGGTCGGGCTTGGGGTCTGTCTGAGTGTACAATCAGTTTTTTCAATGGATGGTTGGTGAGATAATCAAACTACCAAAAATGAACTAGGAAAACTAAATTGGAATTTTGCTACAGAACATGTAGCTGAACAAATTGGCACGATAAAATTGTTGGCATCACTTTTTTGTCCTCATTAATAATTACGCTTCTTTACTTTTTGCGGAAATACGTTAAAAACAGTTTTTCAGCACGTTTTTGAGTACGTATATGGTAACTATTCCTTGACTGGACTCTCTGAAAATCAGGTATTCTCTATTTTAGACCGGAAGAAGTGGGTCGAACTTTTAATCACTCTTCTTCATTTTTCTATCTGTTCAATTGTTCTTTTCTTCTACTCTTCTATCCCAATTATTCAATTTTTGTTATATTCATGTTTTTTATCGGGCCACTCTGGTTTTATTAATCTCACGGACATACACTTTTTTGCCTCTTCAACCTTTTTCATGCATGTTTTTTTTACCGTATTCCTCTCACTGTCTTTTCACAACCTGGTTGTCTCACCCTCCTTCTCTCTCTCTCTCTTTATCTCTTTCATTTTAATAGCAACTCATCTTTCCCCACTCTGAATGCTACCTGTACGCATTTTCCTTCAGAGCCTTACTTTTTTTCTCTCCAAACCACATTTGAATTGACTGCATGTCAGTTTCAATATCCGCTGCACTTCAGTCGATTGCAAAGATTTTTAAAAATTCCGCAATAACAAAGGTCTTTGAGAAAAAGCACGTCTGGAAAACAAAGAAACATGCAAAACAAAAGAGGACCCAGAAGCAATTCTTGAAGTGCACTGACTGTGAATTATAATCCCACAGAACTAACATTATCCACTCTCACAAATCAACTTGGATTCGTCAAATATCAGATTAGCAACTCTAGAAGGCATTCACTTACGCCATTTTGATTTGATTAATTTTCTCCAAGAAGTCCAATTGAGACAACCAATTGAACGTTTGGGAGAAATCTATTTAAAATTTCAAAACCTCATTGGCCTTTTTTATGTCTAAAGCCGCAAAAAACTTTTTAGAAACCTAAACATATTTGTTCTTACGTAGCATTTCTATACAAAACCCAGCTGATTCGCAACAAGATGCTGGTAAAAAATAGTTCTAAAACGGTTCCCACATCTAATTCCATTTAGGCCTCGCTGTCTAAATTCAGCAAGGACACAGCCCTTTTTTTCTACCTGTTTCCTATCTCTTTTCCCTTAGATTGGCATTATTGGGGCTAACTTCTAGCTGATCTTAATTTTTCTCATCTTTTAATGCTTCTGATCACATTACGTAGATTTTGAACTTAATTGCCAAGCTGTTTTTTGAAGGAATATTGGGGCGGCTAGTTTGCTCCATGGTTTTCGTTACTTCTGACGAACATATGATCTCATAAAGTAAGCTTTTTGAGACACTGAAATTTGTTAAGGTAGGGTTCTCATTTTTGAATTCTTTATGCAGAAACTATCTGTTTGGTTGGAATCTGATTGACATGCATTCAATATGTTCTTTTTATTTCTATCCTATCGACTGATCATACAGCAATAAGTCATTTCACTGGCCAAACATTTCGAACTGGTCAGGCTTGGGGTCTGTCTGAATGTACAATCAGTTTTTTCAATGGATGGTTGGTGAGATAATCAAACTACCAAAAATGAACCAGGAAAACTAGATTGGAATTTTTATACAGAACATGTAGTTGAATAAATTGGCACGATAAAATTGTTGGCATCACTTTATTGTCCTCATTAATAAGTACGCTTCTTTACTTTTTGCAGAAAGACGTTAAAAACAGTTTTTCAGCACGTTTTTGAGTACGTATATGGCAACTATTCCTTGACTGGACTCTCTGAAAATCAGGTATTCTCTACTTTAGACCGGAAGAAGTGGGTCGAACTTTTAATCACTCTTCTTCATTTTTCTATCTGTTCGTTTGTTCTTTTCTTCTACTCTTCTATCCCAATTATTCAATTTTTGTTATATTCATGTTTTTTATCGGGCCACTCTGGTTTTATTAATCTCACGAACATACATTTTTTGCCTCTTCAATCTTTTTCATGCATGTTTTTTTACCGTATTCCTCTCACTGTCTTTTCACATCCTGGTTGTCTCACCCTCCTTCTCTCTCTCTCTCTTTATCTCTTTCATTTTAATAGAAACTCATCTTTCCCCACTCTGAATGCTACCTGTACGCATTTTCCTTCAGAGCCTTACTTTTTTCTCTCCAAACCACATTTGAATTGACTGCATGTCAGTTTCAATATCCGCTGCACTTCAGTCGATTGCAAAGATTTTTAAAATTTCCGCAATAACAAAGGTCTTTGAGAAAAAGCACGTCTGGAAAACAAAGAAACATGCAAAACAAAAGAGGACCAAGAAGCAATTCTTGAAGTGCACTGACTGTGAATTATAATCCCACAGAACTGACATTATCCACTCTCACAAATCAACTTGGATTCGTCAAATATCAGATTAGCAACTCTAGAAGGCATTCACTTACGCCATTTTGATTTGATTAATTTTCTCCAAGAAGTCCAATTGAGACAACCAATTGAACGTTTGGGAGAAATCTATTTAAAATTTCAAAACCTCATTGGCCTTTTTTATGTCTAAAGCCGCAAAAAACTTTTTAGTAACCTAAACATATTTGTTTTTACGTAGCATTTCTATAGAAAACCCAGCTGATTCGCAACAAGATGCTGGTAAAAAATAGTTCTAAAATGGTTCCCACATCTAATTCCATTTAGGCCTCGCTGTCTAAATTCAGCAAGGACACAGGCTTATTTTTTCTACCTGTTTCCTATCTCTTTTCCCTTAGATTGGCATTATTAGGGCTAACTTCTAGCTGATCTTAATTTTCCTCATCTTTTAATGCTTCTGATCACATTACGTAGCTTTTGAACTTAATTGCCAAGCTGTTTTTTGAAGGAATATTGGGGCGGCTAGTTCGCTCCATGGTTTTCGTTACTTCCGAAGAACATATGATCTCATAAAGTAAGTTTTTTGAGACACTGAAGTTTGTTATGGTAGGGTTCTCATTTTTGAATTCTTTATGCAGAAACTATCTGTTTGGTTGGAATCTGATTGACATGCATTCAATATGTTCTTTTTATTTCTATCCTATCGACTGATCATACAGCAATAAGTCATTTCACTGGCCAAACATTTCGAACTGGTCAGGCTTGGGGTCTGTCTGAATGTACAATCAGTTTTTTCAATGGATGGTTGGTGAGATAATCAAACTACCAAAAATGAACTAGGAAAACTAGATTGGAATTTTTATACAGAACATGTAGTTGAATAAATTGGCACGATAAAATTGTTGGCATCACTTTTTTGTCCTCATTAATAAGTACGCTTCTTTACTTTTTGCGGAAATACGTTAAAAACAGTTTTTCAGCACGTTTTTGAGTACGTATATGGCAACTATTCCTTGACTGGACTCTCTGAAAATCAGGTATTCTCTATTTTAGACCGGAAGAAGAGGGTCGAACTTTTAATCACTCTTCTTCATTTTTTTTTCTGTTCGTTTGTTCTTTTCTTCTACTCTTCTATCCTAATTATTCAATTTTTGTTATTTTCATGTTTTTTATCGGGCCACTCTGGTTTTATTAATCTCACGGACATACACTTTTTTGCCTCTTCAATCTTTTTCTTGCATGTTTTTTACCGTATTCCTCTCGCTGTCTTTTCACAACCTGGTTGTCTCACCCTCCTTCTCTCTCTCTCTCTCTCTCTCTCTCTCTCTCTCTCTCGTTATCTCTTTCATTTTAAAAGCAACTCATCTTTCCCCACTCTGAATGCTACCTGTACGCATTTTCTTTCAGAGCCTTACTTTTTTTCTCTCCAAACAACATTTCAATTGACTGCATGTCAGTTTCAATATCCGCTGCACTTCAGTCGATTGCAAAGATTTTTAAAATTTCCGCAATAACAAAGATCTTTGAGAAAAAGCACGCCTGGAAAACAAAGAAACATGCAAAACAAAAGAGGACCCAGTAGCAATTCTTGACGTGCACTGACTGTGAATTATAATCCCACAGAACTGACATTATCCACTCTCACAAATCAACTTGGATTCGTCAAATATCAGATTAGCAACTCTAGAAGGCTTTCACTTACGCCATTTTGATTTGATTAATTTTCTCCAAGAAGTCCAATTGAGACAACCAATTGAACGTTTGGGAGAAATCTATTTAAAATTTCAAAACCTCATTGGCCTTTTTTATGTCTAAAGCCGCAAAAAACTTTTTAGAAACCTAAACATATTTGTTCTTACGTAGCATTTCTATACAAAACCCAGCTGATTCGCAACAAGATGCTCGTAAAAAATAGTTCTAAAATGGTTCCCACATCTAATTCCATTTAGGCCTCGCTGTCTAAATTCAGCAAGGACACAGGCCTATTTTTTTCTACCTGTTTCCTATCTCTTTTCCCTTAGATTGGCATTATTAGGGCTAACTTCTAGCTGATCTTAATTTTCCTCATCTTTTAATGCTTCTGATTACATTACGTAGATTTTGAACTTAATTGCCAAGCTGTTTTTTGAAGGAATATTGGGGCGGCTAGTTCGCTCCATGGTTTTCGTTACTTCCGAAGAACATATGATCTCATAAAGTAAGCTTTTTGAGACACTGAAGTTTGTTAAGGTAGGCTTCTCATTTTTGAATTCTTTATGCAGAAACTATCTGTTTGGTTGGAATCTGATTGACATGCATCCAATATGTTCTTTTTATTTCTATCCTATCGACTGATCATACAGCAATAAGTCATTTCCCTAGCCAAACATTTCGAACTGGTCAGGCTTGGGGTCTGTCTGAATGTACAATCAGTTATTTCAATGGATGGTTGGTGAAATAATCAAACTGCCAAAAAAGAAATAAGAAAACTAGATTAGAATTCTGCTACAGAACATGTAGATCAACAAACCGGCACGATATGTTTGTTGGCATCACTTTTGTGTCTTCATTAATAAGTATGCTTCTTTACTTGTTGCGAAAATAAGTTAAAAAAATTTTTTCAGCACATTGTCGAGTACGCATATGGCAACTATTCCATGACTGGACTCTCCGCAAATCAAGTATTCTCTATTTTAGATTAAAGGAAGTAGGGCAAAATTTTAATCAATCTTCTTCATTTTTCCATCCGTTCGTTTTTTCTTTTCTTCTACTCTTCTATCCTTCAATTATTCAATTTTTTGTCATTTTCAAGTTTTTGTATCAGGCCACTCTGGTTCTATTAGTCTCACGGAAATTTTTGATGTTCAATCTCTTCCATGCTTTTCGTTATACTTAGTTCGTTCCTTTTCTTTTCTTACCGTTTTCCTCTCACTGTCTTTTCACAACCTGGTTGTCTCTCCCTCCTTCTCTCTCTCTCTTTCTCTCTCTTTCTCTCTTTCATTTCAATAGCAACTTATCTTTCTTTCCCCACTCTGAATGCTATTTTTACGCAATTTCTATCATGCCCTCCCTTTCGTTCTCTCCAAACCGCTTTTCTATTGACTGCATGTCAGTTTTAATATCAGCTGCATATAAGTCGATTGCAAAGATTTTTAGATTTTCCGCAAAAACAAAAGTCTTTTAGAAAAAGCACGTCCGGAAAACAAACAAACATGCAAAACAAAAGAGGACCCGGTAGCGATTCGTGATGTGCACTGACTTTGAATTATAATTCCACAGAACTGACATTATCCATTCTCACAAATCAACTTGGATTCTTCAAATATCAGATTAGCCCCTCTAGAAGGCATTCACTTACGCCATTTTGATTTGATTAAATTTCTCCAAGAAGTCCCATTGAGACAACCGATTGAACGTTTTGGAGAAATCTGTTTAGAATTTCAAAACTTCATTGGCCTTGTTTATGTCTAACGCCACAAAAAACTTTTTAGAAATCTAAACATGCTTGTTCTTACGTAGCATTCCTATACAAAACACAGCTGATTCGCAACAAGATGCTGGTAAAAAATAGTTTTAAAATGGTTCCCACATCTAATTCCATTTAGGCCTCGCTGTCTAAATTCAGCAAGGACACAGGCCTATTTTTTTCTACCTGTTTCCTATCTCTTTTCCCTTAGATTGGCATTATTAGGGCTAACTTCTAGCTGATCTTAATTTTCCTCATTTTTAATGTTTGTGAGCACATTACATAGATTTTGATTGGTTTGCCAAGCTGTTTTTTGAATCCATGGTTTTTGTTACGCCCGACGAACATATGATCTCACAAAATAAGCTTTTTCAGACACTGAAGTTTGTTAAGGTAGGGTTCTCATTTTTGATTTTTTTAATGAAAAGACCATCTATTCGGTTGGAGTCCGAACGACATGCATTCAACGTGTTCTTTTTTATTCTATCCGATCGACTGATCATACTGCCATAAGTCATTTCCGTGGCCAAACATTTCGAACTGGTCGGGCTTGGGGTCTGTCTGAGTGTACAATCAGTTTTTTCGATGGATGGTTGGTGAGATAATCAAAATACTAAAAATGAACCCAGAAAACTTAATTAAATTCTGCTTCCAAACATGTAGAGACCCAAATCGGCACGATAAGTTTGTTGGCATCACTTTTTCGTCTTCATTAATAAGTACGGTTTTTTATTTGTTGCGTAAATACATTAATAACAATTTTTCAACACATGGTCTAGTCCGCATATGGCCACTATTCCATGACTGGACTCTCTGCAGAAACAGGTGGTCTCTATTTTAGACCAAAGGAAGTGGGCCAAAGTTTTAATCATTTTTCTTCATTTCTCCATCTGTTCGTTTTTCCTTTCTTGTATTCTTCTACCCTAATTTTTCGATTTTTTGTCGTTTTCGTGAGTTTGTATCAGGCCACTTTGGTTCTATTACTCTCACGAACAAACACTTTATTGCCTGTTCAATCCTTTATACGCATTTCATTGTGCTTAGTTCGTTCCTCTTCTCTTTTCTTACCGTTTTCATCTCACTGTCTTTTCACATCCTTGTTCTCTCTCCCTCCGTCTCTCTCTCTCTCTCTCTCTCTCTCTCTCTCTCTCTCTCTTATGTGTGTGTTGGTGCAAGTCAGTGTGTGTTTGTGCGTGTTTGTGTGTTTGTTTGGTTGTTTGTTTCCATTTTTGTTTGCGTGTGTTGGTGCGAAGTTCTGAGGGTGGGTGTGTATGTGTGTGTGTGTGTGTTTGTGTGGGTCTGGAATTATCCCGGAGTTAGAAAATGCTTCTATTGTGCTCCACCTATGCTCAGCATTTTATCGTTTCCTCTTCCTTTCTGTCCTTTTTTCTTTCAAATAATTTTTTTATTGCTCTTTTCATTTGGTTCATTTTAAATGTTTTTCCGTCCATCGTCTTTTTATTTCATGATTCTTCGTTCAACTTTCACTCTTGTTGTTTGAGGTTATCTATCTCTTGCTCTTTCTTGCTCTTTCATTTTGGTTGGTCTGTGGTAGCATTACCTGATTTGAGCAACAGTCTTTTTCTTTGTTTTCGTTATTTCATCGTCAAAGTTTTTTGCGATAATTTGACATTCAAGCTTGCATTGCACCTGCTTTTTGCTCAATTTAGCTCATTTTGATTCTTTTTTTGACTCCATCAAAACATTGACAAAGTGTGGTTGCTGCGCTCTGTTTCTTCTCATTTTTTCTACCTTTTCTCTTCATTTCTTTTTTCTCATCCTTTTCTCGTTTCAGTAATTGCTATTCTCTCTTCGTTCATTTTAATTATTTCTCCATACAGCGTTCATTCCATGTTATTTTTTTGTTCCTCTCCCGTTCTTCGTCTCCAGCTCTTATTGTGTTTCGTTTGTCGTCGTTTTTCCCTTCACCCTCTCTTCTTGTCTTTGATCTCTCTTTTCTTTTCACTATCTCAACGTCTTATTCTTTTTTTTCGGTTTTCTCCACTCAATTGTTCGCACTCGGTTGTTTTCTCTCGCCAATTCTGTTTTTTTTTCTTTTTGTTATTCTTCGTTCAGCTTCAAATCTAATTTTTTGTGTCGTTCTTTCTCAGTCTCTCTGTCGTTCTGTCATTGCTTGGTCTACGAAAGTTTTAGGTGAGCGGAGCTATACACTTTTTCTTGGTTTTCGTTTTTTTGTTGTCATTTTTTTGCAACCATTTAACATTCAAGCTCACTTTGAATCTGCTTGTTGGTCAAGTTAAGCTCACTTCAAATTTTTTGGACAACCACTTCTTCAGTTCCGATAATACTCCGTGCGTGCTTTTCCTTTTATTATATTTTTATTTTGGTTGATCGGTTGACTAAATCGTTGACCGAAGGTATCCTACCTGACCCTCAAACTGACTTTGTTTAGCCAAAATGAACGAAGTTTAGTGAACTGACTGATGTTCACTAGATTGAAAGGTCTTTTAAGGCAGCTGATGGAATAAACACATATGTGGTCATATTGTTTCTTTTGATTAAATAGTTTTTAATTTATTTTTTCCAACTGAGAGTGCAGTTCTGTTCTACAAAGCTATCAAAGCCATTTTTTGCCATCTGAAGGTTGTTTTCTTTGTTTTCTATCTACAGTTTTTTTCTTGTTCGCTGCAATGTTTCTTCATACAACTGTCTTAGATACCAATTTGGCTCAGGTCGGTTCGGAAGCAACAATTATCCAACTTGCGGAGCTCATATAAGCCCGCTTAAAGGTAAATTAACCATCTTGTCGCCAAACTAATTGGATCCGGGCCTTAAGAGTTTGTTTATTGTCTTTTGTCTGTCAAATATGAATTTTTTAAATTGTAATATAGGGGGTTAATTCGTTGTGATTTAAAGTCAATTTTTGACAGCTTTTTCACCAGTTTTTCTTGCAGACACGTTTTCACATCTCTTCACATTGTGAGCTTTATTTTTTTGTACAATTTTTGGTCATTTTGTATACATTTTGGGCTCTACTTCGGTTTCAATCTAGATATTAGGCTTTTTCTCTAGAGCAATATGCAAGGTTCTATTGATAAAGTATAGTCGAATATACTCGATAAAGTTGTCTCTCTTTTTTAATTATGAGTCTGCTAGTTACGTCAATTAAATTCGCTTACTGTTTTTTGGCTTCTACTGATGTTCATGCAAATGATCTACGGGCTTCTTAATCGAAATCTTGCGCTCGATAAAAGAGAACCCGAACATACCAATTTTCCAAATGCACAGTTTTTGATATTGTTGTTGTTGAAAATTCGGAGCAGAGTTGTAGTAACGAGATCAAAATCTTCACTCAAAAAAATATCCACGTTTTTCTGCACCTGTTGAGATTTCTTCAGTGTACAGATTACAGAGCAGCAGAATATCATTCAATTGAATGAACACCATCAGTGGCATAAAGTTTAGAATTTAGAGTTGCCGGGGATAGTCAGAGTCCCTCTTGCTCATCAACCATTTTAGATATTCCTTTGAAAAGAGTTCCCAGTTCCTGTTGTCACCTTTTGTCATTAGAACGATTGCCACTCCCTAGCGAAGCAGTGAGAGAATCGGAGATTTAAACAGACTTAGCTTCACTTCTCGGCTAAGTGTAAAAACTACATTCCGTCAAAGAAGATACAAATCCATTTACCCTTCCTCATCTGTGATATACGTGTCATTTCAAATTTAGGACATCAGTGAGTAGGTTTCTCGAATCTCGGACTTCCTTGTTAAGATCAAAAATCTTTCGTTTTCATAACAAAATCTTTCCCACTTCTGAATGCTACCTCTGAGCTTTTTTCTATCGCCTGCTTCCTTTGTTACCTTCGAACCGCTTTTTCATTGACTGCATGTCAGATTGGAAAGCTTCTGCACTTCTGTTGGTTGCCAGGATTTTTAGACTTTCACAAAACTGAAGGTCTCCGTGAAAAAGCCCGTCTGAAAAACAATCAAATTTGCAAAACCAAAAAAAGATCCAGGTGCACCGCCTGTGAATTCTAATTCCACAGATCTGACATTATCGACTGTCACAAACTCCCTCAGATTCGCCAAATATCCGATTAGCACCTATAAAAAGCATCCACCTGCGCCAATTTGAATAGATTCTTTTTCTTCAGTAGGTCCAGTTGAAGCACCTAATTGCACCCAATAAAATTTCACAACATCATTGGCACTGTTTTTGTGTAACGCCACAAATCATTCATTTAGAGTTCTAAAGATGTTTTTCTTACAGAGCATTTACATACAAATCCGCGTTGATTTGCAACAAGATTACGGTAAAAAAGATTATAAAATGGCTCCTACAATTATTTTTTTAGAACTTGCTTTCTAAATTCAGCAATGACACAGGCTTATTGTTTTTTTACCCAATTTCTATCTCCTGTCTTGTAGATTGGCATTACTGGGGATAACTTCTAGCTGCTTTAGTTTCTCCTCAGTCTCCTAATGTTTCTGAGCAGTTTATGTAGAACTTCACTGGTCTGTCAAGTTATTGTTTGAAGGAATTTTGGGAGAGACCAGTTGGTTCCCTGGTTTTTGTTACGTCTAGCGATGATATGATCTCTTGATGTTTGTTGTTTGAGAGGCTGAAGTTCGATAAGGTCTGGTGTTCATTTTGAAGTCTTCAATACAGAAACCATCTGTTGGGTTGAAGACTGAATGATACTTTTCAAGATTAGAACATCAGTCAGGAGGACTGTCGAATCTCGGACTTCCTTGCTAAGATCAAAAAATTTTCATTTTAATGGCATGATTTTTCCGGCTCTGAATGCTTGAATGCTACCTTTATGCATTTTTCTATCGCCTGCTCCCTTTTTTTTCTTCAAAATATTTTTTTGTCGACTGCATTTCAGAATGGAAAACTTCTGCACTTCCGTCGATTGCATGGATTTTTAGATCTTCCACAAAAATAAAGGTCTTCGAGGAGAAGCACGTTTGGAAAACAAACAAACGTGCAAAACAAAAGAGGACCGCGGAGCAATACTTGTGGTGCACCGCATGTGACTTCTAATTCCACAGATCTGATATTATCTACTATCACAAATTATCTCCAGTTAGTCAAATATCAGATTCGAACCTCTAAAAGGCATTAAAATACGCCATTTTGAATTCATTCACTTTCTTCAGGAGGTCCAATGGAGGAAACCGGTTGAATGTTTTGAAGGAATCCGATTAAAATGTCACGACCTCATTGGCACTGTTTTTGTCTAACGCCTCATAAATTGTTTTTTAGAAATCTAAAATTTTTTGTTCTTGCCGAGCATTTACAAACAAATCCGCGCTGACTTCCAACAAGATGTCGGTAAAAATGGTTAAAAAAGGGCCTCTACAATTATTTCGTTTAGACCTTGCTGTCTAAATTCTATAAGACGTTGATCAGAGGTCAGCTGTAAGTAAGCTGCATAGAAATTTCACACATACATACATCTTTGAGTATTTTATTTCTTAAGACAACATATTAGTTTTTTTTGCACTAATCAGAAGATAATCATTAATCACTACTTATATCTTAACTGGAATCAGCTATTTGGCCTTCTTATCTGAGAAGTCTTTTAGTATTCTTCATCTGTTGAAACCAATATTTTCCAAATTAACAATTGTTTCAATTTCAGGTCTTTTTTCGGTCAAACTTTTAAGTTGTTTTTTCTCACAGTTTTGTTTCCCCCGAATGAGTCACTAGTGAATTATAGCCACGCTCAGTGTATCCGGCAACAAAATTGAGGGGGCCGATCATATATTTTCCAAATTAAAAAATTGCTTCACTTTCAGGTTTTTTTTAGATCAAAGTTGTGAGTTGTTTTTTCTCACAGTTTGGTTTTCCCCAAATGAGTCCCTAGTGCATTATAGCCACGCTCAGTGTATCCGGCAAAAAAATGGAGGCGGTTGATTTCAGCTTAAGTGAACAAAGATAGTGTCCTTCAAGAAATTTTAAAACTAAGACTGAACAAATGATCATCTATCGATATATTAACTTGCAACAGAATGAATTAACAGAACTAAAAAAGGACAAAAAAAGAAGCAAAATAATAGAGAACTCCAAACAGCTCTAAACAACAAAAAATCCCTAATGATCAAGCAATGTCAGACAATAATGTTTTGAGAGGACCAAATAAGAAAATGTTGACAAAAATGATTGATTGCAAAAAAGACAGAGAAACCAAACGAAGCTATGTCAACAACAGAGACTTTTTTCCGAAGATTGTTCCACGATTTATTGATGTACGGTTTTTGT
Organism: Convolutriloba macropyga; assembly: GCF_964194025.1. Lineage (NCBI taxonomy): Eukaryota > Metazoa > Xenacoelomorpha > Acoela > Convolutidae > Convolutriloba > Convolutriloba macropyga. Next base: position 20,679,820 of record NC_134472.1, read on the forward strand.
CTTATCATCCAGCACGTATAAATTTGTCAAACCGGTTGATATAAGTAGTGAACTGCAGTGCAGTCATACCCTTCAGCAACCATAAGCGATGATAATAACATTATGGACTCTTATACAGCTGGAACAAATCCTGAAAGCCTTGTTTTTCGTTTGAGACACTCTGCTATTGAACAAAGTACTGATGGAGAAAAGGCAGCTAAATAAATGGGTGATTTAGTTGGTAAGTGTTTATCTAAATCCAAGCCCCATAAGGTTGCTATATGCCGAATTTATTAAAATGGATTATACGGATACTACTCGATAATTGAAGAAATTTTTGTCTACCACCAATAATTAAACAGCATTGCTGATCAAATTAGAGACAAATTCCAGTGGTCCAATGTGTGCCTTCTACATAATTGTCTTCAGGCAAACGATATCAGACAAGTTGTTGTGCATCCAAACATGCATAGAATTCAAAAAATATTTACAACTTTGCCGAAACATATTTGGCTACAAAAATTGGCTACAATCGTTCGTCAAACAACATTTTGTTAAAACAAGTGCGTCCTAAACAGCCAAATGCAAATTTCTTGGCATTCGAAAAAGGTTGGAATAACTACAATAGTCTCAATGAACTCTGATACATTTGGGTAACTCAAATCTTATTATTATCTACTCAGATCTGATATTATCTACTATCACAAATTATCTCCAGTTAGTCAAATATCAGATTCGAACCTCTAAAAGGCATTAAAATACGCCATTTTGAATTCATTCACTTTCTTCAGGAGGTCCAATGGAGGAAACCGGTTGAATGTTTTGAAGGAATCCGATTAAAATGTCACGACCTCATTGGCACTGTTTTTGTCTAACGCCTCATAAATTGTTTTTTAGAAATCTAAAATTGTTTGTTCTTGCCGAGCATTTACAAACAAATCCGCGCTGACTTGCAACAAGATGTCGGTAAAAATGGTTAAAAAAAGGGCCTCTACAATTATTTCGTTTAGACCTTGCTGTCTAAATTCTATGAGACCTTGATCAGAGGTCAGCTGTAAGTAAGCTGCATAGAAATTTCACACATACATACATCTTTGAGTATTTTATTTCTTAAGACAACGTATTAGTTTTTTTTGCACTAATCAGAAGATAATCATTAATCACTACTTATATCTTAACTGGAATCAGCTATTTGGCCTTCTTATCTGGGAAGTCTTTTATTATTCTTCATCTGTTGAAGCCAATCAGAGATTTTCCAAATTAACAATTGTTTCACTTTCAGGTCTTTTTTCGGTCAAATTTTTTAGTTGTTTTTTCTCACAGTTTTGTTTCCCCCGAATGAGTCACTAGTGAATTATAGCCACGTTCAGTGTATCCGGCAACAAAATTGAGGGGGCCGATCATATATTTTCCAAATTAACAATTGCTTCACTTTCAGGTTTTTTTTAGATCAAAGTTGTGAGTTGTTTTTTTCTCACAGTTTGGTTTTCCCCAAATGAGTCCCTAGTGCATTATAGCCACGCTCAGTGTATCCGGCAACAAAATGGAGGCGGTTGATTTCAGCTTAAGTGAACAAAGATAGTGTCATTCAAGAAATTTTAAAACTAAGACTGAACAAATGATCATCTATCGATATTATTAACTTGCAACAGAATGAATTAACAGAACTAAAAAAGGACATAAAAAAGAAGCAAAATAATAGAGAACTCCAAACAGCTCTAAACAACAAAAAATCCCTAATGATCAAGCAATGTCAGACAATAATGTTTTGAGAGGACCAAATAAGAAAATGTTGACAAAAATGATTGATTGCAAAAAAGACAGAGAAACCAAACGAAGCTATGTCAACAACAGAGACTTTTTTCCGAAGATTGTTCCACGATTTATTGATGTACGATTTTTGTCTTATCATCCAGCACGTATAAATTTGTCAAACCGGTTGATATAAGTAGTGAACTGCAGTGCAGTCATACCCTTCAGCAACTATAAGCGATGATAATAACATTATGGACTCTTGTACAGCTGGAACAAATCCTAAAAGCCTTGTTTTTCGTTTGAGACACTCTGCTATTGAACAAAGTACTGATGGAGAAAAGGCAGCTAAATAAATGGGTGATTTAGTTGGTAAGTGTTTATCTAAATCCAAGCCCCATAAGGTTGCTATATGTCGAATTTATTAAAATGGATTATACGGATACTACTCGATAATTGAAGAAATTTGTGTCTACCACCAATAGTTAAACAGCATTGCTGTTCAAATTAGAGACAAATTCCAGTGGTCCAATGTGTGCCTTCTACATAATTATCTTCAGGCAAACGTAATCAGACAAGTTGTTGTGCATCCAAACATGCATAGAATTCAAAAAATATTTACAACTTTGCCGAAACATATTTAGCTACAAAAATTGGCTACAATCGTTCGTCAAACAACATTTTGTTAAAACAAGTGCGTCCTAAACAGCCAAATGCAAATTTCTTGGCATTCGAAAAAGGTTGGAATAACTACAATAGTCTCAATGAACTCTGATACATTTGGGTAACTCAAATCTTATTTCCTTAATAGAAACGTTAAATGTAGATAGAATGTTATCAGATAAGTGAGCCCATGAAAAGATAAATGTTAATAATTGTGACGTATTGTTCAAATGTTAACCTTTTGAAATTCTTCCTTGAAGAAATGACATCAAAAATCTCTATTTTTTAAGTCTAGCACTGACAATCCAATCTTGTTTGGTGATCAAAACAATAATTTATTTAAATAAACTGGATAACATTTACTAAACAACTTCATTGCAAGTAACGTGCTTCAATACGTGAAAAGAAAAAAAATCATCATGGACAATGGAGCATCATGGACAAAAAGCATCAGGCAGATTAATTACTTTTAATCGACCACTGCTGAGAAATAAGGTTAATTGAAAATTACGTAAAACATCTGACGATGTTACAAAACAATTTTGCGAGAATCTCTCAACTTCAAAAGAAAAATGGAAACTATTTAAAAAAATTAACTCGAATAAAGTGAAAGAAAAAATTGCAAAGCTGAAAGAGGCAATAACGTAATATCAGATGGAAAAAGCATTACTAGCTGTTTCAATAATCGTTTTGCTTGTCTTGGATTTTACAAGGGCAATATAATTGCTCCAAATTTGCCTTCTCTTATTTTTGAGGGAAATGAATTCAATTTCTTGCCAAAAACCAGGACAAAAATTTACAAATTTAGTGCCAAACTACCGACAAAAAAGTCAGTTGGACCAAGGTATATACCATGCTTGCCTTTGAAAGATTGTAAGTTGTCCTCTGGAACCCGTTTTCAGTTTGCTCCTGAGGAGTGGATAAACGCAAACACATTCCCTGATAAATTTAAGGAAGGTTATGTCACCCCTATCTATAAGAAAACCAAAAAGCATTAACCTGAAATTTATCAATCAATTTTGGTCACTTCAACATTAGCAGATTTCTTTGAAAGTTTTCTCTTGGAGCAAATGTCGGAAAATTTAGATATGAATAAATTGTTAAAAAAATATTCAATTTGGTTTCCAAAAACAAAAGTCTTGTCTTAATACAATAATTGTTCTGAGAGAGAGAATAAATCATTAAGTTGAAGAAAAAGATATGGTGTTAACAATTTTTTGGGGTTCGGCGACAGCTTTTAACTCATTATCTTTGGACATTTTTGTTCAAAAAATTGGTAAATATGGTTTAGAGAGATTCTTATTGATTTCGTTCCTAATTAGCAGGAAACAGTGTGTTAGAACGGAATAGTTGAATCCGACTGGACAATTATAGATCACGATGTTCCACAAGGTACTGTTCTAGGACGACTAGTATTCATACTTTAAGTAAATGACTTCGTTGAGGAAATAGGGAAAAGTTCGAATGTTTTACATTTTGCAGATGACAGTGCAATTTTATGTCATGAAAAAAGTAAACAGTGTTTGGAAGCAAAGGCTAAAAAACTATTGATGGAAACTGAACAATGTATGAATTGAAACAAGTTAACTCTATTTGAGGGAAAACAGAAGTAATTATTTTCGAAAATGAAAAATCGCCAACTGTCAATTACATTGAATTTTGAAAATCTTTTATTCAATCTAATAGATCAATACAGATACTTAGGTGTTATTTTTGACCAAAAGTTGACATGCCAAAAACAAATAAATGATCGGTAAAATGTCTTTAGCTATCAGATCAATCTATTTGGTACGCAATCAAATACCTTTAAAGGCTCGAAATAATCTCTTTGTTTTGCCTACTTCAGTGCAATGTTTTTTCAAAATTTGCAATCCTACTCAATTGATTGAATAAACAAACAAATCAGATGGGGCGTAAAAGTTTACTTTTTTCGAACAAAATATGACAGTGCTCATAAATTACTTTTGAAATAATAATACTTCCCGCAGAACTTCAAATAGTAAAAACTGCATAAAATAGACTTTTCGATGGAGTTTTTGATATTGTTGTTCAACGAACAAATATACAAAACCAAAAGAAATTCAGAATAATCGGAATAATTCAGAATCTCTCACAAAAAAAGTAAATCAAAATGGAGTGAAAATTCAGTTATCAGAAACGTCGTTTGGAAATGGAATAAACTTCCAAGAGCTCTAAGAACGGAAAAATTAAAGAAAAATTTTTTAAAAAACAATTAAAGGAAGAAATTTAGAAACTGAACCTTAGTATTTTTTAATATTATTTAGTTATTCAAAGGGAAAACGTAGTATGTTTGATTGATAATATTACAACATGTAACTTTAACCTGGGAGTTATTCGAATTTACATGTTTGAGATTTTGAAAAAAAATCAAGAAGGACACAAGCCTATAGTTTTCTACCCGTTTCCTATCTCCTTTCTTGTAGATTGGCAAAACAGGGGCAAACTTTGGCTGATCTGATTTTTCCTCAGTCTCTTAATGTTTTATGTAGAACTTAATGCTTTATGTAGAATGTGAGCAGTTTATGTAGAACTTCATTGGTTTGCCAAGCTGTTTTTTGAAGGAAATTTGGGGGAGACCAGTTGGCTCCCTGGTTTTCGTTGCGTCTAATGATGATATAATCTCACGAAGTATGCTTTTTGAGACATTGAAGTTCGTTAAGGTCGGGTTTTCATTTTGAAATCTTCGATACACAAACCATCTGCTGGGGTGAAGTCTGAATGAGACGCATTCAGAATGTCTGCTTTTTCGCTACCCAATCCAATGGTCCTACTGTCAAAGGTCACTACCTTCGGCAACCATTTCGCCTTGGTCAGGCTCTTCAGGTGTTTGAATATACACGATCCGTGTTTCCAGTGGAAGGTTGGTGAGATATAACCCAAACAAACTGAGAAAGCTAGAGTCCATTTCTTCTACAGAACTTGAAGATGAGCAAATCGACTCGATAAAAATATTGACATCACAAGTTTTTGTCGATTAAGGAGTAGTTGCTCAACTTGTGGAAATGCGTTAAAACCGATTTTTCTGCACGTGGTCAGCTATTCTGTGACTGGACCCTGTGCAGAAACAAATGGTTACTATTTTAGATCGAAGGGAGTGGATCGAATGCGCCCTTCAGCTGTGTGCTGAGAGAAAGCACAACAACATGAAGACGCATGGTTCTGACAACAGAAGATTTCGATGCTTGATTCTGACTTCCGTTGGGGAGCTAACACAGATTAACCTTGAGTACAAGTTCGGGGTTGCTTTCCGTCTGTGATCCCCTTTTTAGATGTTGCATTATTACATCGCCCAGTAGTTATTGCAACGCCATGGGGCACGTGATTCACCATCATTTAATCACAGCTAATTTTTATCTGGGATAGCATAACGTACTGAGGGGGTCAAAAACAAAAGAGTCACATTTCAGGATAAAAATGTGCCCTTCTGTGTTCTTCAGATTTTGAATGGTTGAAGTGGCTTTCATTAAGGTCTTTTCCGCGTAGACATTTGTTGAATTGGTTTTTGAGTTAGGGTGTACGATGGAAATCATTTTATAAATTTGTCGATTGTTTTTACGATATTGAAGCGCTTATGATGTCATAAACGCATTTTACTGCGGTTCAATCGATTTATGATTTCATTGGTTTATTCATTTTGCTTTATCTTCGCGCTCAAAGTAAAACACGGCGATATAATCTTGATAGATCAACAGAGAGAGTTTTACTTGAATTTAGCCACAACTGTAAAAAATATGACTTTGTTCGACTAGAATTTCCTTAGAAATTTTTATCCGGAGTACAAAAGATATCAGCAACCAATAGGATCGATTAATAATTGTATAAACCCAGCTTGCAATATAATAAGCGAACAAAATTGCTACATCAGCAGAGCTATAGTGCAACGATTGCATGCCTAGCCACGGTTCTGGAGATTGTATGTTCTAATCCTCTAAGCTCTAATTATTTGGCAGAATATGAAGTTAGCTAATACTAGAGTTAGATTTTTACAATTGCTAGAGTTTAGATAAGTGGCTCTGACCTTGTTCTCAGGTCTAAAGCCATGCTGATGTTATAAAAAGTCATTCAGTGGGAGTTTTTATGTTAGATTTGCAATAGTAGAGGGAAGTGCAATGGGTCTGAATCTTTTAATTTCGACTATGGTTTTTCCCGGTTTGTTCAAAGGTATAACCCTGCCAAATTTCAAGATAATCGGGATTTTTGCACTGTTTACAGAAAAGTTTATGTGTGAGTGAGATATCTCAGTGCTATGGGGCCCAAGTGGTGTAAATGGATTGGCGCTATTCTATCTGGGCTCAGCGCCTTACTTTTCTTTTTTGTCTCTTATAGCTTTGTTCACTATGTTACACTTAAACAACCTGCTCTGTTTCAAGTTTTTTTTTATTGCTGTTAGAGTATTTTTTCTGTTTTTTTTCTGGGTGTGTGGAGTGTATTGTTGGTTAAACTTGTTGGCGCATTTGCTTGGATCATTATGACGACTAGTTTTCTGAGCGGCAAGTTATTTGGCTCTAATTGCAGGTTGTTTATCGTTACTTGACAAAGTCTTTTCACTGTGCTCCAGAGCTTAGATCAGTTACTTCTGTGAGTGAGTGTTTGTACAAGCTTGATCCAATTTTTGCGCTTATGGCCTTGAACACTTTTTTTACTTCAAGGTTTAGTTGCTCTTTTTGGTGGCCCTGGAGGGTTTTTTTTTAATTTCATCTCTTTTTCAGAAAATTTTACTGCTTCGTTGGGAAAATTTGCAACCACTTTATCTCTTCCTTGTGAGATATGACTGCCAGCCGCTGCGTTATGGCTTTCGTTAAGGTCTTTTCCGCATCAAGACATTTGTTGGTCTTTGTTGTTTCTTCACTTTTATTTCAATATTAATTCAATGTTTATTCATTAGAACGGAACTTGAATCTTTCATTGGCCATTTAGGCAATGTTAGCAGCCAGTGAGACTTGCTACTAAATTAGGGTAAATGAAACGACAGCACAAAAATGAAACCAGCAATTATCAAAAATTTCTTTATTTTAAAGGTTTTCAAATTTTATTGATTTGCCAAAATGCAAGTCAGCTTTTAGCAGCAAGAAAGACAATTTGACGCTTTTTGTAATGTTTGGAAAATAAAATCTTTCTTAAAATAAATAATTTTATGAAAAACAATTCATTAATTTGTGAAAAGCGAAGATTTCTAATAGCGATGTTTAATCCTGTTTAAGTTTGCAATGAATAGGCTAAAAGAGAGAAAGTCTGGCATTGGTGATCAACTTTTATTTAACAATTCATACTCATCTGTCACAAGGCGTAAAAAACGAACTTGTACAAAGACACTTTCAATGAAAGCAAACAACAATTTTGTGGAAGAAATTTGGTTCAATTCTTCCATCAACAAATAATACCCAATAAAACTTCAAAGTTTTGTGTAAATTAGAAGAGTTTGTTGTTTTTCGGTTTCAGAAAACGATTTTCAAGATAGTACAGAAATCTGGATTAAAATTTTCTTCAAGCGGTTTCACATCATTGAAACACTTTTGATGTCATAAACACAATTGCCTTTGGTTTAATCGTTTTAAGATTCTTTTGGTTTATTCATTTGGCTTTATCCTTTTCCTCAACGTAAACTGTGACAATATGATCCTGATAGAACAACAAGGAGAATATTTGCTTGAACTTAGCAACAAAAGGACCATAATTGAATTGGTTTTTGAGTTATGGTGTACGATGGAAATCATTTTATAAATTTGTCGATTGTTTTTACGATATTGAAGCGCTTATGATGTCATAAACGCATTTTACTGCGGTTCAATCGATTTATGATTTCATTGGTTTATTCATTTTGCTTTATCTTCGCGCTCAAAGTAAAACACGGCGATATAATCTTGATAGATCAACAGAGAGAGTTTTACTTGAATTTAGCCACAACTGTAAAAAAATATGACTTTGTTCGACTAGAATTTCCTTAGAAATTTTTATCCGGAGTACAAAAGATATCAGCAACCAATAGGATCGATTAATAATTGTATAAACCCAGCTTGCAATATAATAAGCGAACAAAATTGCTACATCAGCAGAGCTATAGTGCAACGATTGCATGCCTAGCCACGGTTCTGGAGATTGTATGTTCGAATCCTCTAAGCTCTAATTCTTTGGCAGAATATGAAGTTAGCTAAAAATAGAGTTAGATTTTTACTATTGCTAGAATTTAGATAAGTGGCTCTGACCTTGTTTTGTGTGTAGCCCTAGTTGAGTTGACGTTCGATTTGTGTAGAGCCAACGGGTTTGAGGAAGGAATAGTTCAAAAACCCAGCTTGTGGTATGTCAAGCTAATAAAATGGCTAGTTCAGCAGAGCTTTTGTGCGACGTAGCATGCCTGACCACGGTTCTGGAGATAATAGGTTCGAATCCTCTAAGCTCAAATTTTTTGACAGCATATAGAGCTAGCTATTACTACAGTTTGGTTGTTACTATTGGTAATGCTTATATAAGTGGCTCTGACCTTGTTTTGTGTGTAACCATTGTAGAGTTAGCGTTCGAGTTGTATGGAGCCAACTCATTCGGGAAAAGTGTAGTGGATGAACCCAGCTTGTGGTATATCAAGCTAAGAAATTTGCTACTTCAGCAGAAATTTGGTGCAACAGTTGCATGCCTGGCCACAGTTCTCGAGATAGTAGGTTCGAATCCTCTAAACTCTAATTCTTTGACGGCATATGGAGTTAGCTAATACTACAGTTTGATTGTTACTATTGGTAGAGTTTAGATAAGTGGCTCTGACTTTGTTTTGTGTGTAACCTTAGTTGAGTTAACGTTTGAGTTGTATGGAACCAACTCGTTTGAGAAAAGTGTAGTGTAATAACTCAGCTTGTGGTGTATTAAACTGAAAAAAGTTGCTACTTCAGCAGGGCTTTGGTGCAACGGTATCATGCCTGACCACGGTTCTGGAGATAGTAAGTTCAAATCCTCTAAGCTTTAGTTCTTTGGCAGTATATGGAGTTAACTAACACCACAGTTTGATTGTTACATAATGAAAAATAAATCAAAATTTAGAAACGTTGTAGGGCACAAAAACAGAAAACAACAATTTACTTAAAACAATTAGTGTCAAAAAAATTGATATTCTTGGATGGATTCATTAAACTAGAAGAGTTTGTTGTTTTTCGGGTTAAGGAATACGATGGGAATCATTATGAAGATTGTAAAATTGAAAACTAGATTAAGTTTTTTTTCAAGCGGTTTCAAATTATTGAAACATTAATGATGTCATTAGCACAGTTTTCTTCAGTTTTATTGTTTTATGATTCTTGTGGTTTATTCGTTTGGCTTTATCCTCCTCCTCCACATAAAACAAGACTATTAAATCCAGAGAGACCTACAGGGAGAATTATCGTTAAATTTCGCCACAAAAGAGAACATAATTGAATTGTTGCGACTACAATTCCGTTAGAATTTTTTATGCGGAGTACAAAAGACATTAGCAACAATTACATCTTTTAAAAAAGGAAAAAAGAAATTGCAAACAATATAGTGCAAAAGCTAAAAAATTACTAATGATTTCATTAGAACAAATAGTGTCAAAAAATTTAATGCGCATCAACGAGTTCAGTACACTGCTGTTAGGCGCTACCAAATCACCTATGTGAGATTTTATCAGCACTCAAAATTGAGAACAATGAATCCGATGTCAAATAGGCAAGCGGACAGAAAATTCATCTCAAAAGCAAAACATTCGTTCACATATCATTTTCCGACTCAATTTAAGTGAAGTTTGAAAAAAAAATGTTTCAAGTCTACTATTTTCCTCCCTCCAGCATTCCATTATGACCATAGACACAACTCTACATTAATTTTATCGACATAGCAAGGAAAGATCGCAAAACTAATTTGAGCAAACTACAGCGACTTGTGATTCATTGAAAAAAGATGATGACGAGTTTCTAATTTTAGCCGTGAGTTCGAACTTCGATTATGATTATTTTCCAATGCAGGAAATGGTGTTTCATATCAGTGGCTTTCTGAGGGAACACACTCGTAAGTTTTAGTTTCTCTATATCCTTTCTCCCCTACGTTAACTGGAAAACCCGTTCAATGAACTTTTTGTCTATGGCAGAGGTTTGGTTCAATTCGCCATCAACAAATAATGAACAACAAAGCTTCCAAGTTTTGTGCAAATTAGATGAGTTTATTGTTTTTCGGTTTATTGAAAACAATGAGAATCATTTTAAAATTTGTAGGGTTAAAAACAAGATTAATTTTTCATCAAGCGGTATCACATTATGGAATCACTTATGGTGTCATAAACGCATTTTCCATCCGTTTTATCAATTTACGGTTTATCCACTTTGCTTTATCATCTCCCTCAACGTAAAAAACAAAAATATAATCCTGATTGACCAACTAAGAGAACTTTTCTTCAATTTAGCCTCAAATTGAGCATATTTGATTTTGTGCTACTATTATTCCGTGCTACAAAATTTTTATCTTGAGTACAACAGAAAATAGGAACCAATAGGACCTATTGATTATGAGAAGAGAAATTCAAAAAAACGTAAGTGAGAAACAATATAGGGCAAACGGCAAAAACTCACTCACTTTTTTGTATTACAACAAATAGTGTCATCAAATTAGTTTGGCAATGAGGGATTCAACAAGCTCCAGTTAGACGCTATCACATCACTTTCAGAATAACTTATTGGTAAGATGAAGAGCGCTTACAATCTTAGTCAAAATGCCAGACGGACAGAAAAAAGAAGAAACAGGAAAACTGTCAAATTCAAAACATAATCTGGAAGTGAAATATTTAATTGGAATATCAGTAGCACGTCACTAGCAAAATTAGGACCTGTGATTAATCAGACTAAAAACAGCCAGCATTGAACCATCTATTTAATTCTTTAAGGCCTCATTAACAACCAGTAGAAATGGTCTTTTACCATGCTAAATTCTATTTTTGTTTTTGCAGTTAGTACAAACCACTAGAAATGAACTGGAATCTTTCATTAGTCATTTAGGCAATATTAGTAAATAATTAGACTGTTACTAAATTAGGGTACGTGAAAAGACACTTAAAAATGAAACCACCAAATATCAAACGTTCCCCTGGTATAAAAGCTTCTAAAATTCAACAATTTGAAAGTTATGCAAGTCAACTTTTTGCAGCAGCAAAGATAACTCAACACTTGTCGTGATCTGTGGTCAAAAATATTTTTTCTAAAGCAAACCATATTATGAAAAAAAACAATTTGTGAAAAGCGAAGTTGTTCTTATAGTGATGTCCGGTCATGCTTACGTTTGCATTGAATAGGCTGAAAGAGAAAAATCTGGCAGTAGGATTACTTTTTAATTAACAATGCATACTCAACTGTCGCAAGTGGAAAACTTTAGTTTCATTATGTCATCATCAACAAATCAGACTCAACAAAGATTCAAAGCTTTGTGCAAATTAGAAGAGTGTGTTGTCTTTAGGGTCAAAGAAAACGATGCGAGTCATTTTAGAATTTATAAAGTTGAAAACAAGTTGACATTTTTCTTCATGTGGTTTTGTTGAAACACTAATGATGTCATAAACGCAGTTTTCTTCGGTTTAATCGTTTTTATCATTTTTTTCATTTATTCATTTGGCATTATCTTCTTCCTCAACAACGTAAAAAATGACGATATAACCCTGATAGACCAACAAAGAGAATCTTTGCTTAAATTTAGCAACAGAAAAGAACATAATTGAATTGGTTTGACTAAAATTTTGTTAGAACATTTTTTCTGGAGTGCAACAGATATTAGCAACCAATTGATACGTTTAAAAAAGAGGAAAAAAAACAAAAACTATATACAATTTTTTTGCAAAAGTTAAAAAATATTTCACTATTTTATTACAACGAATGGTGTAAAAAATGATGCCTGTTTACAGATTCAGTACACTGAGGTTAAGCGCTATCAGATCACAAATGTAAGATTTTATTAGTACTCAAGAACACTAACAATTGGAGTCACGTAGCCAACCGGACAAAAATATCACATCAAAAGCCGGACACTTGTTCCTATATCATTTTTCGATTCCATTTTCGGGGTAGTTTAAAAACAGTGTCTTAAATCTACAAAATTTTCTTCCCTCTACTACTCCCTAGGAACAATAAACACTAAGTGTCGGGTTCAGAGAATAGTTTTAGAATTGAAACGATTATTTCAAATCAGTAGCATGTCATTTGCAACAGTGAGACCTGTGATTATTCAGACAAAAAACAACCAGCAATGAACCATAGGTTTATTTATTCAAGGCCTCATTGACAACCAGTGGAACTTGTCATTTATCATACTAAAGGCTATTCTTGTTTTTGGAGGACGTACAAACCTGCAGAAAGGAACTGAAAATATTCAATAGCCATTTTGGCGATATTATCAGCCAATGGACTAATTGAGTACGTGAAAAGACAACAGAAAAAATGAAACGAGCAGAAATCAAAAGTTGCCTAATAAAAAAGTTTTTAAGTTTCAGCTTTTCAAAAATTATTTAAGTCAGCTCTTTGCAGCAGCAAAAATAACTCAACGCATTTTGTGATCCGTGGTCTAAAAATTTTTCTAAAGCAAAAAAACTTGTGAAAAAAGATAAGAAAAATGATAAAAAAGATAATTTGTGAAAAACCAAGTTGTTCTTACCACGATGTCCAATCCTGCTTTAACTTAACTTGCATTGAATATGCTAAAAGAGAAAAAATCTGGAAATATGACAAATTTTTAATTAACAATGGATACTCACTTGTCCCCTGGGTCAAAAAATGAACAGAATAGCAAGAAAAATCTTTTCAATGAAAGCAAATAAATTTTCTGTAGCATAGATTTCATTCAATTCTGTCATCAACAAATAATACACAACGAAACCTCAAAGTTTCATGCAAATAAGAAGAGTTTGTTGTTTTTGGTTAGCGAATACGATGGGAATCATTTTAAAGATTGTAGAATTGAAGCCTAATTTAAGTTTTTCGCGCGGTTTCACATTCTAAATGCTACCCCTGCTTTTAGAGGTTATACAAACCAATAGAATTTAACTCGAATCTTTCATTAGCCATTTAGGCAAAAATAGCCGCCAATGTGACCTCTTAAAAATGATCGAAAAGTATTTTTGTTGCTTGGTTGACGAAATCTTTGATCCAAGGTGGCTTACTTGAACGTCAAAATGATTTTTCTTACTCAACGTTAGCGAAGCTTTGAACTGTCTGATGCTCCCTCTTGTAAAAGACTTCGTGGGGTAGCTAATGGAATTAACACATAGGTCCTGTTCTTTCTTTGGATTAAATTTCTTTCATATTTGTTTTTTCTAACTGAGCCTACAGTTCTCCGAAGCTATCGTAGCTGTTTTTGGATCATATGGAAATGTGTTCGTTGTTTTCTATCATTCTTTTGTTCTTTTTTCTTGTTCTCTTCTTCTCTTCATTCAATTGTTTCAACTTTCAATTTGGTTCAAAGCGGTACTGAAGCTGCAAGTTTCCACTCTGCGGAATTGATATCAAACAACTCTTAAAACAATTGACTGATTTGTCACAAAAACTGATTGGCTTCGCGCCTTCAGCTTTTGCTAAATATCGTTTTTGGTCAAAAATGAGCTTTTTTGAAATATAAGAGGTTAACTCTCTGTGCTAAAAAGATAATTTTTTGTAATTTTTGACACCTGTGAATTATGGCAATTGTTTAAAAAACAAAAAAAAAATGTTTTAACAATGTTTTTTGTGTCGTTCATTTTTCTTATTTAGTGCACTTCTTCGTCATTCAATGGTCTTAGATGTCAAAATGGCTTGAAACGTTTCTGAAGCTACAAGTGAAGTTCACATAAAATTGTTTGTAAGTTGAATTAATTGGCTCCCCGCCTTAAGAACTTGCTAAAGGTTTTTTTAATCAAAATGAACTTTTTTGTTTGTTATATAAGGAGTTAGCTTTTTGTAACTAGTAACTTATTTCAAATATTAATACAGGAACGGGTTTTTTGTGTATTTTCACACCTGTTCGCACTGTGAGCTTTACTTTTTTACTCAATTTGTTGTCAGTTTGTTTCCTACTCCCCTTTTAAACTAGAAATAATGCTTTTTCTCACGAGCAGCATGCAATGATCCTTTGATAAATCAGCTTCTCATTTTTGCTTATGGGCTTGATATTTACGTCGATCAACTTTGCCTACTGTTTCTCGATCGCTACCGACTTTCATTCAAATGAGCGACGTGCTTCTACTTTGCAATCATGTTCTTGATAAAAAAGAACATGAACCTACCAGTTGCTTTTGTTGTTGTTGTTGTTGTTATTCTTAAGAATTCACAATTGTATTCCAGGAACGAGATCTCATTCTTCACTCTAGAAAAGAGTCCACATTTCTCTACTCTTGTTGCAGTCACAGATTATGCGCCAAGTGCAGCTGTTGCTTCATATCTTGTTTGCACAATCGTTTCTCAGTTCTGTCTAAACTCTGCGCTAGCATTAGTTTGGCGGAGCAAAAGGCTTCTCCTTGGTGTTTTTGTTATTTCATCGTTTTTTTCTTATTATTCGACATTCAAGCTCGCTTCGAACCTTCCTGTAGCTCATTTTAAACTCACTTCATTTTTTTTGTAAAACCATTCTTTCAATTTTGCTTAAACAACATGCAAATTTTCCTTTGATTATTTTACATGTTTTTTTGCTTGTTTGACTAAATCGTTGATCCAAGATATCTTGACTGACCCCCAAACTAATTTTTTTAGTCGAATTAAATAAAATTTTGTGAACTGAGTTTTGTTCACCAGGATGAAAGGTTGTTTAGGGCAGCTAAAGGAATAAAAACATAGGTGGTCAGTTTTTTTTTGATTGAAATTTTTTCGTATTTGTTGTTTATGCTTAAAAGTACAGTTCTACAAAACTATCGTATCCATATTTTGTCCATCTAGGAGCTGTTTTCTTTTTTTTCTATCTATTGCTCCTTTTTCTTGTTCTATGCACTTTTGTCATCCAAATGTCTTAAATATCAGTTTGGCTGGGATCATTTCCAAAGCTACAAGTATCCACTTTGCGGAGCTCATATAATTTTGCTGAAAAAATATATTAACTGACTTGTTGCAACACTAATTGGCTCCATGCCTTTAGAGATTGCTAAATGTCTTTTCTGTAGGAAATGAACATTTTTTATGTAGTAAGCGGTTAAACCTGTAATATAAGGACGATTTTTAAAGTTGTTTTGACCAGTCAATTAATGCAATTTTTAATAAAGAAACGTGTTTTTTGTGTTTTCACATTAGTTCACACTTTGAGTTTTAGTTTTGCTCAATTTTTGGTCAGTTTGCACACTTTGTGCTAAACTCTGATTTCAATCTAGATATTAGGTCTTTTATTTAGAGCATTAAAAAATGTACCATTAAAATTTTTTTTGCGAGTATATTTTTTAAATTGGTTTTCAAATTTTGCTGACAGGCCTGCTGGTATAATGATCAAGTTCGCTCGCTCCAAACAAATAAGCGAGGTGCATCTGGTTTGTAATCTGGTGCCTGATAAAAATAAGCCTGAACCTATCGAATGTCCAAATGAACAATGGAAGGTGTATTGCTTTGAGATATTCAAATTACCCAAAACACGAATTCAGAGAACTAGAGTATAATTTTTCTACAGAAAGTGTGGATGAGCAAATCGATTTGATAAATTATGTGGATATAAGAAGAATGTCTGGATTAAAGAGTAGGCTGCACAACTTGATGTGGAAGTGCTTTGAGAGCTATTTTTAGCACACGGTCTAGTCACTACTTTAGATCGAAGGAAAGGCACCGAATTTCCAATCACTCTTCCCCATTTTTCCCTCTGTTTGTTTGTTCCTTTCTTCTACACCATTTTTTGATCTTTTTTGTCATTTTCATGCGTTTGTATAGGCCCTTCTGGCTCATTCCCTCTAATGCACATACAGTCTTTAACTCTTCTTTTTCTGCTTCTCGCAATTTATTTTCTTTCGGTTCTTTCCCTTGTTGTTTTCTACCGTTTTCATTTCTCTCACTGTCTTTTTACACTACGGCTCTCTCTTCCTCTTTCTCTCTTTTGTTCTTGTGTGTATGTGTGAGTGTGGGTGTGTGTGGTTGTTTGATTTTTTGTAATTGTATAAGGGTGCGTTGGTGCATGTATGTGTGTGAGTGTGTTTGTGTGTGTGGCCGCGTTTGTGTGGGTGTGTGACTTTACTCGGAGTGAAAATGTGTGTCTGTTGTGCTCCGCCTGTGCTCTTTTTTTTTCTCGTTTTTTCTTCCTTTCTTTACTTTTCTATCCATCAACTTTCTAATGACTTTTCTTTTCATTCTCATTTCGTTCGTTTTAATGTTTCTCCATTCTTGTTTCTTTTCATATTGTTGTTCTATTCCTCTCCCGTTCTTTTGTCTCTACCCTCTTACTGTTTTTGTTTGTCCCCACTTGCTTGCTCTCACTCTCTCTTGGTCTTTTTCTCTTTCACTAACATACACTTTTCGACTCTTCTTTCTCTTTGTCGCACCTTTCATTTGATTTCGGTTCGTTCTCGTTATGTTTTTTTTACCGTTTTCACCTCTCTCACAGTCTTTTCACGACTTGGCTCTCTCTCTCTCTCACTTTTTCTGTTTTGTGTGAGTGTAGGTGTGTTTATGTGTGTGAGTGAGTGTATGTGTGGGTGTGTGTGTGTGTGTGTGTGTGTGTGTGTGTGTGTGTGGATGGGTGGGTGGGTGGGTGGGCTGGTGGGTGACTGGTTGAATTTTTTCTCGGTTCCTCTTAGTTCTTTTTAAATGTTTCTTCTCCCATTTTTCAGTCCTTTCTACTTTTCTATCTCTCCAAACTTCTTAGTTTTTATATCTAGCGTCTGATTTGTTTTGTCTGTCCTCGTTTGCGCTCTTTTGTTCTCTCTTTCTCTCATCGTCTTTGTTTCCCTTTTTCCCTTCTCTATCTCAGTATCATATCGTTTTTTTCGTTTTTCTCCACTCAATTTTTTGCACTCTTTTGTTTTTCCACCAATTCTGTTTTTCTTTTCTTTTTGTTATTCTCCGTTCAGTTTTCAGTCTGATTTTTCTTTCCTTCTCTCTCTGTATTTCTGCCTTTCTGTGTTTCAATATTAGGTATGCGGAAGCTTTAAATGTTCGGAGCTATAGGTTTTTTCATGGCTTTTGTTATTTCACGGTCAATATTTTCATACGACATTTTGAAATTCAAGCTGACTAAGAATCTGCTTTCTGCTCAATTTAAACTCACTTCAATTCTTTCTTCCTCAACCATTCCTTCAGTACTGCCTTAACTCCAAGGGTGTTTTTTAATTATTTTTTGTTGTTTGTTTGATTTGACTAAGTCTTTGATTCAGAGTGGACTAACTGGCCCGCAAATTAATTTTGCTTACTCAAATTGCAAGTTTTTGTTTTTTTGGAGGAATGTGATTTATTGCAATTGTTTAACTTAAAAAGAAGGTTTTTTGTGTGTCGTTCCTTTTTCTTGCTCTGTGCACTTTTTCGTAATTAGATTGTCTCAGAAGTCAGTTTGGCTTGGACAGTTTTTGAAGATACGAGTATACCTTGTGCTTATATGAAGTCGCTTATAATTTGAATTACTTGGCTCGCGGCATTTTGAACTTGCTATTTTTTAATCAACATGAACCTTTTTGTATGATATATAAGGAGTTAACTCTCTGTAAAATAGAGATGATTTTTAAAGCTTTCGCAACTAGTAGAATATTGCAAATATTTAATTAGGATATGAGTTTTTGTGTTTTCACATCTGTTCACACCATGAGTTTTACCCTTTTGCTCAATTTTTGCTCAGTTTGTCCCCTACTCCGATTTAAGTCTAGATATAAGTCTTTCTTTCTAGAGCATTAAGAAATGATCCTTTGATAAATATTTGGTCATTGATAAATTTTTGGTGTGAGTGTAGGTGTGTTTGTGTGTGTGTGTGAGTGTGTGTGTGGCTGGTTGGATTTTTTCTCGGTTTCTCTTAGTTCTTTTTAAATGTTTTAAATGTTTCTTCCCCATTTTTCAAACCTTTTTCTTTTCTATCTCTCCAAACTTCTTAGTTTTTGTATTTTGCTTCTGATTTGTTTTGTTTGTCTTCGTTTGCGCTCCCTTAATCTCTTTCTCTCATCGTCGTTGTTTCCCTTTTTCCCTTCTCTATCTCAGTGTCTTATCGTTTTTTTCGTTTTTCTCTACTCAATTTTTCGCTATCTTTTGTTTTCCCACCAATTCTGTTTTTCTTTTCTTTTTGTTATTCTCCGTTCAGTTTTCAGTCTGATTTTTCTTTCCTTCTCTCTCTGTATTTCTGTCTTTCTGTGTTTCAATATTTGGTATGCAAAAGCTTTAGATGTTCGAAGCTATAGGTTTTTTTATGGCTTTTGTTATTTCACGGTCAATATTTTTATACGACCATTTGAAATTCAAGCTGACTAAGAATCTGCTTTCTGCTCAATTTAAGCTCACTTCATTTCTTTCTTGCTCAACCATTCCTTCAATACTGCCTTAACTCCAAGGGTGTTTTTTAATTATTTTTTGTTGTTTGTTTGTTTTGACTAAGTCTTTGATCCAGAGTGGACTAACTGGCCCGCAAATTAATTTTGCTTACTCAAATTGAAAGTTTTTTTGCAGGAATGTGATTTATTGCAATTTTTTAACTTAAAAAGAAGTTTTTTGTATGTCGTTCCTTTTTCTTGCTCTATGCACTTGTTCGTAATTAGATTATCTCAGAAGTCAGTTTGGCTTGAAGCTACGAAAGTCTTTGAAGCTACGAGTATACCTTGTGCTCATATGAAGTCGCTAATAAGTTGAATTACTTGGCTCCCCGCCTTTTGAACTTGCTATTTTTTTAATCAACATGAACCTTTTTGTATGATATATAAGGAGTTAACTCTCTGTAAAATAGAGATGATTTTTTAAAGCTTTTGCAACTAGTAGAATACTGCAAATATTTAATTAGGATATGAGTTTTTGTGTTTTCACATCTGTTCACACCATGAGGTTTACCCTTTTGCTCAATTTTTGCTTAGTTTGTCCCCTACTCCGATTTAATTCTAGATAGTCTTTCTTTCTAGAGCATTAAGAAATAGTCCTTTGATAAATTTTTGGTCATTTTGTATGCATTTTGTGCTCTGCTCCGGTTTTATTCTAGATATTAGGCTTTTTCTTTGGACCAATATGCAAAATTCCATTGATAAATTGTTTAGTGGAGTATACTCGATGAAGTTGTTTCTCGTTTTTGCATACGGGCCTGATAGATACGTCGATCAACTTCGCTTACTATTTTGGACTCTACCGATGATCATATAAATGTGTGACGTGCTTCAGTTTTTCAATCTTGTGCTTGATAAAAAGAGAACCTGAACCTACGGAGTGTCCAAATGAACAGTTGCTTATATTGTTGTTGTTGTTGTTGTTGTTGTTGTTGTTGTTCTTGTTGTTGTTGTTGTTGTTGAAATTTAACAGCTCTTTTCAAGGAATGAGATCTCAATTTTCCTTCCAGAAGAGAGTTCACATTTCTCCACACTTGTTTTAGTCACAGATGATGCCCCAAGTGCAGTTTTCTTCTAATGCCTGCTTTCTTGTTTTCTCTCCGACTCGCTTTTCTATCGACTCTATGTCAGTTTGGATATCTGCTGCACTTCTGTCGGTTGCAAGATCATCAGATCTTCCGCAAAAATAAAGGTCTTCGAGAAAAATCACTTCTGGAAAACAAACAAACATGCAAAACAAAAGAGGACACCAGAGCATTACTTGAGGTGCACCGCCTTGGACTTCTAATTCCACAGATCTGACATCATCTACTATCAAAAATTACCTCCGGTACGTCAAATATCAGATTCGAACCTCTAAAAGGCATTCAAATACGCCATTTGGAATTCACTCACTTTTTTCAGGAGGTCCGATGGAGGCACCCGGTCGAATGTTTCGAAGAAATCTTATCAAAATGTCACAACCTCATTGGCCCTGTTTTTGTCTCACGCCTAATAAAACATTTTTAATAATCTAAACATGTTTGTTCTTAACGAGCATTTCCATACAAAACCACGCTGATTTGCAACAAGAAACCCGTAAGAACAGCTCTAAAATGGCTCTCGCAAATAATTCTCCTAGGCCTTGCCGTCTAAATTCAGCCAGGACATAGACTTGTATCTTTCTACCTTTCCTATCTCTTTTCCTGTAGATCATCATTAACGGGGCTAAATTCTAGCTGATCTGACTTTTCCTCCGTCTCTTAATGTTTCTGAGCAGTTTACGTAGAACTTCACTGGTTTTCCAAGCTGTTTTTTGAAGAAACATTGTGGGTGACCAATTCACTCCCTGGTTTTTGTGACGTCTAACGATAATTCGATCGCAAGAAGTATGATTTTTGATACATTTAAGTTCGTTCAGTTCGGGTTCTATTTTTGAAGTTTTCGATACAGAAACCATCTGTTCAGGTAAAATCTGATTGAGACGCATACAGCATAATCGTTTTATTAATATCCGATCGACTGATCATTCTGCCATAAATCATTACCCTAGCCAAAATTTTCGAACGTGTCAGGCTTTTTAGGTGTGTGAGTGTACAGTCAGTTTTTCAACTAATGGTTGGTGAGATAATCAAACTACCAAAAAATCAACTAGCAAAACTAGATTAGAATTCCGCTATGAAACATGTAGATAAACAAATCGGCTCGATAAGTTTGTTGGCATCATTTTTTTGTCTTCATTAAAAAGTACGCTCCTCAACTTGTTGCGGAAATATGTCAATAACAATTTTGCAGCAAATGGTTGAGTCTTCATATGGCAACTACTCCATGACTCGACTCTTTGCAAAAAGTCTCTATATCAGATCGAGGGAACAGGGCCAAAATTTTAATCACTCTTTTTCATCATTCCATCTGTTCGTTTGTTCTTCTCTTCTATTCTTCATAACTATTTATTCAATTTTTTGCGATTTTCATGGGTTTGTATTAGGCCACTCAGGCTCTATTACTCTAACGAGCATAAATTTTTTGCCTCTTCAATCTTTTATACGCGTTCAATTTTGCTTAGTTCATTCTTTTTCTGTTTTTTACCGTTTTCATATCACTCTCTTTTCACACCCTGGTTCTTTCTCACTATCTCTCTCTCTCTCTCTCTCTCTCTCTCTCTCTCTCTTCTGTATGTATGTGTGCGTGTCATTGTGTGTCAGTGCGTTGGTCGGCTTGCACGTTCGTATTGGTGTGTTGGTGCGTGTTTTTGTGGGTGGGTGTGTATGTATGTGTGTTTTTGAGTTTTTGTGTGGGTGGATTTTCCTCAGAGATAGAATATGTGTCTGTTGTCCCCAGCGTATGCTCAATTTTTCTCGTTTTCTCTTTCTTTTTTTCCTTTTCTATGCGTCAACTTTCTAATGAAGTTTACTTTCATTCTCATTTCGTTCGTTTTAATGTTTCTCCATTCTTGTTTCTTTTCATATTGTTCTTTTATTCCTCTCCCGTTCTTTTGTCTCTACCGTCTTACTGTTTTTGTTTGTCCCCACTTGCTTGCTCTCACTCTCTTATGGTCTTTTTTTCTTTCACTAACAATACACCTTTCGACTGTTCTCTTTTTTCTCTCACCTTTCATTTGATTTCGGTACGTTCTCGTTCTGTTTTTTCTACCGATTTCACCTCTCTCACAGTCTTTTCACGACTTGGCTCTCTCTCTCACTCTTTCTGTTTTGTGTGAGTGTAGGTGTGTTTATGTGTGAGAGTGAGTGTATGTGTGTGTGTGTGTGTGTGTGTGGGTGTGTGGGTTGGGTGGGTGGTTGGGTTTTTTCTCGGTTTCGTTTAGTTCTTTTTAAGTGTTTCTTCTCCCATTTTTCAGTCCTTTTTACTTTTCTATCTCTCCCTTCTTCTTAGTTTTTGTATCTAGCGTCTTATTGTTTTTCGTTTGTCCTCGTTTGCTTTCGCAACCTCTCTCCTCTCTCTCCTTGTTTTTGATCTGTTTTTTTCACTATCTCAACGTCTTATACTTCTTTTTCGATTTTCTCCACTCTATTCTTCGTACTCGGTTGTTTTCTCGCCAAATCTTTTTCATTTTGTTTCCATTAATCTTCCTCAGCTTTCAATGTGATTTTTCTGTCATTCTTTCTCTGTCTCTCTCTGACTTTCTCTCATTGTTTGGTCTGCGAAAGTTGTAGATGAGCGGAGGTTTACGCTTTTTCCTGGTTTTCGTTCTTTCATTGTTTTCATTTTTTTTACCATTTGTCACTCAAGCTCACTTTGAATCTGTTTGTTGATCAATTTAAGCTCCCTTCAAATAATGTTGCACAACCACTTCTTCAATTCTGAATAAACTCGGTGCGAGTTTTTCCTATTATTATATTTATTCTTTCGCCACTGGTCGACTAAATCGTTGATCCAAGATATCTTCCCTGACCCTCAAATTGATTTTGTTTAGCCAATATGAACGAAGTTCTGTGAATTTACTGGTGTTCACTGGATTGAAAGGTCTTTTAGGGCAGCTTGATTTTGGTACGTTCTCGTTCTGTTTTTTTTTTACCGATTTCACCTCTCTCACAGTCTTTTCACAACTTGGTTCTCTCTCTCTCACTCTTTCTGTTTTGTGTGAGTGTAGGTGTGATTGTGTGTGTATGTGTGTGTCTGTGGGTGGTTGGGTTTTTCTCGGTTTCGTTTAGTTCTTTTTAAATGTTTCTTCTCCCATTTTTCAGTCCTTTTTATTTTTCTATCTCTCCCTTCTTCTTAGTTTTTGTATGTAGCGTCTTATTGTTTTTCGTTTGTCCTCGTTTGCTTTCGCAACCTCTCTCCTCTCTCTCCCCTTGTTTTTGATCTGTTTTTTTCACTATCTCAACGTTTCATACTTCTTTTTCGATTTTCTCCACTGTATTCTTCGTACTCGGTTGTTTTCTCTCGCCAAATCTTTTTCATTTTGTTTCTATTATTCTTCGTCAGCTTTCAGTCTGATTTTTCTGTCATTCTTTCTCTGTCTCTCTCTGAATAATTCTGAATAAAAATTCTGAATAAACTCGGTTGGAGTTTTTCCTTTTTTTATATTTATTCTTTCGCCACAGGTTGACTAAATCGTTGATCCAAGATATCTTCCCTGACCCTCAAATTGATTTTGTTTAGCCAATATGAACGAAGTTCTGTGAATTTACTGGTGTTCACTGGATTGAAAGGTTTTTTAGGGCAGCTGAGGGAATAAACACATAGGTGGTCAATTTTTTTCTTTGATTAAAACTCTTCATATTTGTTTCTTTTTCTGCTTGAGAGTACAGTTCTACAAAGCTAGCGTAGCCTTTTTCGCCATCTGAAAACTGCTTTCTTCGTTTTCTATCTATAGTATCTTTTTCTTGTTCTGGGCAAGTTGTCTTCCTACAACTGTCTCAAATTTCAATTTGGTTTCGGTCGCTTCTGGAGTAGCGAGTATCCAGTTTGCGGAGCTCATATAAAGCCGCTTAAAAGGTAAATCAGATAACATTTCGCCAGAATAATTGGATCCTCGACTTTAATTTCTGCTTATTGTCTTTTAACTGTCAGATACGAGTTTTTTAAAATGTAACGTTAGGGGTTAACTCTATGTAATATAAAGACTATTTATTGAACTTTTTGTCGCCAGTAATTTACTGCAGATAACTACAATGCTCAAACCTGTTCACATTGTGAGTGTTAATTTTGCTCAATTTTTGGTCAGTTTGTATACATATTGGGCTCTACTCCAGTTTTTTCTAGATATTAGGTTTTTTCTCTAGCGCAATAAGCAAAATTCCATTGATAAATTGCTTAGTGGAATATATGCAATGAATTTGTTTCTCATTTTTGCTCACGGGCCTTCTTTTTACGTCAATCAATTTCACTCACTGTTTTTGGCCTCTACCAATGTCCACACAAAGGTGCGACGTGCTTCTTATTTGCAATTTTGCACTCGATAATAGGGAACACGAACCTACAGAATATTTAAATGGACAGTTTTTCATATTGTTGTGTTTGAGATTTCAGAGCTGAATTGTAAGGACCAGATCCAAATCTTCACTCAAAAAACAGTCTACGTTTCTCTGCACTTGTTAAGTTTTCTTCAGTCAGAATATCATTCAATTCAATGAACATCATCAGTGGCATAAAGTTTAGATTTTCCAGCTGCCGGGAGTAGTCAGAGTTCCTCCTGCTTGTCAACCATTTTAGATATTCCTTTTAAAAGAGTTCCCAGTTCATGTTGTCATATTTTGTCATTGAAACGATTGCCATTCCCTAGAGAAGCAATGAGAGGATCGGAGACTTAATCAGTCCTGGCTTCACTTCCCGGCTAAGTGTAAAAGCTACATTCCGTCGAAGAAGATACAGAACTCCATTTGCTTTTCCTAATTTGTTGTTTACGTGATTTTTCAAGTTTAGGACCTCAGTGAGGAGGACTGTCGAATCTCGGTTGTCCTTGCTAAGATCAGGACTCTTTCATTTTGATAACAGTTCATCTTTCCCACCTCTGAATTTTACCATTTCGCATTTTTCTATCATGCCTATACTTAGTTCGTTCCTTTTCTTTTCTTACCGTTTTCCTCTCACTGTCTTTTCACAACCTGGTTGTCTCTCCCTCCTTCTCTCTCTCTCTCTCTCTTTCATTCCAATAGCAACTTATCTTTCCCCACTCTGAATGCTTTTTTTACGCAATTTTTATCATGCCCTCTCTTTCGTTCTCTTCAAACCGCTTTTCTATTGACTGCATTTCAGTTTGGATATCTGCTGCAGTTCTGGCGATTGCAAAGATTTTTAAATTTTCCGCAAAAATAAAAGTCTTCGTGAAAAAGCGCGTCTGAAAACCAAACCAACATGTAAAACAAAAGAGGACCCAGTAGCGATTGTTGAAGTGCACTGACTGTGAATTATAATTCCACAGAACTGACATTAACCACTCTCACAAATTATCTCGGATTCGTCAATTATCAAATCATCATACTAGCACATGTAGAAGGCACTTCTTTACGCCATTTTGATTTGTTTAAAGTTCTCCAGGAAGTCCAATTGAGACAACCGATTGAACGTTTTTCCTATTTAAAACTTCAAATTCTCATTGGCCCTGTTTATGTCTAACGCTTCAGAAAACCTCCTAGAATTTACACAATTTGGTTCCTAAAACCACGCCAAATTGCAACAAGATGCCAATAAATATTGTTCTAAAATGGCTCTCACAATTAATACCTTTAAGCCTTTTTGTCTAAGTTCAGCAGGGGCAAAGGCCTATTGCTTTCTACCTGTTTCGTATCTCTTTTCCTGTAGATTGATATTACCTAGGCTAACTTCTAGCTGATTTTAATTTTCCTCAGTCTTTTAATGTTTCTGAGCAGTTTACGTAGATTTTGATTGGTTTGCCAAATTGTTTTTTTGAAGGAAAATGGTGGGCGACTAGTTTACTCCATTGTTTTTTTCCGTCTGACGAACACATGATCTCGTAAACTATGCTTTTTGAGAAACTGAAGTTTGTTAAGGTAGGGTTCTCATTTTTGAAGTTTTCGATACAGAAACCATCTGTTCGGGTGAAATCTGAATGAGTCGGGTGAACTGATATTCTTTTTATTTCCATCCGATCGACTGATCATACTGCCATAAGTAATTTCCCTGACCAAACATTTTGAACTGGTCAGGCTTATGGTCTGTCCGAGTGAACAATCAGTTCTTTGAATGGATGGTTGGTGAGATAATCGGACTAACAAAAAATCAACTAGAAAAACTAGATTAGAATTCTGCTACAGGACAAGTAGATGAACAAAACGGGCCTGTAAGTTTGTTGGCAACAATTTTGTCTTCATTAAGAAGTATGCTCATCTACTTGTTGCGGATTTACGTAAAAACAGTTTTCAGCACATTGTCGAGTACGCATATGGCAACTATTCCACGACGGGACTCTCTAGAGAAACAGGTGGTCTCTACTTTAGACAGAAGGAAGTGGGCCAAATTTTTAATCAATCTTCTTCATTTTTCCATCTGTTCGTTTGTTCTTTTCTTCTATTCTTCTGTCCTAATTATTCAATTTTTTGTCATTTTCATGTTTTTGTATCCGGCCACACTGGTTCTATTACTCTCACGGACAGACATTTTTTTGCCTCTTTAATCTTTTTCACGCATTTCATTATGCTTAGTTCCTTCTTTTTTTGTTTTTTTTTCCTCTCATTTTCTTTACACAACTTGGTTCTCTCTCCCTCCTTCTCTCTCTCTTTCTTGTTAATAGCAAACCACCTTCCCTACCTCTGAATGCTACCTTTACGCCTCTATCATGCCCGCCCTTTCTTTCTCTCCAAACCGCTTTTCTACTGACTGCATGTCAGTTTGGATATCTGCTGCAATTCAGTCAATTGCAAAGATTTTTAAATTTTCCGCAAAAATAAAAGTTTTTGTGAAAAAGCGCGTCTGTAGACCAAACAAACATGTAAAACAAAAGAGGACCCAGTAGCAATTCTTGAAGTGCACTGACTGTGAATTATAATTCCGCAGAACTAACATTATCAACTCTCACAAATCAGTTTGGGTTTGTCAAATATCAGATTAGCACCTCTAGAAGGCATTCACTTACGCTATTTTGATTTGATTAAATTTCTCCTAGAAACCCAATTGAGATATCCAATTGAAGGTTTTGGAGAAATCTACTTAAAATTTCAAAACCTCATTGGCCCAGTTTAAGTCTATCTCCGCAAAAATTTTTTAGAAATCTAAACATGTTTGTTCTTACGTAGCATTTCCATACAAAACCCCGCTGATTCGCAACAAGATGCTGGTAAGAAATAGTTCTAAATGGCTCTCACATCTAATTCTCTTAGGCCGCGCTGTCTAAATTCAGCAGGGACACAGTCTTATTTTTTTCTACCTGTTTCCTACCTCTTTTTTTAGATGGGCATTATCGGGGCTAACTTCTAGCTGATCTTAATTTTCCTCATTTTTAATGTTTCTGAGCACAATACGTAGATTTTGACTGGTTTGCCAAGCTGTTTTTTGAAGAAATATTGGGGCTGCTAGTTGGCTCCATGGTTTTCGTTACGCCCGATGAACATATGATCTCATAAAGTAAGCTTTTTGAGACACTGAAGTTGGTTAAGGTAGGGTTCTCATTTTTGAATTCTTTATGCAGAAACTATCTGTTTTGGTTGGAATCTGATTGACATGCATCCAATATGTTCTTTTTATTTCTATCCTATCGACTGATCATACAGCAATAAGTCATTTCCCTAGCCAAACATTTCGAACTGGACAGGCTTCGGGTCTGTCAGAGCGTACAGTCAGTTTTTTCAAGGGATGGACGGTGAGATAATCAAACTACCAAAAATGAACTAGGAAAAGTAGATTAGAATTCTTTTACAGAACATGTAGATAAACAAACCGGCACATTAATTTTGCTGGCATCACTTTTCTGTCTTCATTAATAAGTACGCTTCTTTACTTGTTGCGGAAATACGTTAAAAGCAGTTTTTCAGCACATTGTCGAGTACGCATATGGCAACTATTCCATGACTGGACTCTCTGCAAATCAGGTATTCTCTATTTTAGAGCGAAGGAAGTGGGCCAAACTTTTAATCACCTTCATCTTTCCATCTGTTCGTTTGTTCTTTTTTCTACTCTTCTATCCTAATTATTCAATTTTTTTGTCATTTTCTAGTTTTTTTATCAGGCCACTCTGAATCTATTAATCTCACGGACAGACACTTTTTTGCCTCTTCAATCTTTTTCATGAATGTTTTTTACCGTTTTTCTCTCACTGTTTTTTCACAATCTGGTTTTCTCACCCTCCGTCTCTCTGTCTCTCTCTCTCTCTCTCTCTCTCTCTCTCTCTCTCTCTCTCTCTCTCTCTTTCTCTCTTTCTCTCTTTCATTTTAATAGCAACTCATCTTTCACCACTCTGAATGCTACGTGTACGCATTTTCTTTCAGAGCCTCACTTTTTTTCTCTCCAAATCACTTTTCAATTGACTGCATGTCAGTTTCAATATCCGCTGCACTTCAGTCGATTGCAAAGATTTTAGAATTTCCGCAATAACAAAGGTCTTTGAGAAAAAGCACGTCAGGAAAAAAATCTCACAAATCAACTTGGATTCGTCAAATATCAGATTAGCAACTCTAGAAGGCATTCACTTACGCCATTTTGATTTGTTTAAATTTCTCCAAGAAGTCCAATTGAGACAACCAATTGAACGTTTTGGAGAAATCTATTTAAAATTTCAAAACCTCATTGGCCCTTTTTATGTCTAAAGCCGCAGAATACTTTTTAGAAACCTTAACATATTTGTTCTTACGCAGCATTTCCATACAAAACCCCGCTGATTCTCAACAAGATTCCGGTAAAAAATAGTTCTAAAATGGCTCTCACATCTAGTTCTCTTAGGTCGCGCTGTCTAAATTCAGTAGGGACACAGGCCTACATTTTTTACCTGTTTCCTACCTCTTTTCTTTTAGATTGGCATTATCGGGGCTAACCTCTAGCTGATCTTAATTTTCCTCATTTTTAATGTTTCTGAGCACAATACGTAGATTTTGACTGGTTTTCCAAGCTGTTTTTTGAAGGAATATTGGGGCTGCTAGTTCGCTTCATGGTTTTCGTTACTCCCGACGAACATATGATCCCATATGGTCCCAAGTATGCTTTTTGAGACACTGAAGTTTGTTAAGGTAGGGTTCACATTTTTGAAATTTTTTGTGCAGAAACTATCTGTTTGGTTGGAATCTGATTGACAATCATTCAATATGTTCTTTTTATCTCTATCCTATCGACTGATCATACTGCAATAAGTCATTTCCGTGGCCAAACATTTCGAACTGGTCGGGCTTGAGGTCTGTCTGAGTGTACAGTCAATTTTTTCAATGGATGATTGGTGAGATAATCAAACAACCAAAATTGAACGAGGAAAACTAGATTGGAATTTTGCTACAGAACATGTAGATAAACAAACCGGCACTTTAAGTTTGTTGTCATCACTTTTCTGTCTTCATTAATAAGTACGCTTCTTTACTTGTAGCGGAAATACGATAAAAACAGTTTTTCAGCACGTTGTCGAGTACGCATATGGCAACTATTCCTTGACTGGACTCTCTGCAAACCAGGTATTCTCTATATTACAGCGAATGAAGTGCGCCAAACTTTTGATCAGTCTTCTTCATCTTTCCATCTGCTCGTTTGTTCTTTCCTTCTACTCTTCTATCCTAATTATTCAATTTTTTGTCATTTTCTAGTTTTTGTATCAGGCCACTCTGGATCTATTAATCTCACGGACATACTTTTTTGCCTCTTCAATCTTGTTCATGCTTTTCAATATGCTTAGTTCGTTCCTTTTCTGTTTCTTACCGTTTTCATCTTACGGTCTTTTCACAACCTGGTTTTCTCTCCCTCCTTCTCTCTCTCTCTCTCTCTCTCTCTCTCTTTCATTTTAATAGCAACTCACCTTCCCCGCTCTGAATGCTACCTCTACGTTTTTCTATCCGAGCCTCCCTTTCTTTCTCTCCAAACTGCTTTTCTATTGACTGCATGTAAGTTTCAATATCAGCTGCACTTCAGTCGATTGCAAAGATTTTTAATTTTTCCGCAAAAACAAAAGTCTTTGAGAAAAAGCACGTCCGGAAAACAAACAAACATGCAAAACAAAAGAGGGACCAGTAGCGATTCTTGAAGTGCACTGAATGTGAATTATAATTCCACAGAGCTGACATTATCCACTCTCACAAATCAACTTGGATTCGTCAAATATCAGATCAGCACCTCTAGAAGGCATTCACCAACGCCATTTTGATTTGATTAAATTTCTCCAAGTAGTCCAATTGAGACATCCAATTGAACGTTTTGGAGAAATCTATTTAAACTTTCAAAACCTCATTGGCCCTGTTTATGTCTAACGCCGAAAAAACATTTTTAGAAATCTAAACATGTTTATTCTTACGTAGCACTTCTATACAAAACCCCGCTGATTCGCAACAAGATGCTGGTAAGAAATAGTTCTAAATGGCTCTCACATCTATTTCTCTTAGGCCGCGCTGTCTAAATTCAGCAAGGACACAGGCATATATTTTTCTACCTGTTTCCTATATCTTTTCCTTTAGATTGGCATTATCGGGGCTAACTTCTAGCTGATCTCAATTTTCCTCATCTTTTAATGTTTCTGAGCACATTACATAGATTTTGACTGGTTTGCCAAACTGTTTTCTGAAGGAATTTTGGGGCAACTAGTTCGCTCCTTGGTTTTCGTTTCGCCCGACGAAAAAATGATCTCACAAAGTATGCTTTTTGAGACACTGAAGTTTGTTAAGGTAGGGTTCTCATTTTTGAAACTTTTTATGCAGAAACTATGTGTTTGGTTGTAATCTGATTTACATACATTCAATATGTTCTTTTTATTTCTATCCTATTGAGTGATCATACTGCAATAAGTCATTTCCGTGGCCAAACATTTCGAACTGGTCGGGCTTGGGGTCTGTCTGAGTGTACAATCAGTTTTTTCAATGGATGGTTGGTGAGATAATCAAACTACCAAAAATGAACTAGGAAAACTAGATTGGAATTTTGCTACAGAACATGTAGTTGAACAAATTGGCACGATAAAATTGTTGGCATCACTTTTTTGTCCTCATTAATAATTACGCTTCTTTACTTTTTGCGGAAATACGTTAAAAACAGTTTTTCAGCACGTTTTTGAGTACGTATATGGCAACTATTCCTTGACAGGACTCTCTGAAAATCAGGTATTCGTTATTTTAGACCGTAAGAAGTGGGTTGAACTTTTAATCACTCTTCTTCATTTTTCTATCTGTTCGTTTGTTCTTTTCTTCTACTCTTCTATTCCAATTATTCAATTTTTGTTATATTCATGTTTTTTATCGGGCCACTCTGGTTTTATTAATCTCACGGACATACACTTTTTTGCCTCTTCAATCTTTTTCTTGCATGCTTTTTTACCGTATTCCTCTCACTGTCTTTTCACAACCTGGTTGTCTCACCCTCCTTCTCTCTCTCTCTCTCTCTCTCTCTCTCTCTCTCTCTGTCTCTTTATCTCTTTCATTTTAATAGCAACTCATCTTTCCCCACTCTGAATGCTATCTGTACACATTTTCTTTCAGAGCCTTACTTTTTTCTCTCCAAACCACATTTCAATTGACTGCATGTCAGTTTTAATATCCGCTGCACTTCAGTCGATTGCAAAGATTTTTAAAATTTCCGCAATAACAAAGGTCTTTGAGAAAAAGCACTTCTGGAAAACAAAGAAACATGCAAAACAAAAGAGGACCCAGAAGCAATTCTTGAAGTGCACTGACTGTGAATAATAATCCCGCAGAACTGACATTATCCACTCTCACAAATCAACTTGGATTCGTCAAATATCAGATTAGCAACTCTAGAAGGCATTCACTTACGTCATTTTGATTTGATTAATTTTCTCCAAGAAGTCCAATTGAGACAACCAATTGAACGTTTGGGAGAAATCTATATAAAATTTCAAAACCTCATTGGCCTTTTTTATGTCTAAAGCCGCAAAAAATTTTTTAGAAACCTAAACATATTTGTTCTTACGTAGCATTTCTATACAAAACTCAGCTGATTCGCAACAAGATGCTGGTAAAAAATAGTTCTAAAATGGTTCCCACACATAATTCCATTTAGGCCTCGCTGTCTAAATTCAGCAAGGACACAGCCTTTTTTTCTACCTGTTTCCTATCTCTTTTCCCTTAGATTGGCATTATTGGGGCTAACTTATAGCTGATCTTAATTTTCCTCATCTTTTAATGCTTTTGATCACATTACGTAGATTTTGAACTTAATTGCCAAGCTGTTTTTTGAAGGAATATTGGGGCGGCTAGTTCGCTCCATGGTTTTCGTTACTTCTGACGAACATATGATCTCATAAATTAAGCTTTTTGAGACACTGAAATTTGTTAAGGTAGGGTTCTCATTTTTGAATTCTTTATGCAGAAACTATCTGTTTGGTTGGAATCTGATTGACATGCATTCAATATGTTCTTTTTATTTCTATCCTATCGACTGATCATACAGCAATAAGTCATTTCACTGGCCAAACATTTCGAACTGGTCAGGCTTGGGGTCTGTCTGAATGTACAATCAGTTTTTTCAATGGATGGTTGGTGAGATAATCAAACTACCAAAAATGAACTAGGAATACTAGATTGGAATTTTTATACAGAACATGTAGTTGAATAAATTGGCACGATGAAATTGTTGGCATCACTTTTTTGTCCTCATTAATAAGTACGCTTCTTTACTTTTTGCGGAAATACGTTAAAAACAGTTTTTCAGCACGTTTTTGAGTACGTATATGGCAACTATTCCTTGACTGGACTCTCTGAAAATCAGGTTTTCTCTATTTTAGACCAGAAGAAGAGGGTCGAACTTTTGATCACTCTTCTTCATTTTTCTATCTGTTCGTTTGTTCTTTTCTTCTACTCTTCTATCCTAATTATTCAATTTTTGTTATATTCATGTTTTTTATCGGGCCACTCTGGTTTTATTAATCTCACGGACATACACTTTTTTGCCTCTTCAATCTTTTTCTTGCACGTTTTTTACCGTATTCCTCTCACTGTCTTTTCACAACCTGGTTGTCTCACCCTCCTTCTCTCTCTCTCTCTCTCTCTCTCTCTCTCTCTCTCTCTCTCTCGTTATCTCTTTCATTTTAATAGCAACTCATCTTTCCCCACTCTGAATGCTACCTGTACGCATTTTTTTTCAGAGCCTTATTTTTTGCTGGCCAAACCACATTTGAATTGACTGCATGTCAGTTTCAATATCCGCTGCACTTCAGTCGATTGCAAAGATTTTTAAAATTTCCGCAATAACAAAGATCTTTGAGAAAAAGCACGTCTGGAAAACAAAGAAACATGCAAAACAAAAGAGGACCCAGTAGCAATTCTTGACGTGCACTGACTGTGAATTATAATCCCACAGAACTGACATTATCCACTCTCACAAATCAACTTGGATTCGTCAAATATCAGATTAGCAACTCTAGAAGGCTTTCACTTACGCCATTTTGATTTGATTAATTTTCTCCAAGAAGTCCAATTGAGACAACCAATTGAACGTTTGGGAGAAATCTATTTAAAATTTCAAAACCTCATTGGCCTTTTTTATGTCTAAAGCCGCAAAAAACTTTTTAGAAACCTAAACATATTTGTTCTTACGTAGCATTTCTATACAAAACCCAGCTGATTCGCAACAAGATGCTCGTAAAAAATAGTTCTAAAATGGTTCCCACATCTAATTCCATTTAGGCCTCGCTGTCTAAATTCAGCAAGTACACAGGCCTATTTTTTTCTACCTGTTTCCTATCTCTTTTCCCTTAGATTGTCATTATTAGGGCTAACTTCTAGCTGATCTTAATTTTCCTCATCTTTTAATGCTTCTGATCACATTACGTAGATTTTGAACTTAATTGCCAAGCTGTTTTTTGAAGGAATATTGGGGCGGCTAGTTCGCTCCATGGTTTTCGTTACTTCCGAAGAACATATGATCTCTGAAAGTAAGCTTTTTGAGACACTGAAGTTTGTTAAGGTAGGGTTCTCATTTTTGAATTCTTTATGCAGAAACTATCTGTTTGGTTGGAATCTGATTGACATGCATCCAATACGTTCTTTTTATTTCTATCCTATCGACTGATCATACAGCAATAAGTCATTTCACTGGCCAAACATTTCGAACTGGTCAGGCTTGGGGTCTGTCTGAATGTACAATCAGTTTTTTCAATGGATGGTTGGTGAGATAATCAAACTACCAAAAATGAACTAGGAAAACTAGATTGGAATTTTTATACAGAACATGTAGTTGAATAAATTGGCACGATAAAATTGTTGGCATCACTTTTTTGTCCTCATTAATAAGTACGCTTCTTTACTTTTTGCGGAAAGACGTTAAAAACAGTTTTTCAGCACGTTTTTGAGTACGTATATGGCAACTATTCCTTGACTAGACTCTCTGAAAATCAGGTATTCTCTATTTTAGACCGGAAGAAGTGGGTCGAACTTTTAATCACTCTTCTTCATTTTTCTATCTGTTCGTTTGTTCTTTTCTTCTACTCTTCTATCCCAATTATTCAATTTTTGTTATATTCATGTTTTTTATCGGGCCACTCTGGTTTTATTAATCTCACGGACATACACTTTTTTGCCTCTTCAATCTTTTTCTTGCATGTTTTTTTACCGTATTCCTCTCACTGTCTTTTCACAACCTGGTTGTCTCACCCTCCTTCTCTCTCTCTCTCTCTCTCTCTCTCTCTCTTTATCTCTTTCATTTTAATAGCAACTCATCTTTCCCCACTCTGAATGCTACCTGTACACATTTTCTTTCAGAGCCTTACTTTTTTCTCTCCAAACCACATTTCAATTGACTGCATGTCAGTATCAATATCCGCTGCACTTCAGTCGATTGCAAAGATTTTTAAAATTTCCGCAATAACAAAGGTCTTTGAGAAAAAGCACGTCTGGAAAACAAAGAAACATGCAAAACAAAAGAGGACCCAGAAGCAATTCTTGAAGTGCACTGACTGTGAATAATAATCCCGCAGAACTGACATTATCCACTCTCACAAATCAACTTGGATTCGTCAAATATCAGATTAGCAACTCTAGAAGGCATTCACTTACGCCATTTTGATTTGATTAATTTTCTCCAAGAAGTCCAATTGAGACAACCAATTGAACGTTTGGGAGAAATCTATTTAAAATTTTAAAACCTCATTGGCCTTTTTTATGTCTAAAGCCGCAAAAAACTTTTTAGAAACCTAAACATATTTGTTCTTACGTAGCATTTCTATACAAAACCCAGCTGATTCGCAACAAGATGCTCGTAAAAAATAGGTCTAAAATGGTTCCCACATCTAATTCCATTTAGGCCTCGCTGTCTAAATTCAGCAAGGACACAGGCTTATTTTTTTCTACCTGTTTCCTATCTCTTTTCCCTTAGATTGGCATTATTAGGGCTAACTTCTAGCTGATCTTAATTTTCCTCATCTTTTAATGCTTCTGATCACATTACGTAGATTTTGAACTTAATTGCCAAGCTGTTTTTTGAAGGAATATTGGGGCGGCTAGTTCGCTCCATGGTTTTCGTTACTTCTGACGAACATATGATCTCATAAAGTAAGCTTTTTGAGACACTGAAATTTGTTAAGGTAGGGTTCTCATTTTTGAATTCTTTATGCAGAAACTATCTGTTTGGTTGGAATCTGATTGACATGCATTCAATATGTTCTTTTTATTTCTATCCTATCGACTGATCATACAGCAATAAGTCATTTCACTGGCCAAACATTTCGAACTGGTCAGGCTTGGGTTCTGTCTGAATGTACAATCAGTTTTTTCAATGGATGGTTGGTGAGATAATCAAACTACCAAAAATGAACTAGGAAAACTAGATTGGAATTTTTATACAGAACATGTAGTTGAATAAATTGGCACGATAAAATTGTTGGCATCACTTTTTTGTCCTCATTAATAAGTACGCATCTTTACTTTTTGCGGAAAGGCGTTAAAAACAGTTTTTCAGCACGTTTTTGAGTACGTATATGGCAACTATTCCTTGACTGGACGCTCTGAAAATCAGGTATTCTCTATTTTAGACCGGAAGAAGAGGGTCGAATTTTTAATCACTCTTCTTCATTCTCTATCTGTTCGTTTGTTCTTTTCTTCTACACTTCTATCCTAATTATTCAATTTTTGTTATATTCATGTTTTTTATCGGGCCACTCTGGTTTTATTAATCTCACGGACATACACTTTTTTGCCTCTTCAATCTTTTTCTTGCATGTTTTTTACCGTATTCCTCTCACTGTCTTTTCACAACCTGGTTGTCTCACCCTCCTTCTCTCTCTCTCTCTCTCTCTCTCTCTCTCTCTCTCGTTATCTCTTTCATTTTATTAGCAACTCATCTTTCCCCACTCTGAATGCTAACTGTACGCATTTTCTTTCAGAGCCTTACTTTTTTCTCTCCAAACCACATTTCAATTGACTGCATGTCAGTTTCAATATCCGCTGCACTTCAGTCGATTGCAAAGATTTTTAAAATTTCCGCAATAACAAAGATCTTTGAGAAAAAGCACGTCTGGAAAACAAAGAAACATGCAAAACAAAAGAGGACCCAGTAGCAATTCTTGACGTGCACTGACTGTGAATTATAATCCCACAGAACTGACATTATCCACTCTCACAAATCAACTTGGATTCGTCAAATATCAGATTAGCAACTCTAGAAGGCTTTCACTTACGCCATTTTGATTTGATTAATTTTCTCCAAGAAGTCCAATTGAGACAACCAATTGAACGTTTGGGAGAAATCTATTTAAAATTTCAAAACCTCATTGGCCTTTTTTATGTCTAAAGCCGCAAAAAACTTTTTAGAAACCTAAACATATTTGTTCTTACGTAGCATTTCTATACAAAACCCAGCTGATTCGCAACAAGATGCTCGTAAAAAATAGTTCTAAAATGGTTCCCACATCTAATTCCATTTAGGCCTCGCTGTCTAAATTCAGCAAGGACACAGGCCTATTTTTTTCTACCTGTTTCCTATCTCTTTTCCCTTAGATTGGCATTATTAGGGCTAACTTCTAGCTGATCTTAATTTTCCTCATCTTTTAATGCTTCTGATCACATTACGTAGATTTTGAACTTAATTGCCAAGCTGTTTTTTGAAGGAATATTGGGGCGGCTAGTTTGCTCCATGGTTTTCGTTACTTCTGACGAACATATGATCTCATAAAGTAAGCTTTTTGAGACACTGAAATTTGTTAAGGTAGGGTTCTCATTTTTGAATTCTTTATGCAGAAACTATCTGTTTGGTTGGAATCTGATTGACATGCATCCAATATGTTCTTTTTATTTCTATCCTATCGACTGATCATACAGCAATAAGTCATTTCCCCAGCCAAACATTTCGAACTGGTCAGGCTTGGGGTCTGTCTGAATGTACAATCAGTTTTTTCAATGGATGGTTGGTGAAATAATCAAACTACCAAAAAGAAATAAGAAAACTAGATTAGAATTCTGCTACAGAACATGTAGATCAACAAACCGGCACGATATGTTTGTTGACATCACTTTTGTGTCTTCATTAATAAGTACGCTTCTTTACTTGTTGCGAAAATAAGTTAAAAAAATTTTTTCAGCACATTGTCGAGTACGCATATGGCAACTATTCCATGACTGGACTCTCCGCAAATCAAGTATTCTCTATTTTAGATTAAAAGAAGTAGGGCAAATTTTTAATCACTCTTCTTCATTTTTCCATCTGTTCGTTTTTCCTTTTCTTCTACTCTTCTATCCTTCAATTATTCAATTTTTTGTCATTTTCAAGTTTTTGTATCAGGCCATTCTAGTTCTATTAGTCTCACGGACATAAATTTTTGCTGTTCAATCTCTTTCATTCTTTTCGTTATACTTAGTTCGTTCCTTTTCTTTTCTTACCGTTTTCCTCTCACTGTCTTTTCACAACCTGGTTGTCTCTCCCTCCTTCTCTCTCTCTCTCTTTCTCTCTCTCTCTCTCTTTCATTTCAATAGCCACTTATCTTTCCCCACTCTGAATGCTATTTTTACGCAATTTCTATCATGCCCTCCCTTTCGTTCTCTCCAAACCGCTTTTCTATTGACTGCATGTCAGTTTTAATATCAGCTGCATTTAAGTCGATTGCAAAGATTTTTAGATTTTCCGCAAAAACAAAAGTCTTTTAGAAAAAGCACGTCCGGAAAACAAACAAACATGCAAAACAAAAGAGGACCCGGTAGCGATTCGTGATGTGCACTGACTTTGAATTATAATTCCACAGAACTGACATTATCCATTCTCACAAATCAACTTGGATTCTTCAAATATCAGATTAGCCCCTCTAGAAGGCATTCACTTACGCCATTTTGATTTGATTAAATTTCTCCAAGAAGTCCCATTGAGACAACCGATTGAACGTTTTGGAGAAATCTGTTTAGAATTTCAAAACTTCATTGGCCTTGTTTATGTCTAACGCCACAAAAAACTTTTTAGAAATCTAAACATGCTTGTTCTTACGTAGCATTCCTATACAAAACGCAGCTGATTCGCAACAAGATGCTGGTAAAAAATAGTTTTAAAATGGTTTCCACATCTAATTCCATTTAGGCCTCGCTGTCTAAATTCAGCAAGGACACAGGCCTATTTTTTTCTACCTGTTTCCTATCTCTTTTCCCTTAGATTGGCATTATTAGGGCTAACTTCTAGCTGATCTTAATTTTCCTCATTTTTAATGTTTCTGAGCACATTACATAGATTTTGATTGGTTTGCCAAGCTGTTTTTTGAATCCATGGTTTTTGTTACGCCCGACGAACATATGATCCCACAAAATAAGCTTTTTCAGACACTGAAGTTTGTTAAGGTAGGGTTCTCATTTTTGATTTTTTTTAATGAAAAAACCATCTATTCGGTTGGAGTCCAAACGACATGCATTCAACGTGTTCTTTTTTATTCTATCCGATCGACTGATCATACTGCCATAAGTCATTTCCCTGGCCAAACATTTCGAACTGGTCGGGCTTGGGGTCTGTCTGAGTGTACAA
The DNA here is from genome assembly GCF_964194025.1 of Convolutriloba macropyga. Classification (NCBI taxonomy): domain Eukaryota; kingdom Metazoa; phylum Xenacoelomorpha; order Acoela; family Convolutidae; genus Convolutriloba; species Convolutriloba macropyga. The sequence continues at coordinate 20,718,674 of NC_134472.1, forward strand.
TCAGTTTTTTCAATGGATGGTTGGTGAGATAATCAAAATACTAAAAATGAACCCGGAAAACTTAATTAAATTCTGCTACCAAACATGTAGAGGCCCAAATCGGCACGATAAGATTGTTGGCATCACTTTTTCGTCTTCATTAATAAGTACGGTTTTTTATTTGTTGCGTAAATACATTAATAACAATTTTTCAACACATGGTCCAGTCCGCATATGGCCACTATTCCATGACTGGACTCTCTGCAGAAACAGGTGGTCTCTATTTTAGACCAAAGGAAGTGGGCCAAAGTTTTAATCATTTTTCTTCATTTTTCCATCTGTTCGTTTTTTCCTTTCTTGTATTCTTCTACCCTAATTTTTCGATTTTTTGTCGTTTTCGTGAGTTTGTATCAGGCCACTTTGGTTCTATTACTCTCACGAACAAACACTTTATTGCCTGTTCAATCCTTTTTACGCATTTCATTGTGCTTAGTTCGTTCCTCTTCTCTTTTCTTACCGTTTTCGTCTCACTGTCTTTTCACATCCTTGTTCTCTCTCCCTCCGTCTCTCTCTCTCTCTCTTATGTGTGTGTTGGTGCAAGTCAGTGTGTGTTTGTGCGTGTTTGTGTGTTTGTTTGGTTGTTTGTTTCCATTTTTGTTTGCGTGTGTTGGTGCGAAGTTCTGAGGGTGGGTGTGTATGTGTGTGTGTGTGTGTTTGTGTGGGTCTGGAATTATCCCGGAGTTAGAAATTGCTTCTATTGTGCTCCACCTATGCTCAGCATTTTATCGTTTCCTCTTCCTTTCTGTCCTTTTTTCTTTCAAATAATTTTTTTATTGCTCTTTTCATTTGGTTCATTTTAAATGTTTTTCCGTCCATCGTCTTTTTATTTCATGATTCTTCGTTCAACTTTCACTCTTGTTGTTTGAGGTTATCTATCTCTTGCTCTTTCTTGCTCTTTCATTTTGGTTGGTCTGTGGTAGCATTACCTGATTTGAGCAACAGTCTTTTTCTTTGTTTTCGTTATTTCATCGTCAAAGTTTTTTGCGATAATTTGACATTCAAGCTTGCATTGCACCTGCTTTTTGCTCAATTTAGCTCATTTCGATTCTTTTTTTGACTCCATCAAAACCTTGACAAATTGTGGTTGCTGTGCTCTGTTTCTTCTCATTTTTTCTACCTTTTCTCTTCATTTCTTTTTTCTCATCCTTTTCTCGTTTCAGTAATTGCTATTCTCTCTTCGTTCATTTTAATTATTTCTCCATACAGCGTTCATTCCATGTTATTTTTTTTATTCCTCTCCCGTTCTTCGTCTCCAGCTCTTATTGTGTTTCGTTTGTCGTCGTTTTTCCCTTCACCCTCTCTTCTTGTCTTTGATCTCTCTTTTCTTTTCACTATCTCAACGTCTTATTCTTCTTTTTCGGTTTTCTCCACTCAATTGTTCGCACTCGGTTGTTTTCTCTCGCCAATTCTGGTTTTCTTTTCTTTTTGTTATTCTTCGTTCAGGTTCAAGTCTAATTTTTTGTGTCGTTCTTTCTCAGTCTCTCTGTCGTTCTGTCATTGCTTGGTCTACGAAAGTTTTAGGTGAGCGGAGCTATACACTTTTTCTTGGTTTTCGTTTTTTTGTTGTCATTTTTTTGCAACCATTTAACATTCAAGCTCACTTTGAATCTGCTTGTTGGTCAAGTTAAGCTCACTTCAAATTTTTTGGACAACCACTTCTTCAGTTCCGATAATACTCCGTGCGTGCTTTTCCTTTTATTATATTTTTATTTTGGTTGATCGGTTGACTAAATCGTTGACCGAAGGTATCCTACCTGACCCTCAAACTGACTTTGTTTAGCCAAAATGAACGAAGTTTAGTGAACTGACTGATGTTCACTAGATTGAAAGGTCTTTTAAGGCAGCTGATGGAATAAACACATATGTGGTCATATTGTTTCTTTTGATTAAATAGTTTTTAATTTATTTTTTCCAACTGAGAGTGCAGTTCTGTTCTACAAAGCTATCAAAGCCATTTTTTGCCATCTGAAGGTTGTTTTCTTTGTTTTCTATCTACAGTTTTTTTCTTGTTCGCTGCAATGTTTTTTCATACAACTGTCTTAGATACCAATTTGGCTCAGGTCGGTTCGGAAGCAACAATTATCCAACTTGCGGAGCTCATATAAGCCCTCTTAAAGGTAAATTAACCATCTTGTCGCCAAACTAATTGGATCCGGGCCTTAAGAGTTTGTTTATTGTCTTTTGTCTGTCAAATATGAATTTTTTAAATTGTAATATAGGGGGTTAATTCGTTGTGATTTAAAGTCAATTTTTGACAGCTTTTTCACCAGTTTTTCTTGCAGACACGTTTTCACATCTCTTCACATTGTGAGCTTTATTTTTTTGTACAATTTTTGGTCATTTTGTATACATTTTGGGCTCTACTTCGGTTTCAATCTAGATATTAGGCTTTTTCTCTAGAGCAATATGCAAGGTTCTATTGATAAAGTATAGTCGAATATACTCGATAAAGTTGTCTCTCTTTTTTAATTATGAGTCTGCTAGTTACGTCAATTAAATTCGCTTACTGTTTTTTGGCTTCTACTGATGTTCATGCAAATGATCTACGGGCTTCTTAATCGAAATCTTGCGCTCGATAAAAGAGAACCCGAACATACCAATTTTCCAAATGCACAGTTTTTGATATTGTTGTTGTTGAAAATTCGGAGCAGAGTTGTAGTAACGAGATCAAAATCTTCACTCAAAAAAATATCCACGTTTTTCTGCACCTGTTGAGATTTCTTCAGTGTACAGATTACAGAGCAGCAGAATATCATTCAATTGAATGAACACCATCAGTGGCATAAAGTTTAGAATTTAGAGTTGCCGGGGATAGTCAGAGTCCATCTTGCTCATCAACCCTTTTAGATATTCCTTTTAAAAGAGATCCCAGTTCCTGTTGTCACTTTTTGTCATTAGAACGATTGCCACTCCCTAGCGAAGCAGTGAGAGAATTGGAGATTTAAACAGACTTAGCTTCACTTCTCGGCTAAGTGTAAAAACTACATTCCGTCGAAGAAGATACAAATCCATTTACCCTTCCTCATCTGTGATATACGTGTCATTTCAAATTTAGGACATCAGTGAGTAGGTTTCTCGAATCTCGGACTTCCTTGTTAAGATCAAAAATCTTTCGTTTTCATAACAAAATCTTTCCCACTTCTGAATGCTACCTCTGAGCTTTTTTCTATCGCCTGCTTCCTTTGTTACCTTCGAACCGCTTTTTCATTGACTGCATGTCAGATTGGAAAGCTTCTGCACTTCTGTTGATTGCCAGGATTTTTAGACTTTCACAAAACTGAAGGTCTCCGTGAAAAAGCTCGTCTGAAAAACAATCAAATTTGCAAAACCAAAAAAAGATCCAGGAGCATTTCTTCAGGTGCACCGCCTGTGAATTCTAATTCCACAGATCTGACATTATCGACTGTCACAAACTACCTCAGATTCGCCAAATATCCGATTAGCACCTATAAAAAGCATCCACCTGCGCCTATTTGAATAGATTCTTTTTCTTCAGTAGGTCCAGTTGAAGCACCTAATTGCACCCAATAAAATTTCACAACATCATTGGCACTGTTTTTGTGTAACGCCACAAATCATTCATTTAGAATTCTAAAGATGTTTTTCTTACAGAGCATTTACATACAAATCCGCGTTGATTTGCAACAAGATTACGGTAAAAAAGATTATAAAATGGCTCCTACAATTATTTTTTTAGAACTTGCTTTCTAAATTCAGCAATGACACAGGCTTATTGTTTTTTTACCCAATTTCTATCTCCTGTCTTGTAGATTGGCATTACTGGGGATAACTTCTAGCTGCTTTAGTTTCTCCTCAGTCTCCTAATGTTTCTGAGCAGTTTATGTAGAACTTCACTGGTCAAGTTATTGTTTGAAGGAATTTTGGGAGAGACCAGTTGGTTCCCTGGTTTTTGTTACGTCTAGCGATGATATGATCTCTTGATGTATGTTGTTTGAGAAGCTGAAGTTCGATAAGGTCTGGTGTTCATTTTGAAGTCTTCAATACAGAAACCATCTGTTGGGTTGAAGACTGAATGATACTTTTCAAGATTAGAACATCAGTCAGGAGGACTGTCGAATCTCGGACTTCCTTGCTAAGATCAAAAATTTTTCATTTTAATGGCAAGATTTTTCCGGCTCTGAATGCTTGAATGCTACCTTTATGCATTTTTCTATCGCCTGCTCCCTTTTTTTTCTTCAAAATATTTTTTTGTCGACTGCATTTCAGAATGGAAAACTTCTGCACTTCCGTCGATTGCATGGATTTTTAGATCTTCCACAAAAATAAAGGTCTTCGAGGAGAAGCACGTTTGGAAAACAAACAAACATGCAAAACAAAAGAGGACCGCGGAGCAATACTTGTGGTAAACCGCATGTGACTTCTAATTCCACAGATCTGATATTATCTACTATCACAAATTATCTCCAGTTAGTCAAATATCAGATTCGAACCTCTAAAAGGCATTAAAATACGCCATTTTGAATTTATTCACTTTCTTCAAGAGGTCCAATGGAGGAAACCGGTTGAATGTTTTGAAGGAATCCGATTAAAATGTCACGACCTCATTGGCACTGTTTTTGTCTAACGCCTCATAAATTGTTTTTTAGAAATCTAAAATTTTTTGTTCTTGCCGAGCATTTACGAACAAATCCGCGCTGACTTGCAACAAGATGTCGGTAAAAATGGTTAAAAAAGGGCCTCTATAATTATTTCGTTTAGACCTTGCTGTCTAAATTCTATAAGACCTTGATCAGAGGTCAGCTGTAAGTAAGCTGCATAGAAATTTCACACATACATACATCTTTGATTATTTTATTTCTTACGACAACGTATTATTTTTCTTTGCACTAATCAGAAGATAATCATTAATCACTACTTATATCTTAACTGGAATCAGCTATTTGGCCTTCTTATCTGGGAAGTCTTTTAGTTTTCTTCATCTGTTGAAGCCAATCATATATTTTCCAAACTAACAATTGTTTCACTTTCAGGTCTTTTTTCGGTCAAATTTTTTAGTTGTTTTTTCTCACAGTTTTGTTTCACCCGAATGAGTCACTAGTGAATTATAGCCACGCTCATTGTATCCGGCAACAAAATTGAAGGGGCCGATCATATATTTTCCAAATTAACAATTGCTTCACTTTCAGGTTTTTTTTAGATCAAAGTTGTGAGTTGTTTTTTCTCACAGTTTGGTTTTCCCCAAATGAGTCCCTAGTGCATTATAGCCACGCTCAGTGTATCCGGCAACAAAATGGAGGCGGTTTATTTCAGCTTAAATGAATAAAGATAGTGTCATTCAAGAAATTTTAAAACTAAGACTGAACAAATGATCATCTATCGATATTATTAACTTGCAACAGAATGAATTAACAGAACTAAAAAAGGACATAAAAAAGAAGCAAAATAATAGAGAACTCCAAACAGCTCTAAACAACAAAAAATCCCTAATGATCAAGCAATGTCAGACAATAATGTTTTGAGAGGACCAAATAAGAAAATGTTGACAAAAATGATTGATTGCAAAAAAGACAGAGAAACCAAACGAAGCTATGTCAACAACAGAGACTTTTTTCCGAAGATTGTTCCACGATTTATTGATTTACGATTTTTGTCTAATCATCCAGCACGTATAAATTTGTCAAACCGGTTCATATAAGTAGTGAACTGCAGTGCAGTCATACCCTTCAGCAACCATAAGCGATGATAATAACATTATGGACTCTTACACAGCTGGAACAAATCCTGAAAGCCTTGTTTTTCATTTGAGACACTCTGCTATTGAACAAAGTACTGATGGAGAAAAGGCAGCTAAATAAATGGGTGATTTAGTTGGTAAGTGTTTATCTAAATCTAAGCCCCATAAGTTTGCTATATGCCGAATTTATTGAAACGGATTATACGGATACTACTCGATAATTGTGTCTACCACCAATAATTAAACAGCATTGCTGATCAAATTAGAGACAAATTCCAGTGGTCCAATGTGTGCCTTCTACATAATGGTCTTCAGACAAACGATATCAGACAAGTTGTTGTGCATCCAAACATGCATAGAATTCAAAAAATATTTACAACTTTGCCGAAACATATTTGGCTGCAAAAATTGGCTACAATCGTTCGTCAAACAACATTTTGTTAAAACAAGTGCGTCCTAAACAGCCAAATGCAAATTTCTTGGCATTCGAAAAAGGTTGGAATAACTACAATAGTCTCAATGAACTCTGATACATTTGGGTAACTCAAATCTTATTTCCTTAATAGAAACGTTAAATGTAGATAGAATGTTAACAGATAAGTGAGCCCCTGAATAGATAAATGTTAATAATTGTGACGTATTGTTCAAACGTTAACCTTTTGAAATTCTTCCTTGAAGAAATGACATCAAAAATCTCTATTTTTTAAGTCTAGCACTGACAATCCAATCTTGTTTGGTGATCAAAACATTAATATATTTAAATAAACTGGATAACATTTACAAAACAACTTCATTGCAAGCAACGTGCTTCAATACGTGAAAACAGAAAAAATCATCATGGACAATGGAGCATCATGGACAAAAAGCATCAGGCAGATTAATTACTTTTAATCGACCACTGCTGTGAAATAAGGTTAATTGAAAGTTACGTAAAACATCTGACGATTATACAAAACAATTTTGCGAGAATCTCTCAACTTCAAAAGAACAATGGAAATAATTTTAAAAAAATTAACTCGAATAAAGTGAAAGAAAAAATTGCAAAGCTGAAAGAGGCAATAACGTAATATCAGATGGAAAAAGCATTACTAGCTGTTTCAATAATCGTTTTGCTTGTCTTGGATTTTACAAGGGCAATATAATTGCTCCAAATTTGCCTTCTCTTATTTTTGAGGAAAATGAATTCAATTTCTTGCCAAAAACCAGGACAAAAATTTACAAATTTAGTGCCAAACTACCGACAAAAAGTCAGTTGGACCAAGGTATATACCATGCTTGGCTTTGAAAGATTGTAAGTTGTCCTCTGGAACCCGTTTTCAGTTTGCTCTTGAGGAGTGGATAAACGCAAACACATTCCCTGATAATTTTAAGGAAGGTTATGTCACCCCCATCTATAAGAAAACCAAAAAGCATAAACCTGAAATTTATCAATCAATTTTGGTCACTTCAACTTTAGCAGATTTCTTTGAAAGTTTTCTCTTGGAGCAAATGTCGGAAAATTTAGATATGAATAAATTGTTAAAAAAATATTCAATTTGGTTTCCAAAAACAAAAGTCTTGTCTTAATACAATAACTGTTCTGAGAGAGAGAATAAATCATTAAGTTGAAGAGAAAGATATGATGTTAACAATTTTTTGGGGTTCGGCGAAAGCTTTTAACTCATTATCAACTAAAAAAGGACATAAAAAAGAAGCAAAATAATAGAGAACTCCAAACAGCTCTAAACAACAAAAAATCCCTAATGATCAAGCAATATCAGACAATAATGTTTTGAGAGGACCAAATAAGAAAATGTTGACAAAAATGATTGATTGCAAAAAAGACAGAGAAACCAAACGAAGCTATGTCAACAACAGAGACTTTTTTCCGAAGATTGTTCCACGATTTATTGATTTACGATTTTTGTCTAATCATCCAGCACGTATAAATTTGTCAAACCGGTTCATATAAGTAGTGAACTGCAGTGCAGTCATACCCTTCAGCAACCATAAGCGATGATAATAACATTATGGACTCTTACACAGCTGGAACAAATCCTGAAAGCCTTGTTTTTCATTTGAGACACTCTGCTATTGAACAAAGTACTGATGGAGAAAAGGCAGCTAAATAAATGGGTGATTTAGTTGGTAAGTGTTTATCTAAATCTAAGCCCCATAAGGTTGCTATATGCCGAATTTATTGAAACGGATTATACGGATACTACTCGATAATTGTGTCTACCACCAATAATTAAACAGCATTGCTGATCAAATTAGAGACAAATTCCAGTGGTCCAATGTGTGCCTTCTACATAATGGTCTTCAGACAAACGATATCAGACAAGTTGTTGTGCATCCAAACATGCATAGAATTCAAAAAATATTTACAACTTTGCCGAAACATATTTGGCTGCAAAAATTGGCTACAATCGTTCGTCAAACAACATTTTGTTAAAACAAGTGCGTCCTAAACAGCCAAATGCAAATTTCTTGGCATTCGAAAAAGGTTGGAATAACTACAATAGTCTCAATGAACTCTGATACATTTGGGTAACTCAAATCTTATTTCCTTAATAGAAACGTTAAATGTAGATAGAATGTTAACAGATAAGTGAGCCCCTGAAAAGATAAATGTTAATAATTGTGACGTATTGTTCAAACGTTAACCTTTTGAAATTCTTCCTTGAAGAAATGACATCAAAAATCTCTATTTTTTAAGTCTAGCACTGACAATCCAATCTTGTTTGGTGATCAAAACATTAATATATTTAAATAAACTGGATAACATTTACAAAACAACTTCATTGCAAGCAACGTGCTTCAATACGTGAAAACAGAAAAAATCATCATGGACAATGGAGCATCATGGACAAAAAGCATCAGGCAGATTAATTACTTTTAATCGACCACTGCTGTGAAATAAGGTTAATTGAAAGTTACGTAAAACATCTGACGATTATACAAAACAATTTTGCGAGAATCTCTCAACTTCAAAAGAACAATGGAAATAATTTTAAAAAAATTAACTCGAATAAAGTGAAAGAAAAAATTGCAAAGCTGAAAGAGGCAATAACGTAATATCAGATGGAAAAAGCATTACTAGCTGTTTCAATAATCGTTTTGCTTGTCTTGGATTTTACAAGGGCAATATAATTGCTCCAAATTTGCCTTCTCTTATTTTTGAGGAAAATGAATTCAATTTCTTGCCAAAAACCAGGACAAAAATTTACAAATTTAGTGCCAAACTACCGACAAAAAGTCAGTTGGACCAAGGTATATACCATGCTTGGCTTTGAAAGATTGTAAGTTGTCCTCTGGAACCCGTTTTCAGTTTGCTCTTGAGGAGTGGATAAACGCAAACACATTCCCTGATAATTTTAAGGAAGGTTATGTCACCCCCATCTATAAAAAAACCAAAAAGCATAAACCTGAAATTTATCAATCAATTTTGGTCACTTCAACTTTAGCAGATTTCTTTGAAAGTTTTCTCTTGGAGCAAATGTCGGAAAATTTAGATATGAATAAATTGTTAAAAAAATATTCAATTTGGTTTCCAAAAACAAAAGTCTTGTCTTAATACAATAACTGTTCTGAGAGAGAGAATAAATCATTAAGTTGAAGAGAAAGATATGATGTTAACAATTTTTTGGGGTTCGGCGAAAGCTTTTAACTCATTATCTTTGGACATTTTTGTTCAAAAAATTGGTAAATATGGTTTAGAAAGATTCTTATTGATTTCGTTCCTAATTAGCAGGAAAGTTGAAGAGAAAGATATGATGTTAACAATTTTTTGGGGTTCGGCGAAAGCTCTTAACTCATTATCTTTGGACATTTTTGTTCAAAAAATTGGTAAATATGGTTTAGAAAGATTCTTATTGATTTCGTTCCTAATTAGCAGGAAACAGTGTGTTAGAACGGAATAGTTGAATCCGACTGGACAATTATAGATCACGATGTTCCACAAGGTACTGTTCTAGGACGACTAGTATTCATACTTTAAGTAAACGACTTCGTTGAGGAAATAGGGAAAAGTTCGAATGTTTTATATTTTGCAGATGACAGTGCAATTTTATGTCATGAAAAAAGTAAACAGTGTTTGAAAGCAAAGGCTAAAAAACTATTGATGGAAACTGAACAATGTATGAATTGAAACAAGTTAACTCTATTTGAGGGAAAACAGAAGTAATTATTTTCGAAAATGAAAAATCGCCAACTGTCAATTACATTGAATTTTGAAAATCATTTATTCAATCTACTAGATCAATACAGATACTTAGGTGTTATTTTTGACCAAAAGTTGACATGCCAAAAACAAATAAATGATCGGTAAAATGTCTTTAGCTATCAGATCAATCTATTTGGTACGCAATCAAATACCTTTTAAGGCTCAAAATAATCTCTTTGTTTTGCCTACTTCAGTGCAATGTTTTTTCAAAGTTTGCAATCCTACTCAATTGATTGAATAAACAAACAAATCAGATGGGGCGTAAAAGTTTACTTTTTTCGAACCAAACATGACAGTGCTCATAAATTACTTTTGAAATAATAATACTTCCCGCAGAACTTCAAATAGTAAAAACTGCATAAAATAGACTTTTCGATGGAGTTTTCGATATTGTTGTTCAACGAACAAATATACAAAATCGAAAAGAAATTCAGAATAATCGGAATAATTCAGAATGTCTCACAAAAAAAAGTAAATCAAAATGGAGTGAAAATTCAGTTATCAGAAACGTCGTTCGGAAATGGAATAAACTTCCAAGAGCTCTAAGAACGGAAAAATTAAAAAAATTTTTTTTTAAAAAGAATTAAAGGAAGAGATGCAAAAGGACACGAACGAGTTCCAATGGACAAAAAAATCGAAAACTTAAAGTATTTAAAGAAATTTAGAAACTGAACCTTAGTATTTTTTAATATTATTTAGTTATTCAAAGGGAAAACGTAGTATGTTTGATTGATAATATTACAACATGTAACTTTAACCTGGGAGTTATTCGAATTTACATGTTTGAGATTTTGAAAAAAAATCAGGAAGGACACAGGCCTATAGTTTTCTACCCGTTTCCTATCTCCTTTCTTGTAGATTGGCAATACAGGGGCAAACTTTGGCTGATCTGATTTTTCCTCAGTCTCTTAATGTTTTATGTAGAACTTAATGCTTTATGTAGAATGTGAGCAGTTTATGTAGAACTTCATTGGTTTGCCAAGCTGTTTTTTGAAGGAATTTTGGGGAGACCAGTTGGCTCCCTGGTTTTCGTTGCGTCTAATGGAAGTCGAATGGTTGCGTCGAATTTCGTGGCGTCGAATGGTTTTCGTTGCGTCTAAGGAATGACTGTTTCAAGCTACTCAGGACTCTCAAAGAGACTAGCGCTTTTCCGCCTGTGATGAATTACGACGGTGTCAGTTTTTCAACTGACGATAAAAAGGCAAATGCATTCAATCATTTTTTCAGCTCTGTCTATAGTTTTAAAATTCACGAAAATGTTCCAATAGCTTTAGATTCGAGTATTAAATTACAAGATGTTACGTTTGGAATTCTGGAAATTGAAAAAATATTGAGCAAATGTGATGACAGTTCTTCCATGGGCTCAGATCAAGTACCATCTTTCTTGCTTCGTGATGGCTGTCAAGTTTTAGCCCCAGCAGTTATGGCATTATTTCAAGTTATTCAAAAGTCCTCGCATTGGCCTAAGGAATGGAAAACCTCATATATCACACCACTACACAAAAATGGTTCAACAAGTGACGTTAAAAACTATCGTCCGATCAGCTTGCTTCCAAAACTTTCTATTGTTTTTGAAAAAAATGTTGTTCAATTTTTTGTATCCACTAGTTAGGCCGCTAGTCACAAACGCTCAGCACGGTTTTATGAAGAGAAGCAGCACAACTACTCAACTTATTTCATATTTTGATGTTCTTTACAACAATCTTGACAAAAACTTTCCTTGTGCTAGCGTCTATTTTGATATCAAAAAGGCTTTTGATTCCGTTCCGCATTATAATTTACTGAGAAAACTGGCAGCATTTGGGTTTGACGACGCTTTTCTTCATCTTTTTTCGGATTATCTCGAAGATCGACACCAAATTGTCCGTATAGGATCTTGTTTTTCTAGGCCCTCCGTTGTAACATCTGGTGTCCCACAAGGAAGTGTCCTTGGACCACTTCTGTTTATCTTGTACATGAACGATCTTGTTGACCATGTGCAAAACTCCCATGTTTACTTATATGCCGACGACCTAAAGCTGCTATGCGTTGATTGTTTCGAAGGTCTGCAATGTGACATCAATGGTATTTATGAATGGTCACGCAAAAATCAACTTGAATTTCATCCAGAAAAGTGTAAAGCGATGAACTTTAAATGCAGCCAGTCTCCCTTATTTCTAGGAGAAGCGGAAATTCTTTTCACTAGAGAGATTATGGATTTGGGAATGCTAGTTACTGAAGATCTCTGTTGGACAACACATGTTAAGACGAAACTTGCGAAATGTAATAAAATTTTTAATTTTTTGAAAAGAAGCATACCGTTTCAAGTTTCTATTCTCCGCAAGAAAACGTTGTACCAAACGATGATTCTATCTGTGCTACTTTACTGCTCCCAAGCTTGGTGTATTACAACTGGTATTTTGAAAGTGTTAGAAAAGTTTCAGCGCAAAGTGTTGCGCTGGGTTATTAGGTCTGAGGATTACAACGAGACACTTTCAAAACTAAATTTGTATCCAATTTGCTATCAAATTGCGCGAGCTGACCTTATTTTACTATGGAAAACTTGGCATGGAACAATGGAGAGTGACTTAAAGCTGCATGTCAATAGTACGACACTCAGCTCCCGAGGATCAGTCAAAACCTTTTTTGAACAACCGTTGAACAAAAAATTCAAAACTGACAACTGTTTTCTTAGTCGAACTATCCACTCCGCCAATTACTTAATTTCTATCAACGTCATTGACTTTAGGTCATCTTTCAATATTTTTTGTAAGAATTTAGATAATTTTCTCATAGCCAAAACACTTTCTTTTAATTACTTTCGGCCATGTACATATTTTCTTAAATGTCGCTGTGTGGACTGCAGATCTTAATTTGCTACTGTGCTTTGTTAATTTGTACTGTCATGTCTTTCTTTTACTATGTATTCCTGTTGTTGGAATTTAAGTCTTTTACTACTACTACTACTAATGATGATATAATCTCACGAAGTATGCTTTTTGAGACATTGAAGTTCGTTAAGGTCGGGTTTTCATTTTGAAATCTTCGATACACAAACCATCGGCTGGGGTGAAGTCTGAATGAGACGCATTCAGAATGTCTGCTTTATCGCTACCCGATCCAATGGTCCTACTGTCAAAGGTCATTACCTTCGGCAACCATTTCGCCTTGGTCAGGCTCTTCAGGTGTTTGAATATACACGATCCGTGTTTCCAGTGGAAGGTTGGTGAGATATAACCCAAACAAACTGAGAAAGCTAGAGTCCATTTCTTCTACAGAACTTGAAGATGAGCAAATCGACTCGATAAATATATTGACATCACAAGTTTGTGTCGATTAAGGAGTAGTTGCTCAACTTGTGGAAATGCGTTAATACCGATTTTTCTGCACGTGGTCAGCTATTCTGTGACTGGACCCTGTGCAGAAACAAATGGTTACTATTTTAGATCGAAGGGAGTGGACCGAATGCGCCCTTCAGCTGTGTGCTGAGAGAAAGCACAACAACATGAAGACGCATGGTTCTGACAACAGAAGCTTTCGATGCTTGATTCTGACTTCCGTCGGGGAGCTAACACAGATTAACCTTGGGTACAAGTTCGGGGTTGCTTTCCGTCTGTGATCCCCTTTTTAGATGTTGCATTATTACATCGCCCAGTAGTTATTGCAACGCCATGGGGTACGTGATTCACCATCATTTAATCACAGCTAATTTTTATCTGGGATAGCATAACGTACTGAGGGGGTCAAAAACAAAAGAGTCACATTTCAGGATAAAAATGTGCCCTTCTGTGTTCTTCAGATTTTGAATGGTTGAAGTGGAACCAAAAGTTGAGCCCGACTCGCCCCAGGCCAACGGGCAAGAGTTCCATAATGGTCATTCCAACGGGAGCGTGAAAGAAGAAGTCAAAGAAGAACCTGAGACAGAGGAAAGAGAAAAGAAGAAGAAACATAAGGATAAAGACAAAAAGAAAAAGAAAGATAAAAACAAGGAGAAAAAAGACAAACATAGGAGCAAAGACGAAAAGAAGTTGAAAAAGGTAATGCAATACTTAACTGCGCACATTGAAAGTTTCCATTAAAGTTGAAGCATATTCTTCAGATTGATACTTTTTAGCATAAGGACAAGAAGCGGAAAGCATCTGCAGGGGATAGCGATGAAGATGTGAAACCCAAAAAAGTGAAAACAGTTAGTTATGCTTTGTGTATTTCTTGTGTTTTTGATATTTCTCTGATTGGAGTTTTCTTTTTGTGATGACTTCTGCCAATGCGGTAATAGCAGTATTCGAGGATTTCCCCTGTATTCATTAGATCCGCAATTTGCTTTCCGTATAAATTTGAGTGAATCGATCTTTTATGTTGTACGGATGGATAGTAGCTTTTTATGTGAAATGAAAGCTTGATTTGAGGAACCTGGAACGCCTGCCAAAAAGCGTGCCTCCCAAGGAGGTCAACAGACTCCCGTTAAAAGAGTGAAAAAGGAGGAACAGCCAGTTTGGAAGTGGTGGGAAGAGGAACCTCTTCCCGAGGGCCAGCGATGGAGAACTCTCGAGCACAAGGGTGTTGTGTTCGCAGCACCTTATGTACCACTCCCTAAAGATGTTAATTTTTACTACGATGGCAAGCCAGTTAGACTGTCAGAGGCGGCCGAGGAAGTCGCTACATTTTATGCCAAAATGCTTGAGCACGACTACACGAGTAAAGAAGTGTTTAACAGAAACTTTTTTCACGACTGGAGAGGAGTAAGTTTTAGAGTAGTTCTTATGTTTTTGATGTACGTTTTGCTTATGTTTTTAATTATGCATTTTTAGGAGATGAATAAAGAAGAAAAAGAATTAATTACCGATTTGAGACGGTGCAATTTCAAAGAAATTCACGAGTATTATAAAGCCCAGACAGAGATACGGAAAAACAGGTCAAAAGAGGAGAAATTGGTAAGAACATTCTTAGTTTTTTATCAGACTCAATTACTTTTATTAATAGCCGTGAAGCGATTGTGGCTATTATTGGGGACATCGTGGTTTTTTACAATCCAAGAATTGGATTGTATTGGTGCTGTGTCTTTTTACAATTCAAAGAATTTGAATTATATTGGGGGACTGTCTTTTTTACAATTCAAAGAATTTGAATTGTATTGGGGCGCTGTCTTTTTTTAAGATCTGTTCTCACATTTTCATGATTTTTGAAGTCAAATTGGAGTAGTGATTTTGGTCACGCCGAAAGAGGAAGTGGAGTGAAAAGGCGAGTAGTTTTGCGGCGTGAAATTTTCTTACTCTAAGTTTAAATAAGAGGGAGAAAACGGTGTTTGAACAAAAATTCGCTTTCTCGCTAGTGGTCTTTTGTTCACATGCGGCAATTTCACTTTGATTTTTACTGTTTTTTGAGTGGTGAAGCTGTTGGAAAGGCCGTATTTCAAGGTTAAACGATAATTTATAGTTTATAGCCCAAAATGTTGCAATCTTTTGCGTTTTTTCATATTTTTGGACTGTTTTTGGACCAGTCTAAATTCGAGGCTTTGTTAAAGTTCATTAAAATCTTTTATATGAAATAATTAATTTTTTTTCAACATTTTAAGTGCTGTATTTTTTGGTGCTCGAAACAAACACGCAAGTTTATAATAGTTTTTAAAGAATTTTTCATGTTTTTTGAGAGTTTGTCAATTTTTGAGTTTTTCCAGCCCTTTGTGTCAAAGAACCTCTCCAGAGTTTGATATTAGATTACTGCATAGGTTCTAGTGGTAATGGAATGGTTTTCATTTTAGAATCACAAATTTTAGCGATTCTTTGATAAAACTTGCGATTTATAAATCTTTTTAAACTTTTTGTCATTATCGAAGTTTTTTCAGCCCCAGGAAATCTGCTATAGGGTTTGATAATAGGTTACTGAAAATTTTTCGCTGCTACGGAATGGGTTTTAGCATATTAATATCACAAATTTTGGCAATTTTTTTTATATAAAATTTGGAATTTTTGAAAATTTAGGTTTCTCCAACTTCAAGGGCCAAGAAACCTCCTCTAGGGCATAGTTTCTAATGGCAATGAATTGGTTTTCATTTTTTTTCACGATTTTTAGTCGTTTTTTTTTACAAAACTTGCCATTCAAGATTTTTGAAAGTTTTTCCGGCACCATCGGCGCAGGAATCTCCTATAGGGTTTGATAATAACTTACTGCATAGTTGCTAAAGGTAATGGATTGGTTATCAATATTTTGATAACAAAAGTTTTAGCATTTTTTCTGATTAAAAATTTTAATATTTCTGATAGTTAGTATCATTTTCGAATTTTTTTGATCTTTATGAGCCAGTGAAAATATATGTGGTTTGAAATAGAGATGCTGGTTAGTCCCTGGAAACAATAAATGATTTCAAGGATGTTAACATTACGAATTTTTGCAAGATTGTGTTAAAATTTACAGTTTTTGGTTCTTGAAAATCGTTCGTCATTTTCTGAGTTTAATGATCTTTACAAGCAATCAAAACTTTTTACGGTTTCGCAGATGGGTTACATGACAGAAATCCAGAGACAAAATACTGTTTGTGGACGTTTTCTTGCAATATTTAGCAACGTTGTTTAAATTTTATACTTGTCAGTTTTTTTGAAATTTTTGTCGTACTTGTCGAGTTAATTTATCCTTAGTGGATAATAAATCTCTTTCAATTCTTGTGCGTGAAGGAATGAGTATTATGAATTGTAACATATTTGGCCTTCAGAGTAAAAGCTTCATGAGTTCTAGCAATGATTTTTTTGTTTAGTTTGATTATTTTAGTTTCTCAAGTTTTGAGATTGTCTTTTTGGCCTGGATTTTAATTTTTCTACTTGCCAGGTACATTAGTTCTCAGCTTTTCTTTCAGTTCTGTGAATTGTACGTCAAGACTTGTCTTGCTATGTTTTTTTAAATTCGTCTTCTCAATCGATGATTTTTACGACCTGATTTCTTGGAATTGACTTTTTCAATGACTTTAGTGACTTCTACTGCGTTGCAGTTAAAATTTGTGTGTGACGTCATTTGTTTTGCTTTGAGATCAATTGCGTGACTTACTTCACTCAAAAAATGACCTCTGAACTCACTTATGGGACTTTAATTTTTATGAGTGTTTACTAGTTAAAGATCAATAGTGTGCATCTAAGTAGTGCCAGTCGTGTATTCCCTAATTCTTGTGTATTACAGTCTGGAGTTTTTGATTTCGAACATTAATTTTGAAAAAGCTCCATTAGGGCTTTTTTCCATATAGAGCGTATGTCTCAGAAATATCACACTCCGAATCTAAACAAAAAGTCTAGTGGTCTATTAAGAGACTGGTGGTCGATCTGTCAATCTTAGTTCTTAGTTGTTTCAATTCATGGAAGGTCCCAAGCGTCTATCGTGGCTTTTTTCCGGCAATCTGCCGGCTATGTGTTAGTTAAAAAAACATGGTACGAAATGTTTTATTTTGAGTCTGACAACTTGGACCCATTCAATTTTACTCATTGAGTGACGGAAAAGGTTTTGGTTTCAGGAAGAAAAGAAGAAGAACGAGGCGCTTGTTGAAGAATACGGTTACGCGATTGTAGATGGACACAAACAGAGGGTGGGCAACTTCCGAATAGAACCCCCCAGTCTGTTCAGAGGAAGAGGAGAACACCCAAAGATGGGAAAATTAAAACGACGAGTTTTTCCAGAAGACATCGTCATCAATTGTTCTAAGTTCGTTGAACCAGCGTCATGTGTAATTAAGTTGACCGTCAATTTGTAACACTATAAACTCGATTGCAAGAATTAAAGACAGCAGCATATGTACGATGATTGATTGAATGAATGAATGGACGTTTGAATGATCTATACCGTCCCTGCTCCTTATGAAACTCCTAGCTTCTGTCAGCAGGCGTCCATTATCGAGCTACATGTATGTCATTGCCGAAGATGATAGAAATTAGAGGACCTATTCTTGGAACAAGTCCTATTCACAAAACGAGATGGGCCCTAGAAGTCTTTAATCAGTATTGATGACCGTTTTGTTGTTTTCAGAGGTGTACGGATACCATGTCCAGAGGGACATAAGTGGAAAGAAATCAGACATGACAACACAGTCACATGGCTGGCCAATTGGGTAGAAAATGTGCAGAATCAGGGCAAATATGTCATGCTGGGTGCCACATCGAGGCTCAAGGTACGCGTCTTTTCTGTGTTCTTAGAAGTCTGATAATGATTCTGTTCAGAATGCTCTGCTCAGCTATTTAGCCATAGCTGAGTGGAGCTCTTATTGGTGTTCCATTGATTGTTTACCAGGCCTTGGAATTTTGCGACAAATGTTTTGTACACTTATTGAAATGAGATTTTCGATAGCCACTAACTTTTAGCGAGGCTATTATTAGTCTCATCGCGGCTTTGCAATTCAAAGAATTTGAACTGTATTTGGGGTGTCTTTTTCTTATTGTAAGAACTGTTCCTACAGTTTTCGGCTTTGTGCTGTCAATAAGTCTAATTGGAGCAATATATTTTTTGGTTACACCAAGTAATAAATGGAGCAAAAAAGCGAGTAGTTTTAAAACGTGAATTCTTAACACTGGTTTTAAAGTTCAGTGAAAAATGGCGTTTGAACAAAATTTTGGTTTCGAACGAAGGTTTTTGTCCTTGTGAGCCAATTTGACTTGTGTTTTCACTGTTTTTTCCATTGACCGGGTTTTTTTAGAAGATTGTCAAAATGAATTCTTAGGCAAAACAATGTCTAGGTTTTCAGTTTTCTTTGTCAAATAATTTGAATTGTAATTCATAACTTATTGCCCCTTGTTTGCTATTTTTAATTGCCACGAAGCGATAGCGGCTGTTATTGGAGACATCAGGGTTTTTTTTACAATTCAAAGAATGTGAATTGTATTGGGTGCACTGTCTTTTTTTAAAGATCTGTTCACACATTTTTAAATGCTCTCAAACAAAGTTCGTAGCAATTATATTAGTCCTGTCGGTCTTTTTTTAATTCAAAGAATTTGAATTGTATTGGGGCGCTGTGTTTTTTTTAAGGTGTGTTCACACATTTTTCAATGACTTTGATCTTTCAAAACGGGATAAACAGGTTAAGTCCAGCGGGAATTAGGTTTCATTAGAGGCCCAAAGTGAGCTTCAGTAGTCTTTCAAGTGCTTATAGTGGTGCGGCTGCTGGGATGGCCTTAATTAAAGGTTAACATGTCATTTTTAGGAGTTTTTGGGCTCAAAATGGTGCAATTTTTCATTTTTTTGTGATTTTTTTAATTTTTTTTGTTTTAGTCTTACGTTGAAGTTTTTGAAAAATGACGAAGGCCTTTTGCGAGACAAAATAACTTGTTATGACCATTAACTTTTTTGACCATTACTACGTTATGACCATTACTAATTTTTGCAATTTTTTTCAGGTTTTTTGAGTTTTTTAGCCCTAGGTGTCAAAAAACCTCCTCTAAGTTTTGATAAAGGGTTTGATGATAGATTACTGCATAGTTTCTAGTAGTAATGGAATGATTTTCATGTTTTTGCCAGCATGTATTTTAGCAATTTTTGACAAAACTTGCAATTTTTTTGATCTTTTTTGACATTTATTGTCATTATTCAAGTTGTTTGAGTCCCCGGGGCCAAAAAACCTCATCAGGAATTGGATAGTAAGTTATTGAAAAATTTTTAGTTGCCATGGATTAATTTTCAACTTTTGAATATCACAAATTTTAGCAATTTTTTTTTGACAAATTTTGAATTTTTTTCAGGCTTTTGAAAATTTTCCTCAGTTTTTCAGTTTTTCCGGCTTCAGGGACCAGGCAATCTCCTTTGAGGTTTTCTAATAGGGCGCTGCATAGTTTTTAGCAACAATGGAATGGTTTTAACGTTTTTATGTCTTGAATTTTAGCATTTTTTTGATAAAATCTGCAATTTTTTTAAGGCTTCCTAAAGTTTGTCAGTTGTTGATATTCGTCCATTCTCAAGTGCGAAAAAACTTAATCCACGTTCTGATAAGAAGTTATTGCATGGTTTTTAGTTTCAATGGATTTGTTTTCAACAATTTAACTATTCGACTTCTAGAAGTTTTTGATAAATTTGCATTTTCAAGTTTTTTTTAAAAAAGATTTGTATTCTATTTATTTTTTTTTCTTGCCTCAGTAGCCAGGTAACCACATCCGGGGTTTGATAGTATGTTATTAAATAGTCTCTAGGGGACAGTTGAATGGTGTTCAGAATATTAATAGAACGAATTTCTTTTTTGGAGTTTGAATTTTTTTCTAAAAATTATTGCCTATCGATCTATGAGCCAATGAGTTTTTTAAAGCTTGGAATTGGGTTACTGAATAGCCACTGTTATGATTCTGAAATGATTCTGAAATTTATATTTAAATTTTCAGTAACGTTTCCTAATAATTTGCTATTGTTTTCTTTTTCTAAATTTTAGTTCATTTTCGTGTTAATTGATCTTCAAGGGCCAATGAATATTTTTCAGGTCTTGCAGATATAATACTGGACCAAAACAAAAATTGGTTGTGAACATATTTTTGATTCACAGAAACTGTTTTGGAGACTTATACTTATGGTGTAAAGTAAAAAGGTCTTAGGTAAATTTAGTTTTCGGAGGTTCGCTCAATCAATTTTGCCGCTTAATCAATTGTGCCGGTACTAATAATTTTCCGTATCCAAATAGGGGTTACTCTAAGCATTAGTGATTATGCTCTAGGAGGATAATTTTTAAAATGTGCAGTTCAAAGCTGATGGCAGTTTTGTTATCTTTATTTGTTGAGTGCTTAAGCTTAATAGTAACAGAGAATTTTACAAAATTCTCTGGGTTTAAAATTTTCTCCGGTTTAACTTCAATTTCTGTAAGTATATGGTATCGCGTTAAAAATAATTTATAGTTATTGAGGTGTGACATATTTTTGTTCAATCTTGCTGATAAATCTCGCTGTTGTTAAAAATCTCATCCTAGACCACTGTGAAGCATATCGCGTTAGAAATAATTCATAGTTTTTCAGGTGTGACATATTTTTGTTCAATCTCGCTGTTAAATCTCGCTGTTGTTAAAAATCTCATCCTTGGCCGTTGTGAAGCAACCAAAGTCTTTCGACCACAACAAAGTGCATACAGAGCAAACATATGCAGAACTGATAAGCTCATTGTTTTGACTCAGCATATAAGTGAAGCATACCAATGGTCAGAAATGGTGGGACTTGTTTGCCTCGATATAAATAAAGCTTTTGATGCAGTCTGGAGAAAAGGGTTGATTGAGAAACTTAACGAAATTAGTATACGGAAGAAAATCATCATATGGGTAAATTCTTTCCTCTAACAAAGAAACGTATACGTAAAAATCAAGAATGCAAGAAGCGAGAATTTCTAGCCAACAGCTGGTGTCTCCAGGGAGCGTTCTGGCGCCTACGTTGTTCTTAATTTATATCGCAAACATACCAGAAACTTCAGCTGAAATTTCTCAGTTCGCAGATGAGTTCGCATTATATTACAGCTCAAAGTCCAGTCAGGTAATGCAAAGAAAACTCCAAGCATGACTTAACAAACTCATAAATTGGTGTAATAGTCTAAAAATCAAAATAAATCACGCCAAAGCCAAGTTAATGCTATTCAGAAACCCTTCGAAAAGACAAACAAGCTTTATCCTAAATATCAACGGAATACAAATTGAAAAAGCGAAAGCCATCAAATTCTTAGGAATAACAATGATGCCACACCTGAATTGGAATGAACATTGTAAAGTCATAAAAACCAGAGCAAACAAGCGAATCCTCCACTTGTGGCGCATAGGCAACCTCAATATTGAACAGGAAAGTTGGAAAGTTTACTACTGTAGAGGTCCTGGATCTGGCCTTTTTTCTATATGCAAACGCTTGCTTGCTCAAACAATCGCAAATGGTCATCTCTAAAATGCAAAAAGCGCAGCACAGAGCATTGAGAATTTGTTTAAGGAAGATTCGATAGTGTAACGTGCAAAAATTACCCGAAAATCTAACTCACCTAGTATAAGAAAACTTCAGATAAGACTGTCAAAAGACTATATCAAGCGCGCACAAAAGAAGAAAATTGAATCAATTTTACGTCTTATAGAAAAGAAAAGGCAATGTCCAGAAACAACTTCAAAAGCACATTTTACCTTCTGATTGGGTAGGCTACCTGAAAATCAAACCTTCTGCTTTCTTCTGCTTACTGATTTAAGCCACAAAAAATGTATGGCAATTCTCCAGTCAAAACGTGTTTGTATTGGCGCAACACGTCATTATACGAAATGAAAAACGCAGCGGGAGTTTGATCCCCCACGCGGCACAGCTGTCTCGAAGTGAAGACATAACAGATTGCTTCTCAACCCTTCTAGTTTTTGCCTAATTCTCTTCCTGTTTTCTCTTACTTATTCTTTCTCTCTCTACCTTCCAGCGTGCATAAAGTTCTCTTATATACCTATAGTGTGAAATATAAGAGTATTAGATGTAAATTTAGTTTTCGGAGGTTCGCTCAATCAATTTTACCTCTTAATCAATGGTGCCGGTACTACTAATTTTCCGCATCCAAATAGGGGTTACTGTCAAGCATTAGTGAGTATGCTCTAGGAGGATAATTTTTAAAATGTGCAATTCAAAGCTGATGGCAGTTTTGTTATCTTTATTTGTTGAGTGCTTAAGCTTAATAGTAACGGAGAATTTTAAAGTCTCTGGGTTTGGAAATTTTCTCAAGATTACCTTCAATTTCTGTAAGCTTATGGTGTCGCGTTAACGATAATTTATAGTTATTGAGGTGTGAAATTTTTTGATCAATCTGGTTGATAATTCTCGCTGTTGTTAAAAATCTCATCCTAGGCCACTGTGAAGCAACCAAAGTCTTTGGACCACAACAAAGTGCATACAGAGCAAACAGATGCACAACTGATAGTCTCATTGTATTGGCTCAACATATAAGTGAAGCATATCAATGGTCAGAATTAGTGGGAATTGTTTGCGTCGATATAGAAAAAGCTTTTGTTGCAGTCTGAAGATTAGGGTTGATGGAGAAACGTAACGAAATTAGTATACGGTAGAAAATCATCAAATGGGTAAATTCCTCTAACAAAGAAACGTTTACGTAAAAATCGAGAATACAAGAAGCGAGAAATTCTAACCAACAGCTGGTGTCTCCAGGGAGCGTTCTGGCGCCTACGTTGTTCTTAATTTATATCGCGAACATACCAGAAACTTCAGCTGAAATTTCTCAGTTCGCAGATGAGTTCGCATTATATTACAGGTCAAAGTCCAGTCAGTTAATGCAAAGCAAACTCCAAGCATGACTTAACAAACTCATAAATTGGTGTAATAGGCTGAAAATCAAAATAAATCACGCCAACGCCATGTTAATGCTATTCAGAAACCCTTCGAAAAGACAAACAAGCCTTAGCCTAAATATCAACGGAAAACAAATTGAAGAAGCGAAAGCCATCAAATTCTTAGGAATAACAATGATGCCACACCTCAATTAGAATGAACATTGCAAAGACGTAACAACCAGTGCAAGCAAGTGAATTTTCCAGCTGTGGCGCCTAATTAACCGCAATGTTGAACAAGAAAGTTTACTACTGCTGTAGAAGTCCTGGATCTGGCCTTTATTTCTATATGCAAACGCCTGCTTGCGCAAACAATCGCAAACGGTCATCTCTAAAATGCAAAAAGCACAGAATTTGTTTTAGGAAACCTCAATGGTATACCGTGCAAAACTTGCACGAAAAATCTAACTCACCTAGCATAAGAAAACTTCAGATGCGACTGGCAAAGGACTGTATCAAGCGTGCACAAAAGAACAAAATTGAATCAAATTTACGTCCTATAGAAAAGAAAAAGGCAATGTCCATAGAACAATTGCAAAAGCACATTGGACCTTCTGATTGGGTAGGCTACCTGAAAATCAAACCTTCTACTTTGTTCTTCTTACTGATTTAAGCCACAAAAAATGAACGAAAATTGTATTGTGATGGCAATTCTCCAGTCAAAACGTGTGTATTTTGGCGTAACACGTCAGTATACGAAATGAAAGACACAGCTGGAGTTCGACCCCTCCACGCGGAACAGCTATCTCGGAGTAAAGAGACATAGCAGATCTCTGCTCAACCCTTCTTTTAGTTTTGTTACCTTACTTTTTTTCTCTTACTGATTCTTTCTTTCTCTCCCCTCCCGGACAAAACAGTTTTATTTACCTTCCTGCCAAACAATGACCACTAACAACTGCAAACGCGGCTAGCCAGAGGTACACAATGAGAAGGAATCGCAATCAAGAAAAGCCAGTAAAAACCCTCCACGGTGTTTAAAGTGGCTCCGTAGCGCGTTAACAGTGCACAGTTTAGAGCCAATGACCCAAATTGAAATTCAAACTCTTGAAACTGCTATTGCATTAAACCATTGTTGATGATTGTACATGAATTTCTTCCTTTGGTCATTCCCGCTGATAAATGTTTTTTTTTGCACATAATCGATAGTGATTTCCAGATCAAATGCAACAATTCGACTTAAGTTTCACTGTTTTCCGACTTTTATAGTTTTAGTTTTTTATGTTTCTCAAAGTCTAGGTTTTTGTCCAGAAGTATTTCCTGTTATCCATGGGAAATCTTTGTGAATGACAATTGGCAATTTACTCAAATCGCCATCTCAGGCGAAAACAATCAACAATTTGAGTTATTCTAAAGCTGCGTTTTTGATAAAATGGAAACGATTAGAAATCTTCACATATTTTGTGGTAAAACTACCTGACCAAGTATATTTCTTGAAGTTGTAACTGTAGGTGTTCTATTTTCCTTGTCTTGATGGTATAGTCGGCATGAGCAGAATAAACCCGAGCTTTTTTTGACGATTTCTAATCTACAGTACAAATAAACAAAGGTTATGTTCAAATAAGATGGAGAAGGCCGGAAAAAGGGGACCTAGTCGTGTCAGCGAAGCTCGAGATAACGAGCAATAATTAACAACGAAAATAGTAGTGTTGATAAGAATTCTGTTATTGGCTAGAAGACATTCAATTATAGACATCAATCATCTTACCAGCTTCAATTTCTTGAATTTAAAGTCGCCGGGATTCAGCGTTTAAAACTTTTAATTAAAGATTCTTGCTATAGGAGACAATGGGAAAATGTATCAGTTTTAAAACGTGAATCGGCCGTGTACATGTTTTTTAGGGAGAGAAAGATTGGTTGAAGTACGAGAAGGCGCGACATTTGCACACGTACATTGATCAGATCAGAGAGGACTATGTGGCCCAGTTCAAGGCGAAGGAGATGGTTGTAAGGCAAAGAGCTGTGGCTCTATATTTCATCGACAAAGTGAGTCAGTATTTCCAATCATCCAATTAAAAGAAAGGCGAGTCTGAGCAGCGTTGCCTTTCTCGGGTGTGCTTCAGCAATGGATTTCCTTAACCGATGTGAGCAAGCTATTAAGTGCTCTAAAGTGTTGTAATGGCTCGTATAGCGTAACAGGGGGGATGTGGGGCCGGCAAAGTGCCAAAATATCAGTGGATTGTTTTATTCTTGGAAGTTCATTTGTAATCTTTTTGCGTATTGTGTGGCTGAATCAAACATGGCAAATTTTCGCAGAGGTGTTCATAAAGTGGGGAATTATCTGTTGTATTTCAGTTGGCTTTGAGGGCGGGTAACGAGAAAGACTCAGACGAACAGGCAGACACAGTTGGCTGTTGTTCTCTACGAGTTGAACACGTGAAATTGCACGACCAGATTGAGGACAAAGAGAATGTGGTTGAGTTTGACTTCCTCGGAAAGGACTCCATTCGATATCACAACTTTGTACCTGTTGACAAGCGGGTGAGTGAAATTGAAAAGTGTTTAGCCAGAAACCTTGTTTTGGTGTCTTGCAAGACTGTTAGCAATTCTATATGCTCTTTCAGTGACTTGAATTTCTACTTTTGTTCATGATTCAGATCATGATGGATAAGAATTCTCAGCAGCTGATCACAAAAGTTCACACAGTTCGGCGTCTGTTCACTCCATGAAATCAAATCGAATGTGTGATGAACGTAGTTTTATTATTATAGCTGCGAAGCTGTAAGCTGAGCGTAGCTATATTGCGGTGCTCGTGGTTTTTTTACAATTCAAATAATTTGAATTGTATTGGGGCGCTGTCTTTAAGATGTGTTCACACATTTTCATAATTTTTGAAGTCAAATTGGAGTGGTGTTTTTCGTCACGCCGAAACAGGAAGGGGAGCGAAAAAGCGAGTGGTTTTGCGGCGTGAATTTTTTTCGCTCTAATTTTAAAGTAGACTGCGAAAACGGTGTCTGAACAAGAATTCGCTTTCTCGCTAGTGGTTTTTTTTAATCTGCAAACGTGTAAATTAAACTAACCACTTGGTTAATGTTACATGTTAGAAATTTATTAATCAAACATTATTTTTTTCTAATTTATAACAAACTAAGGTTCGGTTTTCTTAAAATAATTTAATAAAAAATATGTTTAAATCCTGCAACCCTTCTGTCTATTGGAACTCTTTCGTGTCGTTTAAGCATTTCCGCTGTAACTTTTTGTTTAAATTTGGTCTTCGACGTTTCTTTTCTAATTGTAATTGGAAGTGTGTTCCATTTTCGAATAAAGTTACGAACAATTGAACCATTACTCCATTTTGACTTACATTTTTGTTCTAAGAAGAGGTTATGGGTTCGTTTGTTTACAATAATAGGCACGTTTTCTAAAAATCTGAAATGTTTATTAGAGCGATTTCTTGTTTGTTGGAGAATATTGAAAAACCTATTTAAAGACACCCGTGTTATTTGGAGCTCTGCTGGAAGAATTTTAGTCTCCAGAAGTAGATCTCTGGCAGTATCGTATTTGGTTTTCATAAAGCAAACTTTTATTCCCCAGTTTATCTGTTTTTTAATTCTGTCAATAGAGTAAGATGGTAAATTTTGAAAAAAAAATTGCGCTAAAATCTAAATGAGACAAAACTAGTGATTTAAAAAGATTTATTCTTGTTTTTAGCGGTACCTGATAACGAACCAAATATAAGGATCTGATTGCTGAAGCCATTTTACTGATAACCTTATTTAGTTGATTTTGGTATGTCAGTTCCCTATCAATTATTACACCTAAATATCTACATTTTTCAGATGCTTCCAATCGGTGTCCCTTGAAATCGACAGTTTCAATGATCGGCAATTTTTCATTCCTGAACACCATTAATTCCGTTTTTTTCTCATTCAAAGTTAACCTGTTTTGTTTCATATATTGATCTGTCTTGTTTAATGTATCTTCAGCTATTAGCTGCAAATTTACTTCATTCTTTGCATGACATAGAATTGCTGTATCATCGGCAAACTGTAATACATCACAATTCGTTGATACAGCTTCACTGAAATCGTTGACATAAAGTATAAAAATTAGAGGCCCTAAGACAGTCCCCTGAGGAACACCGTGATTTATGACAACCCAATCTGATTTTGCTATCCCATTTTTTACACACTGCTTTCTATCACAAAGGAAAGAGTTTAATAAGATTCTTGCATTTTCTCCAATTCCATACCTTTTTATTTTGTTCATAAAAACATCTATAGATATTGAGTTGAAAGCCTTTGCTAAGTTTAAAAAGAGTGTGACAACAATTTCGTTTTCGTCAACGCATTGGTTAATCTTTTCAGTTAATGAAATGATTGTATCGAGACAGGACTTTTGCTTTTGAGAGCCGAATTGATTCTTTTTAATCAGACCATTAAGAGTTAGGTGGTGAGTTAGTTGTTCAAGTAGTAATCGCTCAAAAATTTTTGCTAGAGTTGGTGTGACTGATATGGGTCGATAGTTTTCTGGTTCTAGTCGGTCTCCCTTCTTATAGACAGGTGTAACATGCGCTGTTTTCAAAATATTAGGAAACGTGTTTTTGTTTATACATTCATTGACAACAAATTGTAAAAGAGTTCCAATAGACAGTTTACTATCTTTTAGCGCCCATGCTGGTATATAGCCCGGTCCGGGAGATTTATGCTTAGGTAGATTATCAATAACATTATACAATTCTTTTCTGGTGACTGGTCGGAAGCTAAATTCCGGTCCATCAAATGTTAGGGAAGAACAATTTGGAGCAACGTCTTTGCCTTTGTATAATCCTAGTCTCGCAAAACAATTATTAAGAACATTGGCAATCTCTCTGTCATCCTCAACAAAATGACTATCTTCCCTTAATTTGTCAATTTTTTCTATTTGGCTGTTGGAATTGATCCTGTTTTTGATGAATTTCCATTGTTCTCTTGAAGTTGGTAGCTGCTGGAAAAAACTCTTTGTGTAATCATCTGCAGCTTTTTTTAGTTTTCTATTCACTGAATTGCGTAAAGATTTGTAAATGTTATAAATCTCTGATTTTGGGTTTTTCTTCCACGCATTAAAGAGACGGTGTTTTTCATTTATGAGACCACGTAATTCTTTTGTCAACCATTGCTTTTGTTGTTTTTTGGTACTACTTTCTACCAACTTCAAGGGTGCATGACAACTCAGTATATTTTCAAAAATTTCGATAAATTTTAAAAACATTTCGTTCGGCTCATTTATCTGGTACATAGGCGACCAATCTTGCAGCGCAATGTCACGATTGAAATTTGATCTTGAATATTTCTGGGTATTACGTATCAAAAACTGCCTTTTCTTATCACTGTGATCTATTTTTAATGATGACTGATATACTATTGTGAAATGATCAACTCCAAGAGTCGACTCTAGAACACTGGCTTCAAAAATTTGGTTCTTCGAGATAAAGCAGTGATCAATTAACGAATATTTTTCACCATTTGTCCATGTTGCCTCTGTTTCATTAACGTAACATAGCCCATTGTTTGCTGTGAAAATATCAAGTGACTGTCTACCTTTTGTGCCTAACAAGTTTATATTGTAATCTCCTAATAAAATTAGATTATCTGTATACGAATACACATTTGAGATTTCCACAGTCATTTCATCCAGAAAAAAGTTAGAAAGATTTACATTGGGGCAGTATGCTACATTAATGAGTAGTTTTTGTGTTAAAGGCTTACCAATTTCAATCCACATTGACTCAAAAAAACTTCTATTGATTGTGTTCAAATCATTTCTCATTTTTACTTCAAACTGTTTGGGAACCCAAATACCTACCCCTCCACCTCTCTGTACATTAGTTAATGATGATCTTGGTTGGTGAATGAAGTGATGACTATTGCACAGATAAAACTCGGGAATGTCAGTTTTTTCGTTTATCCATGTTTCGGTAACAACTAGGAATGAGGTTTCATTAAGATTTTTCAAAAAACGAGACAATTGCTCATGTTTATTATTGAGGCTTCTACAATTCATATACCAAAACTTGGGGAACTCCGATTTTCTCGCACACTCACCATTGTATTTTTCAATTGTTGTTATTCTATCCAAATTTGATGGACCTGGGTTTCTTTCAATGTCACCACATTTTTGTAGAATAACTTTTCCGATTTTTACCTACGGGTGTAAAAATGATCTAAAATTTTGAAAACAATAGTACATTTAGGTGTATTTAAATCTCATTTTGCTGTTAAGACAACGTAAAGGGATACGATAGTACTTTTTAGCGTCAAACTGATTTTGGGGTAATGTCGAAGTGTTTTAATTGGTTTCCGCCTAATTTCGTCATAAGGTTAGTTAAATATTTTTGCCTTATGGTGACTAAATTTAGCAGGACTTGTCCTGCTATGTTTTTTTGTTTCGTCGTCTGACGATCTTTTTTCGTTTTAAATTTGTTCACACAGCAAAGCTGAAAAAGTCAAGTTTTCTGAATGACTTCTTCCTCTCACTAACGGCATTTGCGCGCGTGACGTCATTTCTCACTCGCTTTAGCGAAAGTTTTTAGGTTATTTGCGTGATTAGATTTTGATCATACGTGACTTACCTCACTCAATAAAATGACTTTTGAACTTTAAAACTTAAGTTTAATTTGAATTTGTTTAAGGCCAAAGGAACTCATATGTGCAGTAAAGGTCCCTATAAGAGGCTTCTGTGGAATGAATTTAAACAAGCTTTGTTAAGTTATCGCTGAATGTTTTCTAGCCTAGTTTTTTGAGCCGCGTCGATTTTTTTTCAATTTAGATCTGTTTCTATATCTGTTTCTATCTCTATTATACGGCACGCGGGTCTATCCTTTCGCAGCTATTCCGGCAATCTGCCGGCTATGTTTTATTTAATGTACTTCAAAATTCAATGGGATTGTTAATGAAATATAATACCTTAATTGATATCTTTGCACCCCCCTTGATTTCAATAAGTGTAGCATAGCAATTTTTGACTAAGCGTGTCGGTTCTCACAAAATTGATGTTTTATGACAAATTTAAATTTCAACCGCGACAATTATTGCAGCAGTTACTTACACCATGTCGATCTGTTTTACGACTGATAGTTAGTATTGAGTGTTTGCTAGAATTTAATTGCCTTTTTAGTGCCCATAGAACATCTCTAATCAACGCCCCCTCTAAATTAAAATGCCCCCGCCTGTTGGGAACAATTCATCCGACGTTAGTTGGTTTTTGTTTAAGATTAAAAAACTGTGTTCTCGACTTTTTTAAAACTTTTTAAGAGGACACTAGACAATTGTCAAATTGTACAGATGGAACTTTAGAAGCCATTTGATGCTACAAAATAGTAAAATTGTACCAAACAATTGTCATATCATGACAATGAGTTGATAAAGTACATATGGAATATACTATTTTTTTAAAGTTTTTTGCGCCCTGTAGCTCTAACTAGTTTAGAAATTCATCACTCATCTGTATATTGCCAAAACCAGCTTTTCCGATTTTTACCTACGGGTGTAAAAATGATCTAAAATTTTGAAAACAATAGTACATTTACGTGTATTTAAATCTCATTTTGCTGTTAAGACAACGTAAAGGGATACGATAGTACTTTTTAGCTTCAAACTGATTTTGGGGTAATGTCGAAGTGTTTTAATTGGTTTCCGCCTAATTTCGTCATAAGGTTACTTAAAAATTTTTGCCTTATGGTGACTAAATTTAGGTCTAGTAATCCAGTTCTTGTCAATATTATGAGCCTTAAAAAATCAAATGAAAAGTGCGTCGAAACTGTTTCATCGTTACAGCCACCGTCAGCCTCTAAATGGCTATTATTTAGACGCTCTCCTTTTTTGCAATTCAAAGAATTTGAATTGCAATGTGGCGCTGTCTTTTTTTAAGATCGGTTAACCTATTTTCATGATTTTCGTGAAATTGCAGAAATGATTTTGGTCACGCGGAAACAAAGTGGAACGAAAAAGCGAGTCGTTCGTGATTTTCTGGCGCTATTTTTCACTCAAATTTCAAAGTAGAGTGAGATAAAGGTGTTTGAACAAAAATTCACCTTCTGGGTTGTTATTTGCTCGCATGCGGCAATTTCACTTTATTTTTTGTTTTAGTTTTTTTAATCTATTTTTTGCAAGTTGTTCTTCCAATGCATTTGAGGTCTAATTTCTTCTTTAGTCAATAAAAGTTTTGAATTGTGTGAGCACTTGTCTTGTTATGTTTTTTTGTTTCGCTTTAGCTTTTGGTCGCGTTTTTATTTTACATAAGGCACGTTTTCTTGTTTGACTTCTGACTTACTTCACTCACTGTTTCTACTGAATTGATTTTAAATTCTTCCACGCATGGAACAGACAAACCAACAAAAGGCAGGTCATTAAGTCATAGTGCATTAGGTTATCAAAGTCCGTTAGATAGATTGATAGCTGACATTACTATTAAATGTATATTGGGGTTAATAGCTTTAACTGTTTCAACTGTATGGATTTAATTTTTTTACGCAATGTAGTGAATACGGTCAATGTCAATTGTTGCAAAATCAAAAGAAACGGGATAAACCGATAAAGCGTGGTCATAAGTCATAGTTCATTAGAGTGATTAGAGCGGTTGCTAGCTGACAGTAATAGCAATTTTCATTAGAGGGATTGCTAGCTGACAGTAGGATTAAGCTGAATAAATTTCAGTTCAGAAGCTGAAAAATCTAACTAAAACTGAACACCGAATTTGAACACTTTTTCAATTTTAGCAAAAAAATTCTGTCAATTTCGTTCGCTTCTTTCTGTTTCAATCCCCATGTGCGTCAACGAGGGCTTTTCCCCGGTTGTCTTTGGTTTCTTTGACGATGAGACCTTCATTGGAGTATTTTTTTTTTAAAAGTAAGTTTGATTTTTTTCGAAACAAGTGAATTGGATTATGATCAAAATATTAAAGATACTGGTCAGAAAAAAATTATCTATAAATCATACTAACGTTCATTAAGATTAAAAGTATAAACTCAAATAAAAAAAATTAATTAAATAATTAAATTTGTTTTTCTCTTCCCATTAATAACTAGCTTTTGAATGCTCATTGGCTGCAATTTATTTAAAGTGATGCGCTTATGTTCAGAAGCAAAGCAATCATTAAATTTTATTTTATACTCTTTCACTCTCTGCTGACCGAATAAATTTGGGCAATTTGTTTCGTTTATGCGCACATTGACGGATAACTGAATTTTTACCATATCTTATTATCCATATCATAAGTTTTGACTGATTTTAAGCTGTTTTGTTCATATAATAACAAAACAGCTTAACTTCAGTTTTGTTTGTTTTTCGATTCATATAAAAACGAAATTTTATTAATGACTCTTTGGCTATCTGCAGTTCGGCTAGTCTTATTCAATTGTGCATTGAATATCATTATGTAAAATAATGACACGTGTATCGGGATTGGGGGAGAGATTGCAAATAATATTCAACCATTCGGCTAGAATGGCACAAATAGAAAAGATCAACGCTTCTTATCAATTAAATATTCATATACCGACAGTTTGCCCGGAGTTGAGTTGTTCTCTTAAAAACGGATCGGCTATTTCTTGTTTTTGAGAAAAGTACTTCAGGTCAATTTTATTCGCATTTAAGGTCATTTTGTTTTTCTGCAAATAGTTTGTTGTTTCAATGAGATTATTCCAGTGGAAGTTATTGTTTCAAATCGCACTAAATATGTCTGTTTCATCTGCATTTTTACTTAATTCTATTGTCGTGACTTATTGAGAAAAATCTTTATCTGAGGGGTGCAAATAATATGCGCCCACTAAGCTGAGGGAGCACAAACGGAAAAAATCCTAGTTTTGAAAAGCCCTATTAGGGTTTTCTCCTTATAGAGATTATGTGTCTCATAAAAATGACAGTCCAAAGCTAACCCAAAAAGTCTAGTGGTCTACTAAAGGACTGGTGGTCGATCTGTCTATCTAATCTCTTTCGTTGTTTCAATTCATGGAAGGCCCCAAGCGTCTATGGCGGCTATTTTCCGGCAATCTGCAGGCTATTTTTGAAAATTGGGAAAAGATGCGTCTATTTCTGAGGAAAATTATATTCCTCGGTACGTTTTTTAAACTCCAAAATCGAAATTCACACTTCTGTCAATTTGCACGATTTCATCAAGAAAACAGTCATTTCTTCATGTCCCTTGAATCCATTAAATGGATAGCCGTGTAAAGTTCCTTTTTAGATGTTGCCCTGAACGTGAATTGTATTTTGCTGAGTCAATCGTGTCAAAAATTTATAACATATGGATATTTGTAAATTCTAGCGTTGCAAACTTTCGATTCACGCTTTCGTTCTTCATTTTTGAGTGATCTCTATTGTTGTCATTAAAGCTTTGGTAATATAAAATCGATTGCAGCAAAGCAAAAAGAAGGGCCCGATAGCCGAGCGGGCAGTGCTTCTGGTGAGGTATCGGGAGGTCCATGTTTCGAAACCTGTCGTAGTTAACTTTTCTTGCACCCATAAAGAAAAATTTATAAAGGCTACAGCCCCTATGTAGACTGGCCTCGTCTGTCGTTCGAGAGCAATTCTTCCGACATCAATCGGTTTATGTTTAATGACTTCAAATCAAGAAAAAGTTTTGGGTCAGCAAGGGACGAAGAAACCATAGTTGTTGCGTCTCCAGAAAATATCAATTGTCTACTTTTCCCCCAAAACATTCTAAGGGAAGTTGTATTGAAAGCTGGGCAAGATAAAGAAAAATAGCTACAGTATTCCTATGCGCAAAAATAAGATTTTTAAAAATAACTCTAGACCAGCATCTGTAGCAGACTCTCGTTTTGAAATTCAGACTTAATTGTTATTTTTTTTTTTTAATATTTTCTGTCATTTGTTACCTGTTAAGACGCTCTGATAATCTGGCAATTGTCGGAGCAACGTTAGTTGCACGACAGTTAGTGCTTTCAAATCTGTCCACTTTTTGAAACTTGGGGAAAATGAGCCAATTTCAATTTCTTATTCAAATAATTTTTTCCTCGGTCGTTCTTTAAACGCCAAAATCTGAATTCACACTTGTGTCGATTTGCACGATTTCATCAAGAAAGCAGTTATTTCTCCAAGTCCCTTTGATCAAGCAAATCGATAGCCGCGAAAAGTTGTTTTTCAGTTGTCGCCGAACGTGAAATGTATACGGTGAATCAATCGTGTCAAAAAAATTACTTGAAACATATGGATCTTTAGATGCACATGTTTTTTCAAACCTTCTGTTGCTAAAAAAATGTGAATTAATCAGGAAAAAAATTTTTTTTTGTACTATAATTTGCGTTCAGCCAAGTTTCGTTCACGCTAACTAATGATTTTTAGGTGAACAATATAAAAATCTCGATAACTGATAAGAGTGGTAGAATGGGAATGGCAAGAAAATAAGGAAAACAAAAATGTACTAATCAACTTCAAATTAAAGCGCTTTATTGCCCGTCGAATTTAAATTAGTGCGCTTTTTATTAGATCAACGTATTTGACCCCGGAGTTCGGCATTCAAAATCTTTAACTTCGCTCTTTAATTGACTGGAGATTGATTTTGCAGGTGTACAAAAACCTCAAGTTATTCTTGGAGAATAAAGACCCAGGAGATGACCTGTTTGACAGACTGAACACTGCTTCCCTTAACAAGTATCTTCAAGATCTAATGGAGGGCCTCACGGCCAAAGTGTTCAGGACTTACAACGCATCCAAGACACTGCAGGAGCAGCTTGACAAAATGACCAGCGGTTCGTTACTTTTCACTCATAACCAAAAATTTCCAGCTTCTGTTAGTAGTCATAAAAGCTGTCTATAAGCTCAAATGGGGGGGGGGGGGTAAACGCTTCTGACCGTACAAGCGTGTATTGTAACCTAATAAGTGCATTGCGGTAATTTAACTCAATAAATAAAGCTTTCGTAATATAGACAGCGAGAATTATTCATTAAAACTCAAATTTCACGACTATAAAAGCAAAGGTTAAGCACTTAATGTCATTCAATATGAATCAACTCACATGGTATTATTTGAAAATTTAATTTAGTAATAATTCATCATTTGGCTAATTAGTATGTTTTCTACTGTCATTTTTAGATATTTTGGATGGTAAACGTCATTCTGATTCCTTTCCATGTTAGGTGTAACCCTTCTATACAGTTTTGATACTAAATGTTACTAAATCTTTATGTATCAGACTCAGTTGATTTTATGAGCTTTGAGCGATAAGACTACGATTTTGTTTGAATGTCTGCTATTGAAAGTTTATGGCGTTATTGGCCGTTATTTTGCTGTTTGCGCCTGTTAAGATGTGAAAATTTTAATTGAATGATTTAGTCGGTGGTTTTTTGATGTTCGATATGGTGGACTGCTCACTATAAAAGCAGTTTTTCTTTTATTTCGCTCCTGTAATCTGGTACAAAAATGTTCTCAAAAGCAGCTCATTCAAATCATGGTACGTTATACACTAAATATGCACGAGGTATAAGAGGACTATAAATAAAATAAATCAAAATCTTATGATTAGGCTGGTCGACTTTTCATGTTACCAGATTAGAGGATTTTAAGTTACTAGATCGGCGGATTACAGGTTATTAGATCGAGGGAATCATTGGATTGTTACTTCATGCTACTAGCTGTGAGATTTTGGATCTCTCTACTAGATTTGTGGTTCTCTATATTATTGGTCTACTTTAGGTGAGCATTCCATAGCGGAGCATGTGTTGACATATAATCGTGCTAACAGAGAAGTGGCCATTCTGTGTAACCATCAGCGATCAGTCCCCAAATCACACGAGAAGAGTATGGAGAATCTGAGCAACAAGATCAAGGACAAACAGCAGACCTACATAGACGCCAGGAAAGAGTATAAACAGGCCAAGGACAACTTCAAACGATCTAAAACTAAAAAGGACAAAGAGTAAGGACAAAACGTGATTCTATTGGTGTCGGGGCAAATACCGTGGCAGTCATAGTAACACATTTGCAAACCAGTTTCTTATAGCCGCCGTCATCTCAGCAGGATATTGGGGTCCTATTTTTATTTGGTCTCGAAGAGAAGCAATTTTTGTAAACGTGTTTTTATGAAAAATTTTCGCTTGACCGCTTTTTTTTTACTTTTCGGATGACCTTTACGCACTTGAAATTTATGCGTTTTGCGTGATCTAAAGTTCTCTCGCATTCACAATTTCAAGCAGCTGAACTCAATTGGCGGCAACTAAAACTAAAAGTCATGGCGCCGAAATGATAAAGGCACCAAAACTGGTGCCATTTTTTCACTTTGAATCTTAAAAGTGGTATATATCAACCTCTAATGAGGTTATTTGAAGCCCCCTAGTGAATTTCTTAATAACATTCAGCCCCCCCCCCCGCCCCCGACTGAAGCAGGCTGCAATTGATCAGAGCTCCCACAAGTCGTTCGAGAGCAATTCTTCCGACATTAGTTAGTTGTTTAATAGCCGCCCTCATCTTCTCAGCCGGCTATTATAGCGCTCCTTTTTTTTACTTCGTCGAATAAAAAAATGTTTCGCTTTACCTCATTTTGCCGCTTTTTCAACATTTTGCGTGATATCTTTTTGACTTCTCTAGGCTAGTTTCTCTCTTCTCTCATTCTGCTAAAAGTGATTTTGAACATCAGTTGCTGAGCAAAGGAACTCAAAATGAACAGAGTTAGTATAAAAAATCAAAGTCAGAAGTAGAAACGGGATAAACCCATAAAGCCCAATTTTAGATGCCCGCTATTTGAACGTCGTTCGTATAAGTCTTAGTTACCATCTCTAATGCTTATTGGTATTGATAGTAGCCCTTGTAGCCTCTCCATAAGAAACAGAAGTACGTTATTTTTAACTACGAAATGCCATCAAAATAAATCGGACTTAAAAAATTTTTTTGTACAAAAATCTTTTTTTTTTCAATATCATCTATTCTTTCAATCCCAATCATGCTTATTGGAATCAACGGCGGCTGTTTTCCGGCAATCTGCCGGGTATGTTTATGATTCGAAGAGTCATGGGGACGTATTTTTTATTATGACTCGAAGAGGTTAGATACGACTCGATACGAAGTGTCTTTTATAAGGAATAATTCTTTTGAGTGAAACTGATACAGGAAGTGAAACGCGTGAAAATCTTCAGTTGATAAATTGTGAAAAACGGAGCGAAAAGATAGTACTTTTTTTGTTCATGACGCTAATTTTCAGAGAGCGAGAAACAGATGTGAAAAAAATTTCTAACCGCAATTTTTTTTAGTCACTTGCAAATCTGCCGCTTTTTGATTTTTGAAGGCAGTCTTTTTAGTCTAAACAATTATTTTCCGCTTTAAGAGTTTGATTAGGCTATAATAATATTATTAGGGTTGTTCTAACTGTGATTTGATGTTTTTGGTATGATAAGTGAGTTTTAAGCAATCAGGAAGTTTTACTGTTATTTTTAATAGACGTCACTTTAAATTTCAAAATTTTGTTCTGCTTCACCGTATTCACAGCTGGTTATTTATTTGTTTTGTTCTTATTTTTCTTATTTGTTCTTATTAATAGCCGCCGTCAGGCTCTCAAACGGCTATTGTTTAGGCGCTCGCCTTTTTTTTTAATTCGCGTTCCCTTTGGATCACATTTTTCGTTTTACATAAATCACGATTTTCACGCTTGACTTCTGACGTACCTCACTCAACTGTTTTAACTGAATGGGTTTTATATTCTTTCACACATTCAATTACGCAATGTAGTGAATACGCAATGTAGTGTGTAACCATCAGCGATCAGTCCCCAAATCACACGAGAAGAGTATGGAGAATCTGAGCAACAAGATCAAGGACAAACAGCAGACCTACATAGACGCCAGGAAAGAGTATAAACAGGGCAAGGACAACTTCAAACGATCTAAAACTAAAAAGGACAAAGAGTAAGGACAAAACGTGATTCTATTGGTGTCGGGGCCAAATACCGTGGCAGTCATAGTAACACATTTGCAAACCAGTTTCTTATAGCCGCCGTCATCTCAGCAGGATATTGGGGTCCTATTTTTATTTGGTCTCGAAGAGAAGCAATTTTTGTAAACGTGGTTTTATGAAAAATTTTCGCTTGACCGCTTTTTTTTACTTTTCGGATGACCTTTACGCACTTGAAATTTATGCGTTTTGCGTGATCTAAAGTTCTCTCGCATTCACAATTTCAAGCAGCTGAACTCAATTGGCGGCAACTAAAACTCAAAGTCATGGCGCCGAAATGATAAAGGCACCAAAACTGGTGCCATTTTTTCACTTTGAATCTTAAAAGTGGTATATATCAACCTCTAATGAGGTTATTTGAAGCCCCCTAGTGAATTTCTTAATAACATTCAGCCCCCCCCCCGCCCCCGACTGAAGCAGGCTGCAATTGATCAGAGCTCCCACAAGTCGTTCGAGAGCAATTCTTCCGACATTAGTTAGTTGTTTAATAGCCGCCCTCATCTTCTCAGCCGGCTATTATAGCGCTCCTTTTTTTTACTTCGTCGAATAAAAAAATGTTTCGCTTTACCTCATTTTGCCGCTTTTTCAACATTTTGCGTGATATCTTTTTGACTTCTCTAGGCTAGTTTCTCTCTTCTCTCATTCTGCTAAAAGTGATTTTGAACATCAGTTGCTGAGCAAAGGAATTCAAATTGAACAGAGTTAGTATAAAAAAATCAAAATCAGAAGTAGAAACGGGATAAACCCATAAAGCCCAATTTTAGATGGCCGCTATTTGAACGTCGTTCGTATAAGTCTTAGTTACCATCTCTAATGCTTATTGGTATTGATAGTAGCCCTTGTAGCCTCTCCCTAAGAAACAGAAGTACGTTATGTTCAACTACGAAATGCCATCAAAATAAATCGGACTTAAAAAATTTTTTTGTACAAAAATCTTTTTTTTTCAATATCTTCTATTCTTTCAATCCCAATCATGCTTATTGGAATCAACGGCGGCTATTTTCCGGCAATCTGCCGGGTATGTTTATGATTCGAAGAGTCATGGGGACGTATTTTTTATTATGACTCGAAGAGGTTAGATACGACTCGATACGAAGTGTCTTTTATAAGGAATAATTCTTTTGAGTGAAACGGATACAGGAAGTGAAACGCGTGAAAATCTTCAGTTGATAAATTGTGAAAAACGGAGCGAAAAGATAGTACTTTTTTTGTTCATGACGCTAATTTTCAGAGAGCGAGAAACAGATGTGAAAAAAATTTCTAACCGCAATTTTTTTTAGTCACTTGCAAATCTGCCGCTTTTTGATTTTTGAAGGCAGTCTTTTTAGTCTAAACAATTATTTTCCGCTTTAAGAGTTTGATTAGGCTATAATAATATTATTAGGGTTGTTCTAACTGTGATTTGATGTTTTTGGTATGATAAGTGAGTTTTAAGCAATCAGGAAGTTTTACTGTTATTTTTAATAGACGTCACTTTAAATTTCAAAATTTTGTTCTGCTTCACCGTATTCACAGCTGGTTATTTATTTGTTTTGTTCTTATTTTTCTTATTTGTTCTTATTAATAGCCGCCGTCAGGCTCTCAAACGGCTATTGTTTAGGCGCTCGCCTTTTTTTTTAATTCGCGTTCCCTTTGGATCACATTTTTCGTTTTACATAAATCACGATTTTCACGCTTGACTTCTGACGTACCTCACTCAACTGTTTTAACTGAATGGGTTTTAAATTCTTTCACACATTCAATTACGCAATGTAGTGAATACGGTCAAAATCAAAGGAGCAAAATCGAAAGAAACGGAATAAACCGATAAAGCCTGTTCATTAAGTCATAGTGCGTTAGGTTATCAAAGTTCATTAGAGCGATTGTTAGCTGATATTAGTATTAAGCTTAATACCTTTCAGTTTAGAAGTTGAAGTGATTATAGGTTTGGACTATAACTGCAAGCAAACTGAATTAGAACAATTTTTAAAAATAAGGAAATTTTGGAAAACTTAGTAAAGTTTTGTCAGTATTAATTTCTTCTTTTTCTGTTTCAATCCCGATGTGCTTCTAGCGCGTCAACGGCGGCTTTTTTCCGACAATCTGCCGGCTATGTTTAATAGCCGCAATGCGATAGCTGGGGCTCTTATGGGCCTTATCTTGTTTTTTTTTAATTCGTCAAGATTTTTTACGACCATATGACGTCAGAATTTGCTTTTTTGTTCACTTTTTCATGCAATTTTAACTGAACTGCGTGCGTGACATCATTTTCTCTGCTTTGTGAAGTATTCTGTTCATTTGAGTGGTTAAAATTTTGGCTATACGTGACTTACCTCAATCTCAAAAATGACTTCCTTTCTTAGAAATTGATTGTTCTGTACCTTGTTCATTGAGATAATGTCAAGTGAGTGTAAGTCAATCAAATTAACTGCTATTTGAGAGCAGCTCATTGAAGCTGATGTTAGGAATCATAGGAATAAGTTTGACAGATTATTAATTAAAATCTTACATCGCAACATTTAGTGAAAAAGTATTTTGATCTTTCTTTTACTATACAAAGACTGTAGATCTACGAAGCTATTTTATTTTAATTTTGCTTTATCAGCTTTGTTTTTATTCTTTTTCTAAGGTAATTTTTAGGTAAAGTCTTTTTGACTTCTCTAAAGCTAGTTTCACTCTTTCGTTCTGCTAAGTGATTTCGAAAAATGAATTCAAAAATGAAAAGGGATGAAACCATCAAATGAAATTTTCAATTTTAGATGCCCCTACATTTTTTCTTAGTTCAAGTCTAAGTTACCGTAACTGATGCTTATTGGTATTGATAATAGCCCATGTATGCTCTCATTTAGAACGGAAAAGGTCCAACTACAAAATGACATCAATTTGTTTTGCTTTTTAAATGTTTTTGCACAAAAACCGTTTTTCATTTTGTTCTTTGGATCTAAATTGGGGTTATGGGAGCCAGTAGTGGCTATTTTCGGGCATTGTGCTAGTATTTAAGCAACACTTGAAGTTTATACGTTTTGCGTGATCTAAAGTTCTCTCGCATGCACAATTTTACCTGTCATAGTTTTAGTGTTATGAAGCAGCGTTTAAGACAAAAAAATTAAGAGAAAAATTAGAAAAATTAGAAATTAGAAACGACTTATCGAGTCGTTTCCAGAATTCTTCCGGCTAGGTTTATGGAGCTTTTCCAGCTGTGTTTTCAAAAAATTTGTTTTTGTGAAGACATTCGAAGAGCAGAGGAAAGAGGGTGTGATTATTTCGTACATGCCTTTTAAAACAGCGGGAAATGTATAAGTAATTGTTTTTCGCTAAGCTGTTGAAAGCTATTTCTTATTTTAATGTGTTTGTCTGAAAGATTATTGTAGAATCAAGTGTTTTTTTTCAGACGCTTTTTCATGCGTTTTGGTGACCAATCGGAGTTTCACACGAAGGTTATTCAATTATTTTCCAGATTTTCAGGTTATTTTGCAACTTTGGCCCATTGTATTTTTCATTGGCTTTAATGGTAACGGAATTAAAGGCTCCTGCTTGTACACTTTTCTCTTCTGAATTGACTAATGTTCGTTTGTCACAAAGCAGGTTTTATCCCTAATTTTTTTCAAAAATAGCTTTTCAATTTAGTTATTTTCTCCGGTTTTCTCTGCTGAGAAATTTTGTGGTTATTATGCGTGGACTTGAACTGGTTGTGTTTAGTAGCCGCGAAGCGATAGCGGGTGTTATTGGGGACTTCGTTGATTTTTGCGACCTTTGACTTGTTTAGTTTCAGTGACTTCTACTGCTTTGCAGTTAAAGTTTGTGTGCATGACGTCATTTGTTCTGCGTTGCCTGATATTTGAGCTTTCTAGTCAGTCTTAGCTACCAGGTCTAATGATTATAGCTGATTATACTATTCCCTGTATTCGCCCAATAAGAAACAAGTTTGCCAAACTAGGAAATCCCATTGAAATAGCGAGCTCTTTTGTCGCTTGATGATGAACATTTTTTTCTTGCTGCACTCACATCAGGGATCACGATATGCAATCTGTCGGGTATTTTGAATATTGTCAATTCTGCACCTTATAATGAAGGTTATTTGAGCCCAATGGGTGCTGTAGCATGAACAATGAGCGAGCACATATTTTACCCAAAGCCAAAGCACCCAATGGGGTAGTTGAACGTAGAGATCCGAACGAGTAGAGATCCGAAGTTTGTAGCAATTATGTTAGACCTGTAGGTCTTTCTTTTTATGCGATCTTTCGTGCTACCGAATTTTTGTCTGATGGTATATTCGTCTGGCCATTTGACTTTTTCCTTAGAGCTTTTCTAGTCTCTAAGTGTACAAATCACCGAAGCTGCTGGGAAGACATAGAATCATCGTGTGAGGGACAGTTTTCGCTGTTTACATCCCCTGACTCACCTAATTTATTCCACCCCTAACCTAACATGCTCGACTCTTCCCCCTCTCCTATTGCACATTCTTTTTTCTGCTTTTCCTCTCTCCCAGTTAAACTTAAGCTATCGCTTTAGGCCGCACCAAGCTAGAGATGAAGTCAGATATCGTGTGAAAGCAATTCGCCCGACATTAGTTGGTTATGTTAATTGTATATAAAGAACGTATTGGCTAGCCCTGCCTCTTATCAAACCATCATCGTAAACCCCTTTTTAAGTCTTTTTATGAAGTTTTTACTACAAAAATTTTGAAAGAGTGAACTGATAAACTTCAATTGCTGAGTGTGAATGGTTTTAGAATCATGGACAAGAAGAAAATAGCTCTGACCAGAATTGAAGAGCAAATCTCAAAGTTGCAGATTCAGATGACAGATAAAGACGAGAACAAAGAGATTGCACTCGGCACCTCCAAGCTCAACTATCTTGACCCTAGAATCACTGTCGCTTGGTAACATACAATATATCTTTGCTCTTATTATCTCCCAAACTCAGTAAATTGAACTGTAGCTTGCTCGCAAACGTAAAAGCACTCGAGAGATGATGTGATAAACTCAAAAAGGTATCACTTCAGGAAAGTATATTTCAATGATAGAATTATGCCCTGATAGGGAGTGGATACGTTGATAGCATTTTCGTTGGCGCCTTGTTACGATTAAACATATATTTCAGTCGGAACCAGAGTTGGGTTTAAATTTCATAAATTCACTGAGTAGATTGAACAAAAGGAATTTCCTTGCTATTTCCTATGTCCAAAAGGAACTGTCCCTGCTATTTTAGGTGCAAGAAGAACAGTGTCCCAATAGACAAATGTTTCAACAAGACCCAAAGGGAGAAGTTTGCCTGGGCGATTGCAATGGCTGGTGAGGACTACTCCTTCACAGACATCTCTGGCATTCAGAGTCTGTCTCAGGTGAACAAGAGGAGTGACGAAGCAGACAAGGCTGATAAACAGAGCAGCAAACAGGGCTCCAGCAGTAATCATAACACCTCACAGGTTGGAGTCCAAATTAATTAGGTGCTTCCAAAGAAAATTTACAGCTGTTTTGAGTGATGGTGATTTTTTATGCGTTTTTTTTTCCGGAAAGCTTTTAACTCCTCAGAGTCCTTTTTTTTTCAACTCACCGATTGCTGAAATTGAATTTAAATGCTTCCATTTGCTGTTTTAGTCATCTTTGTAAAGGGTTTCAGATTTTTATGCTCACATGGATTTTGTTCTGCCGAAAATGCTCGAAATTTATTTTGATTTAAAGTAATGGTGGCGTTGAAAATTATTGACGAACTGTGGAACGGTTAGATGG
This sequence comes from Convolutriloba macropyga, assembly GCF_964194025.1. Classification (NCBI taxonomy): domain Eukaryota; kingdom Metazoa; phylum Xenacoelomorpha; order Acoela; family Convolutidae; genus Convolutriloba; species Convolutriloba macropyga. Next base: position 20,762,455 of record NC_134472.1, read on the forward strand.
ATTGTCAGAAAGACTTAATAAGACGAGTTATTCACCGCGCACGTTTTCACGATATCGCAAATTCAATCAATATTGTAAACGATTGTTCTACAAATTGAATACTGACAGTTTGATTTAAATTTTTTAAAGCCGCAGCCTCAGCTTCTCAGCCGGCTATTATAGCGCTCCTATTTTTTTTACAATTCAAAGAATTTGAATTGCATTGAGGCGCTGTCTTCTTTTAAGATCTGTTCACACATTTTCATGATTTTTGAAGTCAAATTGGAGTAGTAATTTTGGTCACGCCGAAACGAAGTGGAGCGAAAAAGCGAGTGGTTTTGCGGCGTTAGTTTTTTTCACTCTAATCTTAAAGTAAAGTGAGAAAACGTTTTTGTTTACATGCGGCAATTTCACTTTGATTTTTAATAGCCGCACAGCGATAGCTGGGGCTATTATTGGCCTTCTCTTGGTTTTTTTTATTTCGTCGTCATGATTTTTGTTACGACCATATGACGTCACAGTCACTTTTTGTTCATTCGTTCATGCAATTTCAACTGAATTGCATGTGTGACGTCATTTTTCGCTCTTAGTGGAGCAAGTTTTATTGTTCATGCGCGTGATTAAATTTTTGGTCACACTTGACTTACCTCACTCTCAAAAATGACTTCCTCACTTTAAAATTGACTTTTTTTTACTTTAATTCAAAGAGATAAGGTCAAATGGGCGTGTGTCACTCTAAGTGAAGGTTATTTGAGATCAGCTAATAGAGGCAGCAATAACTTATACAGATTTTTAATCAAAATGTAACAGATCAGCCTTCAATGAAAAGACGAATTTTTTTGGTCTGTCTTTTAACTGTTTTTTTAGGCTGCCGATATACGAATCTATTGCGGCTATTTTCTGGCAATCTGTCAGCTATGTTTATTGTTTTTTAATAGCCGCCCTCATCTTCTCAGCCGGCTATTATTGCGCTCCTATTTTTTTTACTTCGTCGAACTTTTTTTCGCTTTACCATTTTGCTGCTTTTTCGACATTGTGCGTGAAATCTTTTTGACTTCTGTAGGCTAGTTTCTCTCTTCTCTCATTCTGCAAAAAGTGAATTTGAACATCAGTTGCTCAGCAAAGCAATTCAAAATGAACAGAGTCAGTATAAAAAATTGAAGTCAGAAATAGAAACGGGATAAACCCATAAAGCCCAATTTTAGATGCCCGCTATTTGAACGTCGTTCCTGTCAGTCTTAGTTACCATCTCTTATGCTTATTGGTGTTGATAGTAGCCCCTGTAGCCTCTCTCTAAGAAACAGAAGTATGTTCAACTACGAAATGCCATCAAAATAAATCGGACTTAAAAATTTTTTTTGTACAAAAATCTTTTTTTTTTTCAATATCTTCTATTCGTTCAATCCCAATCATGCTTATTGGAATCAACGGCGGCTATTTTCCGGCAATCTGCCGGGTATGTTTTGATTTTTTGGATTGGATTTGTTTCCAATCCACTCCTAGTTCATTCTAAGCCTAGTTTTTTTAACCAAATTTTCTTTTCTGGCTAATGATTTTTTCACATGTGGCATTTTAACTTTGATTTTCTTTTTAATTGCTCTCAAACGAGTGCAATTTTTAGTGCATATCGCCCGACGTTAGTCGAATACGTTTTTTTTATTTGAACTGATTTTTTTGGAAATGGTTTTTTCAATTTACTCAGTCCGTTCTAGGCCTAAAATTTTATTTAAGCATTGAAATTTCTTTGAATTTTGCGTCAGTTCTTGTCCTGCTGTTTTTGTACCTTGTCGTACAAAAATTTTTGTTGCTTTACCTTAGTTGACAGCTTGTTCAACATTTTGCGTGGAATCTTTTTGACCTCTCTTGGCTAGTTTCACTCTTCTCTCCTTCTTCTAAATTGTTTTCGGACAGCAATGGCTCAGCAAAGCAATTAAAAAATGAACAAGAGTCAGTATCAAAACGAAATCAGAAATGGAAACAAGATAAACCCATAGAGCCCAGTTTTAGATGCCCGTTTCCCGAACTTGGTTCTTAAGTCTTAGTTACCGTCTCTAATGCTTTTTGGTATTGATACTAGCTCCTGTATTGTCTGATTTTGAAACAGGAGTATGTTTGAAGTTGCGAGTACTGCTATTGCGTAGAGAAACTATTTCTTATTCTTTTAAGATTTTGAATTGTATTGCTGCGCTGTCTTTTGAAGATCTGTTCATTTTGTTTTATGACGTAAAGTTTTTTCAAGCTGCTTTTAAATTGATGTGCGAATTTTTAAACTAATTTTCTGTTTTTTACAGCGATTTTTCGCTTTCATTTGCGTCAATTTGACTCATTGTTTTTTACTGTATTATCCTGATTGTTTCAACTAATAGTTTCATACATGTGTTGTAATAATGTAAAGTTCTATTTTTTGAGTTCATTAAAAGTCAATTAATGGTTTATGTGACTTGAGTTTTCCGAGTTTTTTATGTTCTTTTTGTTGTCTTGTTTATTAGTCTCATTTTTGAATGGTTTAATTGACTCATCAATGAAGCGTAATTAAAGTTTCTTGATGGTTGTCTTCGTATCAAACGTTTTTGTAACGTGACCCTACTTCCTTTCAAAGAGACAGCAGTTTGTTCCGATCCACCTGTGGGTGGAGGAACTATATGCTCAAATGGGTTTTTGTTGACAATTTTGGCCGATCGATATATTCCTCGTAGAGAGTTGAGACTGGTATGATTAGAAAGCTTTCCAGGGTAGCATATGCAATTAAAAGTTTTTTTATTTTAGATTTTATAGGGAGTTATCGTGATTTAAACTTTTGAGAAAAATAGTAAATTCCGTTGTTTTTATTAACATTTTCCGTAATTTTTGACCAGTTTTTCGTCAATTTTGCTAAAACTTGTTGATAGTTTTAAAACAATGTTATTGGTTTTACGGTTAAGGAAAGAGAAGGCTTGCCAATTTGTTTTATCCGAGTTCTTTTGTTAATAATTCTGCTAAACTTTTCGAATTTGAATTATTTATAATAAAAAAGACTCCAAATAAGCTTTTCTTTCCTACTTCGTTTAAATTTGCTAGAAGTAGAGACCAAACATCTGCTGCCACAATCTTTGAAAACCCAAAAAATATGATATAATCACATTCGCTTTCTATAGGAGCTCTGTGGATTTAAAATTTTGTTGGTTTTTCGAAAAATAAACCTAATTATACAGAAGGCATGTAGTTTCGTAATCTTTTAATATTTCTTTCTGCTTTGGATTCATTTGCCGTTCTGTTTGCAGAGTCATGACTACGTTTTTTGGATTAAAAACTCAATTGGTTTTTAAAGAGCTGCGGGCGAGCCTAAGCAATGACTTCAATTGTTATCTAATACCTCCTATGACTTTGAAAATATTTGTTTTGAGAGAATGTTGGTGAAATATTGAAGTTTGTCAAATTTTAATCTTTTTACTGTCAAAATGTAGCTAAGTCTCAATTTATACAGGGCAAAATTTGTTCCAAGGGAAAGAAAAAGTACTCTTTATAGGGGTTTTATATTAAAGTAAAGTTTTTTTCTTTCTTACTACGAAATTTTATAAAAGTTTTGATTTTTTGCATATTTTCCGGTATTCTGGGTTATTTGTTCTCCTTTCGACTTAACACATTATAGATGGTGCCAACTGGCATTGAAGGAATGCGTAAAACAACCTGTGAATATCCTATAGTTTTAACGGCTGCGCATCCGTTGTCTCATAAAATTTATTAGGATTCTTAGTTTTTGCCTCTAAATGTTCTTTTTGTTGTCGTTCGGCATCTTTATGACAATCAAAGGCTTTGACTGCTCCTACAAATGTTTAACTGAATTTCTTTCCTGATTTGAGTTTATTGCTTACGGTTTTAAAGACTTTCAATTAATTCTGTTAAAACGTTTTTGTTTTTCCCCTTTTTTTGTTCTTCGTCGTCAACAAGTAATTGAGTCTAATCATTGACAGAGCTTATCAATTTTCTATTGCTCTAAACATTTTTTTCGCTGTTGGCTAATTTTTCGACACATGTCTATGGAACTTAGAAATGTGTTTTCATAAGAATGTCTTGTTCTCGATACTGGTCAATATTTGTGGTTCCACAAAGACCCTATACCTAGAAGACGCAATTAAAATCAAAAAGGACCAAAGCAAATCATTTAATCGCTTTCGTCAGTTAAAAGTTGTTAATGGTTTTTAATGTACTATAGATATAATGAAGCCTTCAACACTAAGGCTTCGTTAAATTGTTTATAATTATGTTCTGTCCATATTTGCTGTTTTTTGTCGTCCTATGATTTGGTCTTAATAATAACAGGCACAACTGGATTCCTGAGCAGTTGCAATTTGATCAGTTTTTGTTTTTTGTTTGAGTCGAAAGCTTTTTGTTTGTTTGACCTTTTGAAATTATTTCTTTCAGTGGATGTTTGAGCTTTGTCACTTTTGTTTTATTTCTTTCAATTTTATAGCATGGTCTGTGTAACGAGAGTTCGCATCCTCTTTCCAGAAAGGCAATATCCAATCTTTATAACGGTTTGATTTGAAACTAATGGTTTCTTGGCTTTGGTACTAGGCATTTTCAAAGTGTTTTTTTTGGTGTTTGCTCATTCTTTTTTTTGTTTCCTTTCCACGATATCACACTTATGTGGTGGCCCAATTGGAGTTGAAAAGTGCAAATTTAACGGTGTGTAGTTTTATCCATGAATAGCTTGTGCTTTCAAAGGTTGCTGCACAGCGTTCTTGTTAAATTCAATTGTTTTTTGTTTCGTTTTTGCTGTTTTTTATGCAGTCGGCCGGCATATTAGGGATAACGACAAGTCTCCATAATTGCTTCCTATGACGTATAATTTAGCCTTCCTAATGAGCCGAGTTGATACAAAGTGGTTTCAATCAATTTGAAATTGGCTGTTATCAAAAAGAAAAACGTATTTTTGAACTTGTCCTTTTTGCTCTTCTTTGTCGGCCTGGCACCGAGTCGCATTTTTGAGAGTTCTTTATCTTGTCCAATGAACATCTAATGAAGTACAGGTTGAATTGTTTAGATTGGGTTTTATCGGAGTCTTTCTTATGGTTTTTTTAAATTTAGTCATCGAGTTTTGGTCGTAATTAATGTTTGCTATTATTTGTTTTTGTGTGTTTCTTGTCCAATACTCTCATTGATGACAAGTCTCATTGGCTCTGTAATCCCACTTAATTGTTTGCTGAAAGATAGATGATTTTTTGATCTTTTTCTCTTCCTCATTTGGTAGACTATTAGAAAACGTGGATGGGTTGGGTCGGAACATCGTGTGCGAAAGCACATTACCAAGCCTCCTTGTTTTATTCTAAAGTTTTACTTGATTCCGCTGGTTTTTTGTTGTGTTGAATTTTAGCCTCGTTAATGACTGGTTTTGGTTATATAATGAGGCGTTATGGAAGATAATAATTTCAATTGAAATCTATTTGTTCAAAAACAGTCAGCGATTTTTTATGTCTTAACCAGTGTTGAAGTTTTCTGTTGTCGTGTTGATTTGTCCCATTTTTGACAGCTATCATTGTCTCCCTGCGCAACTAATGCAACCAACGCTCGTTGTGCTCCCCTCATGGCCCCATTGAAGACAAATCGTCATCTCTTTCAAACTTGGTTGCAACATTTTGATTACGCTTTAAACCAGCTTGCTGATTTTTGCTGACTCGAAAGATAATCGAATCCCACCAGCCATTTGAGAGGAATTCTTTTGAGGTTAGTCGGTTATATTTTTTTATTCGCATTATTTACTAGATATGGTTCTTTACTTCAGGACGAAAACGAAGTTTATGAAGAATAGGAAGAGGACGAATGAGCTTTTTGTTGCAGCCAAACAGACGCCACTAGTCAACAGATTGCAAAACCCTCGTCATTGATAAACGCAAAGCTGATTTTTCTGAGAGGTTTTTGAGCAGTCGTTGCTGTTGTGGATTCTTTTAGATGAATAACCATCATCACCACACACCTGTGCTCCATCAATAATCGTGCCCCTCCCCTGCACCTCCCTCTGTGAAGCAATATGGCCGATTTTTGCCATACTTCACTAATTCGTCCTATTTTTGTTCTCGTTACTCCCTTGTGCTAAAACGTCAGATTTTTGATGCTGTTATTTTCTCATACTCTTGACTTTTGTTTCGGGTCGTTAATTTTTTTCACTCTAATCTTAAAGTAAAGTGATAAAATGTTTTTGTTTACATGCGGCAATTTCAGTTTGATTTTTATTGTTTTTTAATAGCCGCCCTCATCTTCTCAGCCGGCTATTATTGCGCTCCTATTTTACTTCGTCGAATTTTTTTTCGCTTTACCATTTTGCCGCTTTTTCGACATTTTGCGTGAAATCTTTTTGACTTCTGTAGGCTCGTTTCTCTCTTCTCTCATTCTGCAAAAAGTGAACTTGAACATCAGTTGCTCAGCAAAGCAATTCAAAATGGACAGAGTCAGTATAAAAAAATTGAAGTCAGAAGTAGAAACGGGATAAACCCATAAAGCCAAATTTTAGATGCCCGCTATTTGAACGTCGTTCCTATAAGTCTTTGTTACCATCTCTTATGCTTATTGGTGTTGATAGTATTCCCTGTAGCCTCTCTCTCCAGGAAACAGAAGTATGTTAAACTACGAAATGCCATCAAAATAAATCGGACTTAAAAAGTTTTTTTGTACAAAAGTCTTTTTTTTCAATATCTTCTATTCGTTCAATCCCAATCATGCTTATTGGAATCAACGGCAGCTATTTTCCGGCAATCTGCCGGGTATGTTTCAATTTTTTGGATTGGATTTTTTTTCCAATCCACCACTAGTTCATTCTAGGCCTAGTTTTTTAAACCAAGTTATCTTTTCTCGCTAGTGATTTTTTCACATGTGGCATTTTAACTTTGATTTTCTGTGTAATTGCTCTCAAACGAGTGCAATTTTTAGTGCATTTCGCCCGACGTTAGTCGAATACGTTTTTTTTTTATTTGAACTGATTTTTTTGGAAATGGTTTTTTCAATTTACTCAGTCCGTTCTAGGCCTAATATTTTATTTAAGCATTGAAATTTCTTTGAATTTTGCGTCAGTTCTTGTCCTGCTGTTTTTGTACCTTGTCGTACAAAAATTTTTGTTGCTTTACCTTAGTTGACAGCTTGTTCAACATTTTGCGTGGAATCTTTTTGACCTCTCTTGGCTAGTTTCACTCTTCTCTCCTTCTGCTAAATTGTTTTCGGACAGCAATGGCACAGCAAAGCAATTAAAAAATGAACAAGAGTCAGTATCAGAACGAAATCAGAAATGGAAACAAGATAAACCCATAGAGCCCAGTTTTAGATGCCCGTTTCCCGAACTTGGTTCTTAAGTCTTAGTTACCGTCTCTAATGCTTTTTGGTATTGATACTAGCTCCTGTATTGTCTGATTTTGAAACAGGAGTATGTTTGAAGTTGCGAGTACTGCTATTGCGTAGAGAAACTATTTCTTATTCTTTTAAGATTTTGAATTGTATTGCTGCGCTGTCTTTTTAAGATCTGTTCACTTTGTTTTATGACGTTTTATTTTTAATCAAAAAAGACTCCAAATAAGCTTTTCTTTCCTACTTCGTTTAAATTTGCTAGAAGTAGAGACCAAACATCTGCTGCCACAATCTTTGAAAACCCAAAAAATATGATATAATCACATTCGCTTTCTATAGGAGCTCTCTGGATTTAAAATTTTGTTGGTTTTTCGAAAAATAAACCTAATTATACAGAAGGCATGATTTTTTTTGTGGTTTATTCAAATATTTAATTTGCTAAGTACTCTATTTTGCAAACATATGGAAATTGTTTTTGTTGGAAGCTGAGAAAAATCGAAAGATCAGGGCTAGGTTTCAATTCTTACAATCATCATGGGTTCTTACAATCAATAATTTTTCGGATTATTGTAGGACGCGGTCTTTTTCAAAGTCTTTCGCAGTTCTGTTTTTTGTGATTACTGACAAGAATTAGTTCAAATCACGGCCCAATCCTTGACAGATCCTATTGACAACAAAATAAGGCCGTATGAAAATATAGTGTCTTCAGAGAAAAGCTCATTGTTTTTATGGCTTCGGCAATGTAGTTTCGTAAACTTTTAATATTTCTTTCTGCTTTGGATTCATTTGCCGTTCTGTTTGCAGACTCATGACTAAGTTTTTTGGATTAAAAACTCAATTGGGTTTTTAAAGAGCTGCGGGCGAGCCTAAGCAATGACTTCAATTGTTATCTAATACCTCCTATGACTTTGAATATATTTGTTTTAAGAGAATGTTGGTGAAATATTGAAGTTTGTCAAATTTTAATCTTTTTACTGTCAAAATGTAGCTAAGTCTCAATTTATACAGGGCAAAATTTGTTCCAAGGGAAAGAAAAAGTACTCTTTATAGGGGTTTTATATTAAAGTAAAGTTTTTTTCTTTCTTACTACGAAATTTTATAAAAGCTTTGAATTTTTGCATATTTTCCTGTATTCTGGGTTGTTATTTGTTCTCCTTTCAACTTATCACCTTATAGATGGTGCCAAGTGGCATTGAAGGAATGCGTAAAACAACCTGTGAATATCCTATAGTTTGAACGGCTGCGCATCCGTGCTCTCATAAAATTTATTAGGATTCTTCGTTTTTGCCTCTAAATGTTCTTTTTGTTGTCGTTCGGCATCTTTATGACAATCAAAGGCTTTGACTGCTTCTACAAATGTTTAACTGAATTTCTTTCCTGATTTGAGTTTATTGCTTACGGTTTTAAAGACTTTCAATTAATTCTGTTAAAACGTTTTTGTTTTTCCCCCTTTTTTTGTTCTTCGTCGTCAACAAGTAATTGAGTCTAATTATTGACAGAGCTCATCAATTTTCTATTGCTCTAAACATTTTTTTCGCTGTAGGCTAATTTTTCGACACATGTCTATGGAACTTAGAAATGTGTTTTCATAAGAATGTCTTGTTCTCGATACTGGTCAATATTTGTGGTTCCACAAAGACCCTATACCTAGAAGACGCAATTAAAATCAAAAAGGACCAAAGCAAATCATTTAATCGCTTTCGTCAGTTAAAAGTTGTTAATGGTTTTTAATGTACTATAGATATAATGGCTTCAACACTAAGGCTTCGTTAAATTGTTTATAATTATGTTCTGTCCATATTTGCTGTTTTTTGTCGTCCTATGATTTGGCCTTAATAATAACAGGCACAACTGGATTCCTGAGCAGTTGCAATTTGATCAGTTTTTGTTTTTTGTTTGAGTCGAAAGCTTTTTGTTTGTTTGACCTTTTGAAATTATTTCTTTCAGTGGATGTTTGAGCTTTGTCACTTTTATTTTATTTCTTTCAATTTTGTAGCATGGTCTGTGTAACGAGAGTTCGCATCCTCTTTCCAGAAAGGCAATATCCAATCTTTATAACAGTTTGATTTGAAACTAATGGTTTCTTGGCTTTGGTACTAGGCATTTTCAAAGTGTTTTTTTTTTGGTGTTTGCTCATTCTTTTTTTTGTTTCCTTTCCACGATATCACACTTATGTGGTGGCCCAATTGGAGTTGAAAAGTGCAAATTTAACGGTGTGTAGTTTTATCCATGAATAGCTTGTGCTTTCAAAGGTTGCTGCACAGCGTTCTTGTTAAATTCAATTGTTTTTTGTTTCGTTTTTGCTGTTTTTTATGCAGTCGGCCGACATATTAGGGATAACGACAAGTCTCCATAATTGCTTCCTATGACGTATAATTTAGCCTTCCTAATGAGCCGAGTTGATTTAAAGTGGTTTCAATGAATTTGAAATTGGCTGTTATCAAAACGAGAAACGTATTTTTGAACGTTGTCCTTTTTGCTGTTCTTTGTCGGCCTGTCACCGAGTCGCATTTTTGAGAGTTCTTATATCTTGTCCAATGAACATCTAATGAAGTACAGGTTGAATTGTTTAGATTGGGTTTTATAGGAGTCTTTCTTATGGTTTTTTTTAATTTAGTCATCGAGTTTTGGTCGTAATTAATGTTTGCTATTATTTGTTTTTGTGTGTTTCTTGTCCAATACTCTCATTGATGACAAGTCTCATTGGCTCTGTAATCCAGCTTTTTTTCGCTTAATTGTTTGCTGAAAGATAGATGATTTTTTGATCTTTTTCTCTTCCTCATTTGGTAGACTATTAGAAAACGTGGATGGGTTGGGTCGGAACATCGTGTGCGAAAGCACATTACCAAGCCTCCTTGTTTTATTCTAAAGTTTTAATTGATTCCGCTGGTTTTTTGTTGTGTTGAAACGTAGCCTCGTTAATGACTGGTTTTGGTTATATAATGAGGCGTTATGGAAGATAATAATTTCAATTGAAATCTATTTGTTCAAAAACAGTCAGAGATTTTTTTGTCTTAACCAGTGTTGAAGTTTTCTGTTGTCGTGTTGATTTGTCCCATTTTTGACAGCTATCATTCTCTCCCTGCGCAACTAATGCAACCAACGCTCGTTGTGCTCCCCTCATGGCCCCAGTGAAGACAATTCGTCATCTCTTTCAAACTTGGTTGCAACATTTTGATTACGCTTTAAACCAGCTCACTGATTTTTGCTGACTCGAAAGATAATCGAGTCCCACCAGCCATTTGAGAGCAATTCTTTCGCGGTTAGTCGGTTATATTTTTTTATTCGCATTGTTTACTAGATATGGTTCTTTACTTCAGGACGAAAACGAAGATTATGAAGAAGAGGAAGAGGACGAATGAGCTTTTTGTTGCAGCCAAACAGACGCCACTAGTCAACAGATTGCAAAACCCTCGTCATTGATAAACGCTAAGCTGATTTTTCTGAGAGGTTTTTGAGCAGTCGTTGCTGTTGTGGATTCTTTTAGATGAATAACCATCATCACCACACACCTGTGCTCCATCAATAATCGTGCCCCTCCCCTGCACCTCCCTCTTTGAAGCAATATGGCCGATTTTTGCCATACTTCACTAATTCGTCCTATTTTTGTTCTCGTTACTCCCTTGTGCTAAAACCTCAGATCTTTGATGCTGTTATTTTCTCATACTCTTGACTTTTGTTTTGGGTTAATGAACTTAATGTTTATGATGCAAAGTTATACCTTAAAGGTGCTTTTTTCTCTTCTGAAGTGTGACTAGTACACTCCTTTGAGTGATGTTTCATACCTTTGCTTGACTTGACTGATGAACTGCTGGTGTTAAATGCGTTTTTATCACTCCGATCTTTTTGTCCGTTACGTGCTAATTAGTTAAGTGTATATTAGACTTCTGCTTTACAGCTCTTCGGTTTGACACGAACCCAATAGGCTATTATAAGTTACGAACGACCTTATGGACAAGCGCTGAAAACAAGTCTAATACTTAAGTGGACATACAATCATGCCTTTTCTATCTGCTGATAATGCAACTCGTGGTAAATGACTTGGCACGCCATTACCAATATTACTAATTAGTTATATATTACTTAATTTAATTGGTATGGTTTAACCGTACAAAGTATGCCAATTTCAGCAGATAGAAAATACGTGTGCGAATGTCCATTAACGTCTCTTGCATTACCAGTCGTGCATAATCTCTGCTTGATGTTTTCGGTGACGAATATGACGGCATTACGGTGTTAAATGCTTGCGAACTTTTCCAATCAAAATTCCGATTCTAAATACTGTTCATGTACCGAAACGTTCAATCTTGCTGAGGCCTTGCAAAGTAATGATCTTTCTTGTAAAGATTTTGCAAATCAAAGTAGAGCTGATTTAAAGCGACTTGTGAACAAGTTTGTCTGATATATGCTGTAAAGGTGTGCTTTCAGATTGCTGAAGGGTCCGATAGCCAAAAGAAATTAGAATTTATTCGTAATTTCGCGACGGTGAATGATTCAGAGCGTTAAGCCGAGCTATTAAAAGCTGTACTGGCTTTTAACAAAGTTTATTATTCTGTCAACCTTTTTATATAGTTTCGGCTTCATTATGCACACATCCATAAATTACTTCGGCTATCTGACGTTTCAACAATATGACAGGCCGCCGATGGAGTTAATTGAGCGGTTGCCATCTTGCATTTAAACGTCTATTTTATTATCAATGTCTTTTTAAACAATATCCTGCCGGCTCAATCTCAGTGATGCTATTATGATTTACTATCACTCTATACTGTACTCTTGAAGCATTTTTTGTCCAAAACGGATTTAATTTATTGAACGCTTTGCGATCTGGCGTTCGAAAAAAAGAACAATTGAGCAGCAATTTGGTTATTATTATTGATTCAAACTTATTTAATATTCTGCGTCTGTTTGATTCAACTATCTCAAAATTGAACACGAGATTTTAGTCTCACACAAACTAACTGTTGGTGCAATTATGATACCAATGTTAAAGAAAGTGAATAGCAATCTGTAATTTGAGTATGTACGATGCGAAACTACTGCGAAGACTAAATTCTCATTTGGTGAAAAACAGGCCATACCATCATCTCTTCTGATTACAAAGTAAGTGTTGTTGTCTTTTGGATAATTTTGAGAACGAATATAGTGTATCTTATGGTCTTATCCTATTATCAGAGGAAATAAATTCAATTAGTGCTTTTGTAACTTTTTTCCAAGGCTCCTAGTTCTTAGTTGCTCCTAAAGAAGTCGTCATTAATTTCTGCGAAAATTTTGTGGCAGCTATTGGGGTTGTATGGGTTGCTTTTTAATTGCTCTCAAACGAAATTTCGGCATTGTCAAGAAGTGGTTAACTATAAGCCACTCTGTTAATTTTTATTCATTGAAAGCTACCGACCCTTTAACGCATTTTAGAAATATAAGATAAGCTCTTCCATTTCAAAGAACTTGCATAATAAATCTCTACCAAAGGAGGGATTTTGCAGAAACTATATCCCCCACCATCATTTCCCTCCTCAATTGCGTACCTGGGTTGAGTGAGCAGAATGCTCAATGCTTCTTTTTCAGAGTTGTTTTCTGATTATTCCCTAGTTCGTGTTTGTTTGTCATCGACGTTTCTAAATTTTTCTATTTTTTCTCCGATCTTTGTTTTTTAAATCATGGCCAGTTATTCTAGAACTTTCTTACTTATTTCTTTCTCTCTCCTTAGGTTCATTTGCCGTTTTACATCTTGCTCACCGGAAACCTCGAAGCATAAATGTGATTTCTGCTGCTTGATCTTAAATGCTCTCATTTTGGATCTAATCCGTTGACTTAACTCGCTGCAGATTTCTATCAAAAAGGTGCCAAAAGCGCGCCACAATTGGTTTAAATCGTACACGATAAATCTTATTAATAGTTTTTAATAGGCTACTTTTACAGCTTACTACCCTTTGTGAATGCGAGCTAAAATAGACGAGTGCCGCTGCCAGTCGTTCGGGAGCCTTTCATTCTTGTGAAGTAACCTTTTTTAATTTAAGCGATTTTTTATTAATTGACACTTTTCCATATATGTCGTGGCCCAAATAATAAGCCTAACTGCTTGCCGTTTTTAACTATTTTTTTGAAAATTATAATCAGAAATATTGAAGAAATTTAATATTTGCCTGGAATTTGTTGATGTATCTTTCCGATCTGAGAAGTTTCATTTTTCAACATGTTTGCTGGATATTAGTCAATCTTGACCTAAGGCAAAGTTTTCCTGATCAAGTTACCCAGTAATTAATGGACAGTGCTTTTTGCTTTCTTTAATGGTCTTTGCTTAAAACTGTCGAAAATCCTGTTTTTAATGTCAAAAATGTTACGTGCTGTTTTTAGAGTTGTTGGTTCGCCTTGTGAAACAGTTATGGAAAAAATTCTGGGAATTTTTCAAAAATTTTCCTGTGCGAACCTGCTATCCTTTTCGTTTTAAGGTTCGCAGCTGTTTTTTTTCTTTGCAGACCTTATCTTTTAGCTTTCATTATTAATCTGTTACGCGTTTTCTTGTCCCATTTCCGTCATTCTTTCAAATATTGAAATTTTCGGTGTTTCTTTTTATAGATCAAAGAAATCTTCTGGGCTTTTGACTTTTGTATCTTTTAGTACGGCCCAAATGAACTTCCCACCAAGTTATTCTTGCAGGCAAGAAGATGATAAATATTTTTGGAAGATAAAGAAAGAATTGCGAGAGGAAAATGGAAACTCGTGCACGGGGTTGGCAATCAAAGACTGGAATCTTCTGCCGCTTACTGCCGTTGGTAGTAAACAAAAATGAGAAAACCTTTTTTTTTCAAAAATTAAGAGGTGTTTCGTTTGAATTCAAATTCAAATCCCTGGATTTGGAAGGCCACTTGTACATTTGGCGGGAATTCTGACAAATTCTGTTGCTGATTTGTTTGACCCTTAACTTATGTTCTCTCTAATTTCAGTCAGAGGATTATGTGATGCTGCCTCAACTTAAAATTACATGAGATTTGTTAACATTGACATTTTGTGTGCACTCTGCCGTGTTATTTAAATGATAACTGATTGCTCTAACGCGGAAATCGGTGTTCTTTTTGTTATTAAATCCGTATAAATCTATTGAGTTAGGATTTTGGACGAAACTATGAATTTCAATCTATTTTATCAAACTTCATCTATACAGGCTGTTTCACAATAGTATACCAGTTCAATAAGAGAAATACAGTTATCAATAGGACATCTCACTTATTGATGTCTGACATATCTTAAAAACCTTAAATTGTATCGATTCTCACCAGCAGGAACTGCAGGTTGCAATGCAGCCCTTGTTGTCAAATCAATGTTGGCTTAATTTTTTCAACAGGCAATATGCAAAGTTTCGTACTTCGCAAAAAGCCAAGTACACCCAAAGAATTTTAAAAAGTGAAACATACATCAAATAAAAACATTTTAAGTTTAAATCAATTTTCTAGTAACGAGTAATCATGGCTGTATCTTTTAATATCTGTAAGACGGTTTAAATTTTTTACTCAAGTTTATGAAGACCTCTGAAATAAATTTCCGACAGTTTGCAAAATTCCTCGTTGTAACTTTCTTCAAAGTTGTCTATGATTATCTTTGATTTTACGCACAGGAGCATTGCCCTGAAGATGCAATTTTGCGTCGTACTTCTTCTAAGTTTCCAAGTAAACAACAACGCTTAGCTTGTTTGGTCATCTGCAGTTTCCGTCATTCTGTTTGTATTTTACACCCGAAACATAAGTGAGCGCTTGTGCGTTGTCGATGTTTTGTTTTTTTTGTCAAAAAATTTTGTTCCACCTTTTCGAAGAACTCGTACAATTCCGTCACTGTAGATGCCTCAAACCTGGTACTTTTTAGTAACGTTTGTATGCACGCTGTGCAATGGATCTTAATTCTAAGCTGAGTTGATTTTGTCTGTGAAAATTCGAACATTTCCAATTGTAGCAACTTGACAAACAGTAAAAGAACAGTAAGAAGCATCTTAGTCAACTTTTCTGTGTATGCGGACGAGAATGAAATCTCCGTTAAAATAATTTCAAAATTTCATGCCTCAGCGCAAATTGTGCTGTGCTTAGTTTTTTGGTACCATACACTCATTGAGAAAAGTAAACGCACAAAATGCAATTTTACATGATAAACTATCTGTTTTTGAAGCCCATTTGTCATATTAACTTTTGTAACTTTTTTTCCAAGACTCCTAGTTCTTAGTTGCTCCTAAAGAAGTCGTTGTTAATTTCTGCGAAAATTTTGTAGCAGCTATTGGAGTTGTATGGGTTGCTTTTTAATTGCTCTCAAATGAAATTTCGGCATTGTCAAGAAGTGGTCAAGTATAAGCAACTCTGTTAATTTTTATTCATTGAAAGCTACCGACCCTTTAACGCATTTCAGAAATATAAGATAAGCTCTTCCATTTCAAAGAACTTGCATAATAAATCTCTACCAAATGAAAGGATTTTGCAGAAACTAGATCATCCCCTCCGTCATTTCCCTCCTCAATTGCGTACCTCGGTTGAGAGCAGAATGCTCAATGCTTCTTTTTCAGAGTTGTTTTTCGGATTATTCCCTAGTTCGTGTTTGTCATCGACGTTTCTAAATTTTTCTATTTTTTCTCCGATCTTTGTTTTTTAAATCATGGCCAGTTATTCTAGAACTTTCTTACTTATTTCTTTCTCTCTCCTGAGGTTCATTTACCGTTTTACATCTTGCTCACCGGAAACCTCGAAGCATAAATGTGATTTCTGCTGCTTGATCTTAAATGCTCTCATTTTGGATCTAATCCGTTGACTTAACTCGCTGCAGATTTCTATCAAAAAAGGTGCCAAAAGCGCGCCACAATTGGTTTAAATCGTACACGATAAATCTTATAAATAGTTTTTAATAGGCTACTTTTACAGCTTACTACCCTTTGTGAATGCGAGCTAAAATAGACGAGTGCCGCTGCCAGTCGTCCGGGAGCCTTTCATTTTTGTGAAGTAACCTTTTTTAATTTAAGCGATTTTTTATAAATTGACACTTTTACCATATATGTCGTGGCCCAAATAATAAGCCTAACTGCTTACCGTTTTTAACTATTTTTTTGAAAATTATAATCAGAAATATTGAAGAAATTTAATATTTGCCTGGAATTTGTTGATGTATCTTTCCGATCTGAGAAGTTTCATTTTTCAACATGTTTGCTGGATATTAGTCAATCTTGACCTAAGGCAAAGTTTTCCTGATCAAGTTACCCAGTAATTAATGGACAGTGCCCCAATTTTGTCGATCGGGCATTTTATCCTGAAAATTGTTTGCGTTTATTAGTTTTTTATATTTTGTTTTTTGCTTTCTTCAATGGTCTTTGCTTAAAACTGTCGAAAATCCTGTTTTTAATGTCAAAAATGTTACGTGCTGTTTTTAGAGTTGTTGGTTCGCCTTGTGAAACAGTTATGAAAAAAATTCTGGGAATTTTTCAAAAATTTTCCTGTACGAACCTGCTATCATTTTCGTTTTAAGGTTCGCAGCTGTTTTTTTTTCTTTGCAGACCTTATCTTTTAGCTTTCATTATTAATCTGTACGACGCAAAAGATGCAATTTTGCGTCGTACTTCTTCTAAGTTTCCAAGTAAACAACAACGCTTAGCTTGTTTGGTCATCTGCAGTTTCCGTCATTCTGTTTGTATTTTACACCCGAAACATAAGTGAGCGCTTGTGCGTTGTCGATGTTTTGTTTTTTTTGTCAGAAAATTTTGTTCCACCTTTTCGAAGAACTCGTACAATTCCGTCACTGTAGATGCCTCAAACCTGGTACTTTTTAGTAACGTTTGTATGCACGCTGTGCATTGGATCTTAATTCTAAGCTGAGTTGATTTTGTCTGTGAAAATTCGAACATTTCCAATCGTAGCAACTTGACGAACAGTAAAAGAACAGTAAGAAGCATCTTAGTCAACTTTTCTGTGTATGCGGACGAGAATGAAATCTCCGTTAAAATTTCAAAATTTCATGCCTCAGCGCAAATTGTGCTGTGCTTAGTTTTTTGGTACCATACACTCATTGAGAAAAGTAAACGCACAAAATGCAATTTTACATGATAAACTACCTGTTTTTGAAGCCCATTTGTCATATTAGTGGCTTCTTTTGATTTTTATATCGATCGACGCATTTTCATCAGAAGCGTAGTAAATCTTAATTAAAAAAACTGACTGGCCCACTTACAGAAAAATCCAGATAGAAGTTGGCCAGTTTTCAGAGCGAAGCAGTGATTTGAGTTCCCCGTGAAATTTGTTCAACGTGATCATTAAGTTGTTGATTTTACAATGGAAATATTTGCTTGAATTGAGGGCAGGATCACGTTGAACAGATTTCACGTGGAATTCAACTCACTGCTTCTAACAGAAAACTGGCCAACTTCTATCTGGATTTTTCCTGTAAGTGCGCCAGTCAGTTTTTCTGAATTGAGATTACTATGCTTCTGATGCAAATGCGTCGATTGATATAAAAATCAAAAGAAGCCACTTATATTATGTTGACTAAAATTGGCTTAGAATACAGGTACTTTGCCATGTGAAAGTGCATTTTGTGCGTTTACTTTTGTGAACGAGTGTAGTGTATCATTCAGTTGTCGATGTCAAATTATTCAATCGTTCAAAGTTGAATTACCTTCAATTACAGTTAGTATTTTGTATGATATCACAACTGTGTTTAATTTTGGTTGACGGTCGTGAATGAATGCGATATAGAGATAAACTTCTGGTGCTCTGGGTCAAATTAAATGCGGTATGTAAATTTATTTGAATGCAAGTTAAACGAATTTGAATTTGTTCAAGATGAGCGATGTGATCCTCAATGATACTATGAGACTGAAAGAACGCGATGGGTGTTTTGGTCACGTGGAGAGGTGGACATTCATCAACAAGGGTCAGAACCTTGCCGCATTTTTTTGCCCAACGCATAAGATTGTATTCAAATTCATAATCAGAAAGAAATCAAGCACAACTTACCTTCAAAGACGAAGAGCGTTTTGTGAACAAGTGGTGCTCAATTTATTCCCGTCTCTAGCCAATTTTGATCCTGATAACTTTATGATACAACGAACAGAAAGTCTGCGAAACTTGCCAACTGTCATCCAAGTGCTTGAAGCTAAAAGCAGCGCCAAAATAACAAATACTCGCGAATATGCTGTTAATGTTGACATCAGTTATCAAGTGTGTCAAAAGCTTCGAGCGATTGGCAAGTTGAACACGGATAACAATTTCTCAGATGTTGGTATTTTTTCGATAGAAGTCAAACCAAAATGTGGAGTTCTGAACACCGAGGCTGGATTCCCAGAGCTGTTGTCAATATCTCGACATAAACTGCTCCAGTTCGATCGAAAAGGGGAGAATTGTCATCCAGACTCAGTGTATGATCCTTTGCACCTATTTTCGTCCAATACGGACGAACAGTTAGGTTGTGTTGAAAAGTTGCTGAGCTATGAATCGCCTTACCTCAAATTATATCACAACGGATCGCGGGTCACTCTATCGGAGTTAGCGGCTAACATGCAATCTGATCAATGTTCAATCGGTGTGAACGAATTGCCAAGCTTATTTGTCCAATCTCTAAACGGTTGCGGTATTATGAAGGCGCTTAAATGCTGGCAAAGTATAGGTGCTATTTCAGTTTGCAAGGCCAAACAAATTCTAGAGGAAAATTCCGCCATTTGTGCCGAAATAGAGAAAGCACAGCTTAATTATGATAATTATAATCAACTTATTTCGTGTTTAAAAGGTATAGATATTAATAGCCAAACTGAGTTTGTGCAGTATCTTAATACTATGGATCCATTGGAGTACGTTCGTTTGTACCTTCTAGGAGCATCGGCTGCCGACGTTTCCTTATTTTTAAGTTTTGTTGACGCCCGTTTTGTTTCGGATCCCTACATTGAGGAACATTTGTTAAAAGCCAATAAAATTGGCCAAGTTACTTTACAAAGCGGAGCCAGGTATTTCTTCTCGTGCAATTTGATTGACGTTGACTGTAAAGGGGTGAAAACTGTTCTGAAGCAGTTCTATGACCTGCAAAGCGCTGTTAAAGTTTGGAGGCGTTCAGACCAGAGTTCATCAAGCGAGGATAATGAAGAAGCTTCTCGGAGCAGAGATGAAAGCATCAAAGATTTTACAGTCGACTCAATTGCTGAGTAGCTAATATAGCTGCACATCATCTTATCAATACTATCATTTCAGTAGTTTCAGAACTTGTGTTCATTTGTACTATTCGTTTCTAGAATTTCTGTAAAGTTCATATGTTTGATTTTGAACCATTATTTCTCTGAATCAGAATTCTTTACCATTTATTACTAACCTTACCGTTCGTGCTATTGTTCGATTTATGCGATTCTTTTTCCCGTCATCTATTTTTCTACTCAATCAGCTTTATTTTCTCACGGTTTAGATTATTTTTTGATTCAAAACAGATCATGTTATCAATTTTTATATCGACGGTATTAGTTTGTCTTCAACATAGTCTCGCTGCCGTGACGTATTATGAATTGGAGAAAAATTGGACATTAGTTGGGTATGATAATGTTAATCTATGTTTTTCTAATGTGACATTACCTACTTACGTGCATCAAGTACTCTTGTCTCAGGATATTATCAGTGACCCCTATTACGGTTACAACGATTGGAATTACAGGTGGATTCCCGAATTGAATTGGACTTTCTCTCTGACCTTCGATATCCCGGAAAACCCGGAACTGGGTCTTGGCACCGATTCGCTCTTTTATCTAATCTTTGACGGACTGGATACTGTGAGTATCATTACTCTAAATGGAAAAGCGCTGGGATCCACTGATAACATGTTCAGATCGTGGAAATTTCCTGTTTCGTTACAGTCTACTGGAAATTTATTGGAAATTTTGATCTTATCTCCAGTTGAGTATGCTTGGAAGCAGGCCATAGAGTACCCGTACACTGTGCCTCCAGTGTGCCCGGTTGAAAGTTACCGAGGGTTCTGCCAGTTTAATTTCATCAGGAAAGATGCGTCATCTTTCAGCTGGGATTGGGGACCAGGCTTAGCACCTCAGGTTAGTTTTAAATTTATAGTTCTAGCTCGAATGGGATCTAGTAAATGCCCCAATTAAATCAACCCCAATGTTAATATTGAACATCGGTCGTGAAATTTTGTTCGGTTGTAATAGTTTCACGGGCTTTTCCGACATATCCATGGCCAAACGCGCAGCTGTTAGAATTCAGCTGGGGGTTTATTTCGTCCGGGTATTTCTCGTCGGATTTTTGTTTCGTCTAAAATATTAGTTTTATTTCTCAGAAAGCGGCTCGAAGGAACACCCGCGTCCACCTTAAAAAAGACATACATGGCAGTGATCTTATTGTATACAAGGCGGCTCGTTAATGTGCGTTCGCACATGATGTTCCGACCCGAGCTCATCTACATTTTTGACTAAAATGTCAACCAAATCAAGAGATAACAAAAATAGATGTTTGAGTTTAAAACAATCGTTACACATTCTATCTACTAATTGAATTACTAATGCCATGCTTCATTACAGCACCAACGTGACCTGACATTGAAGAGACTAGAAAAAAAATAGCACCAACAAAATTTTGGCGGCAAAAAATGAATATCTAAATTTAAAAGCACCTGGTAACAACGTCAAAATGCAGTCAGATAAAACCTTAACTACACAAGTTTACCTTTTACTAACTATACAGCAGATGAAAAGTTTTCTTAACGAGACTAGGTAACAAGCCGACAAAAAGAACGAACAGTGAGGCGAAACTTAAAAATTAATCAACATTTTTTGCACCAAGAAAATTCAAAAATCTTAAAAAACATTGGTTTTTAATAAAAAAATCCTTGATAAATTACTAAAAAGTCATTACAAAACCAAAAGCACCCGTCTGTGGTCAGACTATGCCATAGAAACAAACTAAAGAGAAACTCAAAAAATTACAAACGATTTGCGAAAACACAAACCTTTGCTACCATTAAAATCAATACCTATCATCTGAATATGTATTTTTAATTCAGTTGTTATTTCTGCTATTTCAGTTGAAGGATTTATACTGAAAGATTAAATAAGTTTACTTGGGCCACATTTAAAAACCATTGGGATCTGTTATTACGCGATTGTTCTGAAGGAAGAGAAAAAGAAACGCAAAAAATGGCCATTCAATAAACGTTCAGAAAAACGAAACAACAGTGGCACATAATATCAATATATATGTTATTTCTTGAAATACACGAAATTCGATGGGACATCTGATTGATGAATAGAAGTTAAATTTGACGAAAGGAACCTGTTCGCTATATACTGAATGTTTCGAGCAACATCATTCATTCAGTCCTCAATTACAAGCCTATGAGATCTGTGAGCAATTTACGGCTACCTAAAGAACAAAAACAGCGAATTCAGGAAAAAAAATTGAGCGACAAAAGGGTCGAAGGCATTAAAAAAATGAACTTTTCACTAAACACTCTTCAATTTTAAATTAATTTTTCAGGAGCAATGGGAAAACCTTTTTTATCAATATAATTTCAAAAAATCAACAAATATAAACAAATACATTAGACGCACGAAAATTGCGGGAAAACACGTATTATCAACGCCATTAAATTCATTAGCCTTCAACGGAAGCCAGTATATACAATAAATGATGCCTCGAGGGGACAATAAGTTTTTTTGCCAATCGTATTTCATCAATAAGACCTTACAACAAGTTAATGACTATGAAAACAACAACAGAGAGAGGCAAAAACCACAAATTCAGTAGAAAAGTGCCTGAAGAAAATGTCGAAGCAACTCAAATCATAAGCTCTTCCCTGAAAACTTTATTTATGATCCGTTGAACTTCTTCCCTAAACCAATAGGGACTCTCAGCAGTAAGATGATGTGATAAGATTTCAAAAGGATCGAAAAACAAAATAAAGTACCCAAAAAAAATATGAATTCTCGTGGCATTGATGTTTTAAAACTAATAGGTAGAAGATAAAACCGCTAACCAGATTAATTTTGGCTATAGTAGAACGGAAATGGATTCTGTTAGAACCAACAATGACCAAGAGTATTCACGAAAAAAAATTAGGAATGGTTGAATTTCAAAAAAGTTTCGAAAAATTATTTTTAAACCCTTAACAGCCAGTAAACTCAATCTTTCATCGGAGCTCAATGACGATGCTCAGATATAACCCATAGGGAGGAAAATGATGTCTGTCATGCATAGATAGTTAAAAAGACATCACAATAAGTCTTATGACAGAAAACAATAACAAAAACAGCAAAAACTAAAATTCAGTAGAAAAATGCGAGAAGAAAGTGTCGAAGACAATTAAACCATTAGCTATTCTCTGAAAACTTTCTCTGTGATCCACTGAACGTCCTCTCTAAGCCAATTGGATTACAATAATCTTTGGATAATGTGATAAAGAGTTCAAAAGTGACCAATAATTCAAAAAATCCAAAAAAAAAATTTAAAAAAATTGAAATCTTTGTCATTGAAGTCATATAACCAATAGCTAGAAGATAAAACAGCTAAACAGAATATTTTTAGTCGCAGTAAAAAGCAAGTGGGTCCAGTCAATACTGAAACTCACTAACAGTTCAAGAAAAATTTAGGAATTGTTATTGTTCAAATAAAATTTTCGAAAAATGATTTTTATTTTAACAGACATTAAATTCAATAGCTTTCAACGGAAGTCAATAAAAACGCTCAAAGATGCTCCGGTGGCAGTACATTTATGTTTGTCATGCATAGGTATTCATTATGAGATCACAGTAAGTATAATGACTATTAAAACAACAAAAAAAACAGGAGAAAACAAAAAAATCAGTAGAAAAGTGCAAGAAGAACGTGTCGAAGCCATTTAAACCATAAATTTTTGTTTAAAATTTTTATTGGTCATCCACAGAACATCGTTTTTAAGCTAATGGGAACTGTCAATATTTGGATAATGTGATAAGATTTCAAAAGTAACCAATAATACGTAAAAATCCAAAAAAAATTTTAAAAAATTGAAATTTTTTGTCATTGAAGTCATATAACCAATAGATAGAAGATAAAACCGCTAACCAGTTTAATTTTGGTTGCAGTAGGAAGGAAGAGGGTGCTCTCACCCCTGGACTGACTTACAATTCACTATAATAAGATTATGATTCTTTAATATTCAAAAAAAAATTCGAAAAATTATTTTTTAAGTCTTAACAGCCATTAGCCGCCCCCTCAATGAAATAGACATGTTCACTTAATGCTCATTATGGAACATATTGCACTGTTAGTCAATGAATCCCTACCATAGGACTCCAAAAAAAATAGTAAAACTTCAAAAAGAAATTCAAAATTTCATTCAAAATTACGAAAACTCAGAATCGAAGCCAAAAAAAAACATGAGCAATTCCTTGAAAACGACGTTTTTTGTTCATTGCGCTTCATTCGACTATAAAGGAGTTTTGTCATTAATAGAACGTCGATATAAAATGTGACTTGTCTCTAGGTGACTTAAAAAAGCAAAAAAGAGAAAAGTTTTATTAAAAAAAGGGCTCTCAATTAGAGTTCGATTTTTTTTTGATAGTGAACTTCCCTATGAGACCAGAACTAGTCTTTCTATCGCCTTGCATTCAACTTTTACGAACTCAAAATTTATTCTTTTTATAGAAATTTGAATTAATGTTTTCGTAAAAAAGATCTTAGTTTGAAGAAAATTGTACTAAAAGTGAACAATCATGCTAAAGATCCCATTGTTCACACAAAACTTCAATCCTCGATAACTCCTCGAAAAAAACGAAATTCAAAAAAATCTTTTTACTTTTGAATTCTACGCTGGACCAGCTTTTTAATGATACCACTCACATTTCTCTACGACGAATATATCGATCGGCCAAAATTCACTGAACAAAAAAAAAAAAACCCATTTGAGTATATAGTTCCTTCCCCCACAAGTGGGGTCGGAACAATAAATGTAATGGATGCAACCACCTCGAATGCAAAAATGCGCCTATTTGTTGATAGAAGCTTTAAAAGACGATATCATCATTATGAGGAATCAGTCACGATTAGTGTGATTTGTTTGTTACGTCTTCACTGAAAAACGTAATATTTGAAATTTCATCGGCAAAATCTGAGTTGTATTTAATTGCTCTCAAACGAAGTTTGTAGCAATTATATTAGTCCTGTCGGTCTTTTTTTAATGCAATTTTTCGCTTGACCAATTTTTCGTCTGACGCTTTTGACTTTTCGTCCTCAAAAACGGGATAAACAGGTAGCGCCCAGCGGGCATTATGTGCTCTTAGAGCCTTTCAGGTCTGTTTCAGCTCAAACTGTCTTGGAGACTTATACTTATACTTATGGTGTGAGGGGCGGTTCTTAGAGGTTGACAACCCCCCCCCCCCCCTTTGTTGACCCCCCACCCCCACTATTGGCTCCACCCCTCCCCCCCCCCCACCGCGCTTTTGCCCCCCCACCCAGTGCTGCTCCCATCAGCCCCCGGTGCACCCCCCCCCGTGGCTAGCTACTGACCAAGCCAACCGCAACCGCTCGCCGGTCGTTTGAGAGCAATTCGCCCGACGTTAGTCGGTTATGTTTTCAATTTTTTTTATCTCTTATGAAAGAAGAAATCTTTCAGTCTCTCAGTTTTGATTCATATATTTTAAAATAAGTTTGCTGTTTCATTTCAAAGCCGTGCAGGCTAGAATTTGCTCTGATTTTTAAAATGGCTTTTGGTGTGACGATAAGTGGTTTTAAGAATCAGACGATAGTGATTAGTTTTGTGAGACATAGTAAAGTTTACAAGAAAATTAGCTGAGGCCGTTAGTAACATTTAAGTCGTCGGTAATATTCAAGGCACGGTCAAATTTAGATTAATTGCCATAATTAATTGCTCGCACATGAAGTTTGTAGCAATTATATTAGTCCTGTGGTCTTTTTCGCCTGACCCTTTTGACTTTTTATCCTGAAAGACAGAATAAACAAGTAAAGCCTGGAGGGCATTAAGTGGCTGAGCAGCTGTCTTACAGTCTGACGCTTTAATAGTCTCTTTAAGTGTGCGTTTCACCTAAACCGTTTTGAAGAGACCCCTACAGTCACCCCCAACACTCCCCATGTCCTCCCTCCTCCAACTGGCGATTTAGACCACCTCTCATTCATCCCTTCTAACCCCACCCCCCCTCTTGGCCCCTCCCCATTCCTTTCCCACACTCCGCCCACTTTTCACGCTTGTTTTCTGCGTGGCCTATATTGCGCTAATTCAGGGAAATTGACTCGGGGAAAATTAACTCAGGGAAATTTTTGCACTTTTGTTCTAGAACATTCATTCGATTTCACTTTTTGACTTTCACGCTGGACGTCATTTTGGCGTGATGAAATTGATCTTATATAGAAATTAAGTCTGTCTTGTTAAAGCAAAAGTGATTGTAAGATACGATATTATAAGAACCTGGTAGCTGAGGGGCTAATGTTTTGTGTAACACGGTGGAGGTTGGGATGCGATCCCCTCCTTGGTCGGAATTTTTCCACCCATAAAGAATCACTTAGTTATACAGCCCGCTTTGAATTAATTTGCCCTGCATGTCATTCGAGAGCAAGTTGTCCGACCTTGTCTGTTCATCTTCTGGGATTGGTTATATAGGCGTGTTTTTAATTATTAATTGCTCTTGAACGAAGTTCATAGGAATTATTGTAAACGTGTTGGTCTTTTTTATGCAAATTTTTCGCTTGACCATTTTGTTCTAGAACACATTGACTTCTCTAATGACTTTTTCTAGCTTTAGTTCTTCATTTTTGAGTGATCTTTATTGTTCTCACTAAAGCTTTTTGCTAATATAAAGCAAAGCAAATATAAGGCCTGATAGCCTAATGGACAGTGCATTTGGTTGTGGAGCGAGAGGTCAGTGGTTCGAATCCCGGTGGGGTCAAATATTTTTTCACCCGCCTGTCGTTCGAGAGCAATTCTTCCGACATTCGTCGGTTTATGCTAATCCTTTTTCCTAATCCAAAAGTAACAAGTTTCTGAAAATTAAATTGAAAGGGAAATTTTATCCTCTTCGTTTTTTAACCGCCTGAATAGTAACGACCTTTTCGCTGATTTCTGCGCGTTAGAGGACAGACTTCTAACGCCTTAACATCAATGAAATAAGCTGCGTTCTATTGCAGCATTTGATCACTCGTTAATTTTGTTCTTTTTAGTTTATTCTATATGCAAATGGATCGCTGTAACTGATTATTTTCTCGAGAAAAATGGATTGAAAAATATATTATTTGTGGGAAAGATGCAATATTTTTGTCATCATAAAAAACATGACTTTGATGAACTGCCGAAGATATATTGGTTTTTTGTTGTTTTGTTTTAGTTTTTTTGTTTGTGTGCTTTGTTTCAAATTTGGTCTGATAACTATGTGAGATACTGTAAGGTCCAAAAACATATTTACAGTTATTGGATCTCTTTTAATAGACTGCGCCAGGACAATTTGTAAAGTGCCTTTTGTGAACAGTCCAGAAAAATTGATTCTGGTAATTACAGAAAGTCATGTAAAAACCTTTGAAAAAGTTTTTTTCCCAAATGTTTTTTCGAAAAATTTAATTTTTCTTGTGATGTGTTTTCATGTTGCAAATTTGGTCAGATAACTATGCGAAATTCTTGTAAGGTCCAAAAATATTTTTACAGTTATTGGATCCATTTTAAAAGAATGCGCCAGCAGAAATTGAAAATTTTTTTAGTGATTTGTCTAGATTAAATAATTTTGGTAATCACAGAGTCATGTAAAAACGTTTGGAAAAGTTTTTCTGTTAAATTTTTTCCGAAAAATGTATATTTTGCGATGTGTTGTTGCTCATTAGAAAGGTAACAGTTTTTCCATGTTTGTTAGCTGTGGTACTCCAAGTTTTTGTCTCATCTATCTAAAGAGACTTAATAAAATTTTTATCTTTATTAAAAGTTCTTTGATTTAAAATTTTTTTGAACTGCTTTAGTATAGTATTTTGAACTTTAGTATAGTATAGTATAGTATAGTATAGTATAGTATAGTATAGTATAGTATAGTATAGTATAGTATAGTATAGTATAGTATATAGTATAGTATAGTATAGTATAGTATAGTATAGTATAGTATAGTATAGTATAGTATAGTATAGTATAGTATAGTATAGTATAGTATAGTATAGTATAGTATAGTATAGTATAGTATAGTATAGTATAGTATAGTATAGTATAGTATTGTATAGTATAGTATAGTATAGTATAGTATAGTATAATATAGTATAGTATAGTATGGTTTAGTATAGTATAGTATAATATAGTATAGTATAGTATAATATAGTATAGTATAGTATAGTATAGTATAGTATAGTATAGTATAGTATAGTATAGTATAGTATAGTATAGTATAGTATAGTATAGTATAGTATAGTATAGTATAGTATAGTATAGTATAGTATAGTATAGTATAGTATAGTATAGTATAGTATAGTATAGTATAGTATAGTATAGTATAGTATAGTATAGTATAGTATGGTATAGTATAGTATGGTATAGTGTAGTGTAGTGTATAGTATAGTGTAGTGTAGTATAGTATAGTATAGTATAGATAGTAGAGTATAGTATTGTATTGTATTGTGTTGTATAGCATAGTATAGTATAGTATAGTATAGTATAGTATAGTATAGTATAGTATAGTATAGTATAGTATAGTATATAGTATAGTATAGTATAGTATAGTATAGTATAGTTTAGTATAGTATAGTATAGTATAGTATAATATAGTACAGTAAAGTACAGTATACCATTAGTATGGTATGGTTTAGTATAGATAGTGGAGTATATTTCTGTATTGTATTGTTTTGTATAGTACAGTATAGGATAGGATAGTATAGTGTAACATAACACTGTATTGTATAGTATAGTATTGCATATATATAGTTATTTATATACATATATTATAATTGAAACCAATCTGGCAGACAAATTATTGCATCCCTGTGTTACCGAAAAAGTTACGCTCAAATCACGACAAAAATTTTGTTTTTATCTATAGTTGTTTATTTTATCACATGCGGCAATTTTCCTCCGTTTTAATGGTTTCTCGAGTATTTTTTTGGTTTCCTTCTAAATGGATTTGAACGTAAGTTATTTCGTGATTGTATATTATTTACAGGTCGTGTTTTGAGTTGGGTCAGTGGAATTGTTCGTCAGTTGTCTTGCAATATCTTATTATTCATCTTTGATTTTTATTTTAGCCATTTGATCTTGTGCCCAGAAGTCAAAAAGCGTTTTCTTTTGTGTCATCTGGCTCTCTTCACCTGGCGTTTCAGCATTATATTGTGAGGCTGTGTTTTAGTCTTGAACAGTTTAAGACAACACTCATTTTTGCGCTTTTAATCCTTAGGAACAAACCGTTTTTGTTAGATTAACGTTGATATAGTACTCAAAAGTTATCTTTTCATGAAAACGCAAGAGCATGACAGGACTTATTGTTGAGCTTAATTTTTTTCACTTCTCGTTTCAGGGATTTTGGAAACCAGTTTATCTCGTGTCAGTTACACCCGAAGACCTTCCTATCAAAACACTTTCACCAAACGTGTACAAGTCTGCAAACGAATGGGTTGTCAACGTAACGGCTTTACCATTCAATGACTCATTTCCACAACCATTTGTTCAATCCTGCTCTTCTGGGAGCTTCCAAATGGCGATTGAGATACCCGAATTGTCCTTCTTCTCGCCTACTGAGAACCCGACCTGGGGACCAAGTTCCGCTGAACTTTATGCTGCATTTTCACTGCCTCAATCAACCGCTGTCAAACTTTGGTGGCCTAACGGTTTTGGAGAGCCCAATTTGTACAATTTGACAATCGAAGTTACTTGTCCCAGTTACAACTCGTTAATCCTAACTACAAGAATTGGGTTCCGAGAAGTTAAACTCGTTCAAAGCCCAATTTACGCTGAAAATGGGACACAAGCTGGCAATTCGTTCTATTTTGAATTGAACCAAATTCCTATTTTTGCAAAAGGAACCAACTGGATTCCTGCGGATGCGTTCCAAACTCGGATCTCGAATGAACATTTGGAGTATTTGTTGAATTCCGTACAAGTGGCAAACATGAACATATTGCGTGTTTGGGGAGGTGGTGTTTACGAAACGGATGATTTTTACGACATCGCTGATGAGTAAGTTTTCGATTTAAGAATACGAAGTATTTGTTTTTTCAAAACAAAAAGACGAGATAAACAGTAACATCAGAGCAAGATTTATGACAGTTTTTAAAAACGTTAAGCCACAATCAAACGTACGGAGAGTTCTTGCTATTTTTACCTGATACATAGTCTTTCGGTTACAAATAATAATTTTTTAAGTGCAATTGAATTTGTAAAGAAGGAAGTCACAGCTGCCCAAAAGTAAACTGTTTACATATAATTGGTAAATCAGAGAAGAAAATTTGGAAATGCCTTTCATTAAAAATTTACATAAAAAGTATGTTTGTTGCCGGTTTTTTTGATTGGGGCAAAAATAGTTCCCATAGCTCAATTTTTATGACAGGTGAAGTTTGTTTGGATCAAAATTTTATGACAATTTTTGTGTTGAAAAGTGAACATTTTGCCCAAATGATTGTATGCTGTGATGCTTAGGAGGGGTATAATGGTTTGGCAGGACATCATGTTTGCGTGTTCTCTCTATCCGTCAGATGATAAGTTCTTCTCCAATGTGAAAGAAGAAGTTATTCACCAGATATACAAACTGCAGTCTCATCCGAGTATCATTATTTGGGCCGGAAATAATGAAAACGAAGGTCAGTATGCTAATTGAATTGTTTAAAGAATATAGGATGACCATTCGAAAATTTTTTAACTGTTTCTTGTGCTCTCGTTCTTTGTTTTGCTTTAAATTTTTGTTTTAATTGCAGAACAGTTAAATTTTAATTTTTTGTTGTATTTGCGGAAGAGTTGAATTAAAATTTTTGTCTTAATTCCGGAACAGCTGATCATAAATGGCTATGTTGCGGTCGCCCTGGTTATTTACGGACCAAGTTAAGTTTACGAACCGAATTGTAGTTATGGCGATCTGCTGTTCTTGCGATTCAAAAAGTATTTGTAGCGTTTGCTTTAAAACTCGAATAGTCTTCATGGTGAACTATTTATATATGATTTGAAGAATTTTGCAGTAGTTTCTAATTAGTTGTTATATGAACACGGGGAAGCGGTATAAAATTCCGCGTAAAGAGGAAAAATTAAACTGGTTTCATTTTAATCTATTTTGATTCTCTGAATTCTTAATTACTGTTGTTGTTGGTGTTGTAGCTGTCGCACAGAGCTGCAATTCGCAGGTAATTTTGGCGGGATATAGGCGCTTATTGCCGTTCTTAACTGATACTCTGGTTACATTTGTATCATAATAATAATAGGTATATTAGAAGTAGTGTGTGACTGCCTATCCACAACTTGCTTGTGGTTTGCGCCCTTTCTGCATCTACGCCGTGGTGAATGACATGCGGTCCCCGGGTTGGGGACCAGGAGGGGCAACGTAAAAATCAGTGGAAAGGGGCAAGGAAGGGGGGTTATTCTGTGCAGTGTGGTCGTGTAAGACTGATGGAATTACGTCCAGCCATTTGGCTACCTCTACTGCTCTTTCCCACTGGTCAATTTAATTCAGCTCCGTGGTGTTCTTACTGCAGTTGAAAATGTGCTCTTACTGCTAAATCACATTTGGGACATCGGTTATCAACATTGTCACAGATCCTACTCAAGTAACAGTTAAGCAGGGGACAGTATCCTGTTCTCAATTGTGCTAGTTGGATACGTGCAATTCGTTGCAACGTTTTTTCTTCTGCTATCTTTGGGGGAGGTGTACCTAGTTGCTTGCTGCCTTTGTTCAGCTGAGTATGGACAGTGTTTTGGTGAATAATTTGAGCGCATTTTTGTATTCTTTGCGATTTAATTGCTCTTTATTCTGTGTGTTGCTTCACGCGGTCCTTATGAGTATCATTTAGTGTCGTCTCATGGGACGAAGACTGGTTAAAGATGTTGTCTCATGATCAGCACGGTTGCTCTCATAACTGCCAGCTAGGAATTGCTCTGCTAAAATTTCAGTGTTAGCTTTGACAGGCAGCATTTCACCCTCATTGCGTAAGTCATTGATGTCAGACATGTTCACAGAGACAGTAATTGTGCGAAGGGCAATGTTTTGTTGCGTTTGCAGATGGTTGCAGTTTATATTGCTGATTGTGGAAACCCAAATGGGAGCACCGTAATTCAGGACGCTCCGACCGATAGCTTTGTAAGTCACTGAGAGTGTCTCTTTTGTGCAGCTCCAGTCGCTACCACCAATATTTTTTAGTATGTTATGGCGCGTTTGTAATTTCTTTGGTGATTTTTTTATGTTCCCCAAAATTGAGCATTCTATCAAAGGTAACAATAAGTACCTTGACTTCGGACTTTACTGGTATTGGTGAATTGTTGATAGTGAGGGGTGGGTCAAACTTGGCCTCATTGCTCCAGGTTTTGAACACAATTACACTTAGTTTTTTAGCAGATAACTTAAGTTTTCTTGATTTTAGCCAGTGTTGTCAAATATTTAGATATGGAGTTATGTCGCGTAATTTTTCAACCTGTGGCTGAGATGTAGCTCAGCGTAAGAGGTGATGTTTATACTTTTCGTAGATAGAGGCAGCTTGCTCATGTAGTTGTTAAAGAGCATCGGTGATAATAGACCATCTTGGGGGACACCCTGTTTGACGTTTCTCCACTTTTTTGTTTTTATTATGTTCTACTTAAGAAAATTTGCCCTGTAAGTATGAAGCAGCCCATCTTTTAGTGCTGTTCGGTAGTGTTCTATAAAGTCACTCACCCAGTCTCTGGGTTTTCCCGGCTTGTGTAGTGGTATAATCCGGCCAACTTTCGAGAGGTCTGGAATTTTTGCACTGTTTACGGAAAGGTTTATGGTGTCATTGAGATATCTAATTCTTAATTACTCATGTCTATTGCGTGGTTTTTCATTTAGCAATTCTACTTGACTAAAAGTTCTCAAAATGACTTAACATCTCGTATGTAGTAAGTAAGATTAATATTAAAGCAATATGATTTATGTTTTTAATTAGCCGCACGGCGATAGCTGGGGCTATTATTGGCCCTCTTGGTTTTTACAATTCTAAGAATTCGAATTATATTAGGCCGCTGTCTTTTTACGACTCGAAGAGGAGTATTGGCGATGAGTTTTTTGAATCGGTATTTTTTTGGAGTGTATTTAAAACAGGATGCAAAAGTCAAAACCGCACTTGAAATCAATGTCTAAAACAAACGACTGAACGAATTGAAGAGAGTGATATTCATATCGGGTTTTTGAGAGAGCGACAAAAGTAGGTGTGAAGAAATGTTCGCTAAGCGAGCCAAATATTTTGATCACTTGCGGCTTTTACAAGGCAGTTTTTTAGTTTGTACTTTTTTTTGGGTTAAGCGTTTTTCTAAACCATATTAACAAGTTGGAATGGAATCTTGAGCTATTTTTGTGATTTTGCCGTTTCAAACGCTTTTTTAGCGGTTTTGTCCTCTTTTCATGTTTTCAATGTCTGGTGTTAACGTTGTAATTAGCTTCTACGTTGGTTTTTGTGGCCTTTTGAATCAGGTTTAAGTTTGTTTTAAGAAATTTAAATAGTCTAATTTCAAAGATTTTTAATTTTTGATTTTAAAGTTTTTTGCCTTATGCTTCCGTTTTTTCTGCCTTTCACAAAATTTTTCATGTTTGACTGTTTAATTAGAGTTGTTGACAGGGTTATGGTCATTCAGTAGAAACCAATTAAGGTTTGATAGCACTTTTTTCCTTAAATAAATTAATCAGTTCTGCGGTTTTGTAATTTTTTTGCTCCTGTTTTTTTGTGTTTTACAGTGCATTTGGGTGTCCCTTAGGTGCTTTTGTACATCAGCATGAATTGTGTTAAGGTTTGCTGAGAACAGTTATTTAGATTTTTTATATTCGAGAGAATATTGTGGTTTTTCAAATTATATCATTGGTTGTATTTATCCCACCGTATGATAATTAGTTGTTGAACTGAATTTAAATATAGCTGACAATCAATCATATAAAAAGCTTCTATAGTCGCAACTTATAGAAGTTTTCAGAGAAATTTTTTTTAGTTTGCTTTTTCCCTGACAGTTTGATTGCTCCGGTTGTTGTTTCAAATGGGCCACTATAATGAATGTAAAAGTTTATCAGTACGTTGTTGACAAGTTAATAGCCGCTCAGCAATAGCTGGGGCTATTATTGGCCTTCTCTTGGTTTTTTTTATTTCGTCAAGATTTTTCTTACGACCATATGACGTCATAGCCACTTTTTGTTCATTTGTTCATGCAATTTTTCAACTGAATTGCATGCGTGACGTCATTTTTTGCTCTTAGTGGTGCGAGTTTTTTTGCTCATTCGCGTGATTAAATTTTTGGTCACACTTGACTTACCTCACTCCCAAAAATGACTTCCTCACTTTGAAATTGACTTTTATTTACTTCAATTCAAAGAGATAAGGTCAAATGGGCGTGTGGCACTTTAAATAAAGGTTATTTGAGATCAGCTAATAGAGGCAGCAATAACTTATACAGATTTTCAATCAAAATATAACAGATCAGCCTTCAATGAAAGGACGAATTTTTTCTGTCTTTTTTTACTGTTTTTTTTTGTGAGACTGCAGATCTACGAATCTATTGCGGCTATTTTCTGGCAATCTGACAGCTATGTTTTGTTTTTTTTCCATCGTTTCGATTCCGGAGTCTGCAGGCTATGTTTTTCTAAGACCTTCAGACTTCATGATTTTTCGGTGTTTTTTTCGGAGTCAACTCGGTGATGATTGTGGTCACGCCGAAACAGGAAAAGGAGCGAAAAAGCTATTGGGTTTGGCGTAATATTTTTGCTCTAATTATAATAAAGTAGAGTGAGAACATGGTGATTTGAGAACAAAAATTCGCTTTCTCAAAAATTCGCTTTGAAATCTGGGTCAAGGCTTGTCCTGTTTTTTTTTTGTCAAGATTTTCGTTACGACCATATGAGGTCACAACTACTTCAAATCTGCTTTTTGTTCAATCGTGCTTTCAACTGAACTGCGCGCGTGAAGTCATTTTTCACTCTAAGTCGATTGAGTTTTTTGTTCATTTGCGTGATTAAGTCTGGTCTCAATTGACTTACCTCAGTCTCAAAAATGATTTCCTGACTCTGAAATGGACTTTTCTTAATTTAGAGAGGTAATGTCAAGTGATTGTGTGTCACTCTAATTGAAGCTTATTTAAGAGCAGCTAATAGAAGCAGCACTAAGTTCTGCGGATGCATAATCAAAATATAACATCTAAGCATTGAATGAAAAAACTTTTTACTATCTCCTTTACTATATTTTTGAGATTGCATATCTACGAAGCTATTGCGGCTATCTTCTAGCAATCTGCCAGCTATTTTTTTCTTTTGCGAGTGTTATTTTGAAGTTATTGTTTGGTTAAATGGCTGCCTAACCGCTCTCGACGGAGTTGGTAGAAATTATTTGGGTTCTGTTGGTCATTTTAGGTTAGGTGACTTTCCGCTTGATTGGTTTTTCCTCTGACGCTTTTTACTATTCGTCCTCAAGAACTCGATGAACCTGCAAAGCCCGAGGGTATTAATTGGCTGTCCAGTGCTCTTAGAGCTCTAATAGTCTTTAAGTTTAAATTTCACCAAAGTTCCTGATGAGGTATGATTTCATAATACTAGCTACTACCAAATCTTGTCTCTCTCCAGTCGTTTGAGATGTAGATAGAATGACAGACTTATATACAGAAGTCCTTGACAATATATAAACTGGAAAAAACTTTTGTTGCGCTTTTCATACGTTATGCTTTTAGCTGCGCTGGCTCAAAATTGGTGGTCAGTACCCGACTCTGCGATTCCTCAATACAAATCGGATTACGTTAAGTTGTACGTTGACACCATACAAACAGCTGTTGAAAGTATCGATAATTACCGGCCATTTATAACGTCAAGTCCTTCGAACGGAATAGAGTCTATAACCGAGAACTATGTGAGTTCTGATCCATACTCTGATTTCTACGGTGACACTCACTTCTATGATTACGTCACGGACTGTTTTGAACTCAGTCATTACCCTGTTACTCGTTTTGCATCCGAGTATGGGTTCCAGTCATGGCCTTATATGTCCACGATAGAGCCCGTGACTTCTATGGACCAACGTGAACTGAACGGAACATGGTTTAATGAACGTAATCATCATCCGGATGGTAATGAGCAAATTTTGGATAATTTGAAGCGCCATTTTGGATACGAATTGCCTGATTTGTCATTTGATGGCAGCTATGGCGAAGCGTTTGACTGGTTCGCTTATTTGAGTCAGTTGGAGAATGCGCTTTGTCTACGAGTACAGACTGAGCACTACCTGAGACATCAAAGCGTCATTGGTGAGTGCGTTAATACTATACCTTGTCTCCTTGTCTAGTGATCAACGAGAAATGTGTCCCTACCGTTTCGCTAACTTTTGATTTTAGTCGCTTGTGTGAACAATACATTGTTTTGCAGTGATTATGGTTTGTCTCCTCGCGAGAGGTGAGAGTATTAGATGGCACTGTTATGTTGTAGAGACGGGGGGGGGGGGGGCAATTACAATTAGCATATGACATTATAAAGGTGTATGAAAATTAGTTACAGATGATCGTATTCTAAAGGCTGGGGGGAGTTTGGATATAAGGCTCTAATGATATATTCACAGCTTACTATTTTTAACACCACGAAATTTGAGGTTGCTCAGGGACGTTTTGAAATGTGTGCAGAACAGTAGACGAAGTTGCAATAAATTTAGGATAAGTGACATAGCAGTTTCAACCAGTTCATCGCACATTTCATATTGGCTCAAAAATATTTGAGTGCTTTTATTCCGACCTTATGTAATGAGGGAAGGAACTCCATGCTTTCCGGCATTTGTTGTTCCAACATTTCTATCAGAATAGGGCAACATATATGCGAGGCTGGCTTTTTTATTCTTCAGTCAAATCGTGACAAATTGCGTTGAAATTTGAGAAAAAGTAAACGGATAAATTTTTGATGTAAAACTGATTAGGTTAAAAGGATTTTGATTTGCGGTTCTTTACTGTTTCAAGCCTAAAATTGACTATTTCAACTATTAGAGCAAAAATTTCCAAAACAAATTGATATTTATTTTCAATATTCTTTAATTTCATCAGGACTATCCATTTCAGTATCTTCCAAACCGCTGAGACGTAATAAACTGGTTTCGTGGAATCAAGATCAAATCAATCAACTTCATTATTGAAAAGTGAAGATGAAAATCTTTTTATTTGTATTGCGTATGTTGTCAGAGCAGATCGTTCGAAATAACCTGCTCCATTATAATGCAATACTGAGGAATTTGAAAGCTAGGGAGTTTATTGATCGCCAGGTTGGAAAACTTAATAAAAATGTTCATTTTTTCCTGAAAATTAAACGAAAATTATTTTGTTTCTCTGTATTCTGAAATTGCACTTCGAATTGATCTTTTCCGGACTGTGGGATTTTCTGTAAATTGAAAAAAATAAATAGTTTGTTGATTGTGAAAGTCCTCATTATAAGAAATGAAGACGTTTTTGAAAGGTTAAAAGTTGTGTGAAGATCAATTGCCATAAAGAAGATTTAAAAATAGTTTTTGTCGGGGTTTTTGTGTTTCTGATTGTGTGCGCGCGCATTTGTGGGTGTGTGTGTGTGTGTGTGTGTATGTGCGTGTGAGTGTGTGTAATGTGTGAGCTATGTGTATATAAAAGATTGAGAAATAGAAAATTATTTGGAGAGTTCGCCGTTTCTTTAAATGTTGCACACAAAATTGCATTTCAAAGTTTCATTTCAGAAAATTGCGTTTCAAAGTTTAGTGCCAAAATTAAAAATTACCGATACGGTTGCCTTTTCCAGTCCATGCCTATTGATTTTGAAAAAAAACAAAGAAGATCTAATTGAACGTGACTTTGAGTGAAAATCAGTTGACAAAAAGGCGCTGTTTAAAGGTTTTTTTTGTTGTTGTTGGGGTTTGTATTTCTTTGATTTGCTTTGTGTTTAATATGTGTCTGTTTTAGTATGGTCTGTCTCTGTCTGTATTTTTCACAATTGTACTGCACTTATTTTTCTAGGATTCGCTAAGGAGTTTTCGTTTTTGACTGCCGAAAAATGCATATAAATTGCTTTCGGATACTCGCAAGGGTTTCTCAGACAGAAATTTGTGGTTGTTTTTGCAACCTTCAGAGTTATGTTGGAACATACTATGGTTCGCACAGACTTGCATGAGCCATCTTATTTTAATATTTGTTTTGTTAAATTTGACCCCTAAATTTTGCACAATGACGAGCGATACCATTTGATGAAAGCCTTACATAGTAGAATATTTTTTATTTGTTCTTTTTTTTGAGATGGCATTTGTTTTTAAAAGATTTGAGGTGGGCCCTAAAAGTTAAGAAAAATTTGGGTGAAATGTGCTTAAAAGAACCCCAAGGACGATTTTCTTTAAGAAGGTATTTATTAAAACAGCTCGAAAAGTAGTTTTTTCTAGATAAGGTTGTATTGAGAGCTCTATTTTCAGTAATAGGTTGAATGACAAAAATTAGAGTCACAGGCAAAATTGCGCTTCAGTAGGTGTCCTTAAACAATGAGCGAATTCAACCCCAGGCGGAGATTTCAGTTACTTTTGAAATTTCATTGTTTTCGGAACAAAAATTTCAGATTCTGCAGTTAAACATAAGCCGTGAAATTGATTATTTTTCTAGCCTATTTAAGTTGAAACCTTTCAGTGTTGATTGGCCTAATAAAGATATGGTGCGGCTGCTCAATACAGAATTATTGGCAACATGCTGACATTGGCGTTTTGACATCAATCGGATTTCGTTTTTGTGGAAACTATTCTGATGAATATTGGTTTCAATTTTCTCTAATTTTTCGGAATTACTTAAAGCTACATTAGTCAAGGAAAAGAAGCAGGTCCAAACTTACCCCAATTTTAAAGCAAAAGCCTTGTTTTTCCAGTCTTATCAAAGCTCTTAGCTTGAGATTTTATCATGAATTTATCATTTTCGAAAATCTTTCCTTAATTAAGATAATTATTCGGTGGTGCATTGTTGTGGGAACGATCTTTGAGTTTTCTTCTGGCATCTTGGTAATTATTGATAAATTTTGTTGAACTTTTGGCAAAACCGAACGAAAGCTACGTTCTTTGCAGGAACTCAGTTAATTGTATTTCGTATTTTCTCTTATCGTATCACTCCGTCGAAGAACAGTGATACAGGTAAAAAGTTAGTACATATGAAACTGTATTTGACATGGCAATATTTATATAATTTTGCGAATTGATTGATTGTGATACTGGTGTCATTTCAGACGCAGCAGGGCGTGGAAACACAATGGGAGCTATGTACTGGCAGCTCAATGACATCTGGCAAGCACCCACTTGGGCCTCGATTGACTACTATGGAAAGTGGAAGATGACTCACAACTTTATTCAGCAAATTTTCGAAAGTATTCATGTGTTTGGACAATTTGATACGAAGAAAGATGCAATTACTGTTTTTGTTTCATCGAGTCATTTGGAACTGATCAGGGACTCTCGGGTTCAAATCATGGTTATCAGTTTAGCGAAAAACACTGTGGTAAGACTTTTTTGCGCGGGCATTTTTCAAAATTAATCAGTTCTTTTTTAATAGCCACACAGCGATAGCTGGGGCTTTCATTGATCTTCTCTTTGTTTTTTTGCAATTCAAAAAATTTGAATTGTAATGGTGCTGTTCACGCTTTTTTTCGGCTTTTTCACGTAAATGAGAAGTCAAATTAAAGTGGTGATTTTGGTCACACTGAAATAGTAAAGGGGGCAAAAAATCGAGTAGGTTTGAGGCGTGACTTTTTCAAAATACCTTTAAAGTGGAGTGAGAAATTGGTATTTGGCGGTTTTTGAGATTTGGCGGTTTTTTAAAGGCGGTTTTGAGATGCCTTTTTGAGTGAGAAATTGGTAATTGGCGGTTTTTGAGATTTGGCGGTTTTTTGAAGGCGGTTTTTGAAATTCGGCGGTTTTTGAGATGAATTTTCTTTTCAGGTGCCTCAATTTGACTTGTTTGCAGAGTTTCCTCTCCTTCAGTGTTTTTGAGACGGTACATATGTGTTCTAATTGTGCCTATTTGCCCCCGCTGGATTTCATTAAGGGGCAGCTAAAACTTTTTATGACTTTGCCTCTATTTGTTGTCATAAAATATTAGTGACATTTAGATTTTGCCCCGTTTTTTAAGTTATCTGTTGTGTTATTACTTAGTATCATCAATGACAGGTCTGTTTGGTCGGTATTGAGGTATAAAAGAACCTAATTATAAAAGCCATAAAATAATACAGTTCTTTGAATTGTATTTCAGGAGTTGTCCTGCTATGTCTTTACAATTCGAAGAATTTGAATTGTATTGGGGTGCTGTCTTTTTTTAAGATCTGTTAACATTTTCATGATTTTTGAAGTCAAATTGGAGTGGTGATGTTGGCCGAAACAGGAAGTGGAGCGAAAAAGCGAGTGATTTTGCGGCGAAAATTTTTTTCGCTCTAATTTTAAAGTAGAGTGAGAAAACGGTGTTTGAACATAAGTTCGCTTTCTCGCTAGTGCTTTTTTGTTCAATTAACTCATAGTCCGTTATAGGTTTAGTTTCGTGTTTAGTCAAGGAAAGTTCTTTGAATTGTACGTCAGGACTTTTTTTTCGTCGTCCGGATTTTTGTTACGACCATATGACGTCACAATCACTTCAAATCTGCTTTTTGTCCATTCGATCTTGCAATTTCAACTGAATTGCGTGCGTGACGTCATTTTTCACTCTTATTGGAGCGAGTGTTTTTGTTCATTTGCTTGATTAGAATTTTGCTCATGCGTGACTTAACCTGGTTCTCAAAAAAGACTTTCCGACTCAGAAACTGACTTTTCTTTATTTTAATTCAAAGAGATTTTTGATGTAAAACTGATTAGGTTAAAAGGATTTTGATTTGCGGTTCTTTACTGTTTCAAGCCTAAAATTGACTATTTCAACTATTAGAGCAAAAATTTCCAAA
Source organism: Convolutriloba macropyga (assembly GCF_964194025.1). NCBI lineage: Eukaryota > Metazoa > Xenacoelomorpha > Acoela > Convolutidae > Convolutriloba > Convolutriloba macropyga. Next base: position 20,802,767 of record NC_134472.1, read on the forward strand.
ACAAATTGATATTTTTTTTCAATATTCTTTAATTTCATCAGGACTATCCATTTCAGTATCTTCCAAACCGCTGAGACGTAATAAACTGGTTTCGTGGAATCAAGATCAAATCAATCAACTTCATTATTGAAAAGTGAAGATGAAAATCTTTTTGTTTGTATTGCGTATGTTGTCAGAGCAGATCGTTCGAAATAACCTGCTCCATTATAATGCAATACTGAGGAATTTGAAAGCTAGGGAGTTTATTGATCGCCAGGTTGGAAAACTTAATAAAAATGTTCATTTTTTCCTGAAAATTAAACGAAAATTATTTTGTTTCTCTGTATTCTGAAATTGCACTTCGAATTGATCTTTTTCGGACTGTGGGATTTTCTGTAAATTGAAAAAAATAAATAGTTTGTTGATTGTGAAAGTCCTCATTATAAGAAATGAAGACGTTTTTGAAAGGTTAAAAGTTGTGTGAAGATCAATTGCCATAAAGAAGATTTAAAAATAGTTTTTGTCGGGGTTTTTGTGTTTCTGATTGTGTGCGCGCGCATTTGTGGGTGTGTGTGTGTGTGTGTGTGTATGTGCGTGTGAGTGTGTGTAATGTGTGAGCTATGTGTATATAAAAGATTGAGAAATAGAAAATTATTTGGAGAGTTCGCCGTTTCTTTAAATGTTGCACACAAAATTGCATTTCAAAGTTTCATTTCAGAAAATTGCGTTTCAAAGTTTAGTGCCAAAATTAAAAATTACCGATACGGTTGCCTTTTCCAGTCCATGCCTATTGATTTTGAAAAAAAAAACAAAGAAGATCTAATTGAACGTGACTTTGAGTGAAAATCAGTTGACAAAAAGGCGCTGTTTAAAGGTTTTTTTTTGTTGTTGTTGGGGTTTGTATTTCTTTGATTTGCTTTGTGTTTAATATGTGTCTGTTTTGGTATGGTCTGTCTCTGTCTGTATTTTTCACAATTGTACTGCACTTATCTTTCTAGGATTCGCTAAGGAGTTTTCGTTTTTGACTGCCGAAAAATGCATATAAATTGCTTTCGGATACTCGCAAGGGTTTCTCAGACAGAAATTTGTGGTTGTTTTTGCAACCTTCAGAGTTATGTTGGAACATACTATGGTTCGCACAGACTTGCATGAGCCATCTTATTTTAATATTTGTTTTGTTAAATTTGACCCCTAAATTTTGCACAATGACGAGCGATACCATTTGATGAAAGCCTTACATAGTAGAATATTTTTTATTTGTTCTTTTTTTTGAGATGGCATTTGTTTTTAAAAGATTTGAGGTGGGCCCTAAAAGTTAAGAAAAATTTGGGTGAAATGTGCTTAAAAGAACCCCAAGGACGATTTTCTTTAAGAAGGTATTTATTAAAACAGCTCGAAAAGTAGTTTTTTCTAGATAAGGTTGTATTGAGAGCTCTATTTTCAGTAATAGGTTGAATGACAAAAATTAGAGTCACAGGCAAAATTGCGCTTCAGTAGGTGTCCTTAAACAATGAGCGAATTCAACCCCAGGCGGAGATTTCAGTTACTTTTGAAATTTCATTGTTTTCGGAACAAAAATTTCAGATTCTGCAGTTAAACATAAGCCGTGAAATTGATTATTTTTCTAGCCTATTTAAGTTGAAACCTTTCAGTGTTGATTGGCCTAATAAAGATATGGTGCGGCTGCTCAATACAGAATTATTGGCAACATGCTGACATTGGCGTTTTGACATCAATCGGATTTCGTTTTTGTGGAAACTATTCTGATGAATATTGGTTTCAATTTTCTCTAATTTTTCGGAATTACTTAAAGCTACATTAGTCAAGGAAAAGAAGCAGGTCCAAACTTACCCCAATTTTAAAGCAAAAGCCTTGTTTTTCCAGTCTTATCAAAGCTCTTAGCTTGAGATTTTATCATGAATTTATCATTTTCGAAAATCTTTCCTTAATTAAGATAATTATTCGGTGGTGCATTGTTGTGGGAACGATCTTTGAGTTTTCTTCTGGCATCTTGGTAATTATTGATAAATTTTGTTGAACTTTTGGCAAAACCGAACGAAAGCTACGTTCTTTGCAGGAACTCAGTTAATTGTATTTCGTATTTTCTCTTATCGTATCACTCCGTCGAAGAACAGTGATACAGGTAAAAAGTTAGTACATATGAAACTGTATTTGACATGGCAATATTTATATAATTTTGCGAATTGATTGATTGTGATACTGGTGTCATTTCAGACGCAGCAGGGCGTGGAAACACAATGGGAGCTATGTACTGGCAGCTCAATGACATCTGGCAAGCACCCACTTGGGCCTCGATTGACTACTATGGAAAGTGGAAGATGACTCACAACTTTATTCAGCAAATTTTCGAAAGTATTCATGTGTTTGGACAATTTGATACGAAGAAAGATGCAATTACTGTTTTTGTTTCATCGAGTCATTTGGAACTGATCAGGGACTCTCGGGTTCAAATCATGGTTATCAGTTTAGCGAAAAACACTGTGGTAAGACTTTTTTGCGCGGGCATTTTTCAAAATTAATCAGTTCTTTTTTAATAGCCACACAGCGATAGCTGGGGCTTTCATTGATCTTCTCTTTGTTTTTTTGCAATTCAAAAAATTTGAATTGTAATGGTGCTGTTCACGCTTTTTTTCGGCTTTTTCACGTAAATGAGAAGTCAAATTAAAGTGGTGATTTTGGTCACACTGAAATAGTAAAGGGGGCAAAAAATCGAGTAGGTTTGAGGCGTGACTTTTTCAAAATACCTTTAAAGTGGAGTGAGAAATTGGTATTTGGCGGTTTTTGAGATTTGGCGGTTTTTTAAAGGCGGTTTTGAGATGCCTTTTTGAGTGAGAAATTGGTAATTGGCGGTTTTTGAGATTTGGCGGTTTTTTGAAGGCGGTTTTTGAAATTCGGCGGTTTTTGAGATGAATTTTCTTTTCAGGTGCCTCAATTTGACTTGTTTGCAGAGTTTCCTCTCCTTCAGTGTTTTTGAGACGGTACATATGTGTTCTAATTGTGCCTATTTGCCCCCGCTGGATTTCATTAAGGGGCAGCTAAAACTTTTTATGACTTTGCCTCTATTTGTTGTCATAAAATATTAGTGACATTTAGATTTTGCCCCGTTTTTTAAGTTATCTGTTGTGTTATTACTTAGTATCATCAATGACAGGTCTGTTTGGTCGGTATTGAGGTATAAAAGAACCTAATTATAAAAGCCATAAAATAATACAGTTCTTTGAATTGTATTTCAGGAGTTGTCCTGCTATGTCTTTACAATTCGAAGAATTTGAATTGTATTGGGGTGCTGTCTTTTTTTAAGATCTGTTAACATTTTCATGATTTTTGAAGTCAAATTGGAGTGGTGATGTTGGCCGAAACAGGAAGTGGAGCGAAAAAGCGAGTGATTTTGCGGCGAAAATTTTTTTCGCTCTAATTTTAAAGTAGAGTGAGAAAACGGTGTTTGAACATAAGTTCGCTTTCTCGCTAGTGCTTTTTTGTTCAATTAACTCATAGTCCGTTATAGGTTTAGTTTCGTGTTTAGTCAAGGAAAGTTCTTTGAATTGTACGTCAGGACTTTTTTTCGTCGTCCGGATTTTTGTTACGACCATATGACGTCACAATCACTTCAAATCTGCTTTTTGTCCATTCGATCATGCAATTTCAACTGAATTGCGTGCGTGACGTCATTTTTCACTCTTATTGGAGCGAGTGTTTTTGTTCATTTGCTTGATTAGAATTTTGCTCATGCGTGACTTAACCTGGTTCTCAAAAAAGACTTTCCGACTCAGAAACTGACTTTTCTTTATTTTAATTCAAAGAGATATGGTCAAGTGAGTGCGTGCCATTCTAAATTAAGGTTATTTGAGAGCAGCAATATCTGATACGGATTCGTAATCAAAATATAACATCTCTGAACCTCTGAATTTAACAAAAAGTAATTTTTCTTTGGTCTGTTTCTGTTACTATCTTATTGAGGTTGCAGCTCTACGAAGCTATTGCGGCTATTTTCTGGCAATCGGCCAGCTATGTTATACAATTTTGTGGCAATCTAGCGGTTACAGCCAGCTTGTTATAGATATCGAGTTCTATAACAGGAGAGTTCTATTTTCAGGGCGTATCAGCCAGCTTCCGTTGAAGTACTTCTTTGATTTTCAGGTGAAAACGCTGGAATTCGATCAAGACATCGCTTCAAACGGAGTAACTTCAATCGGTCAGTTGTCTGTCGCTGATCTTATCTCCAATTCATCATGTAACTCTACAGATGCAGACTTCTGTTTTGCCAATGTTGAGTTAATTGTAAACTCACAAACAATATCTACAAATCAGGTCGGTGAGAGTTGGGAAATCCTAACTTGTTATTAATTGCTCTCATACGAAGTTTGCAGCAATTATATAAATCCTCTGGGTCTGCTTTTTATAGCTGCGAAGCTGTAAGCTGAGCGTAGCTATTGCGGTGTTTCTCTACGATTCGAAGAGGAGTGTTGGTGAAGCGTATTCTGATCGGTAATTTTGTTGCACTGTATTTCAAACAGGAAGTGAAATGCGTGAGAACAAATTGTTTAGGTCAAACTGCTGAAAAAACTGACTAGCAGAGAGAAGAGAGAGAGAGAGAGAGAGAGAGAGAGAGAGAGAGAGAGAGAGCGAGAGCGAGAGCGAGAGCGAGAGCGAGAGCGAGAGAGAGAGAGAGAGAGAGAGAGAGAGAGAGAGAGAGAGAGAGCGCGAGAGAGAGCGCGAGAGAGAGAGAGAGAGCGCGAGAGAGAGCGCGAGAGAGAGAGAGAGAGCGAGAGCGAGAGCGAGAGCGAGAGCGAGAGCGAGAGAGAGAGAGAGAGAGAGAGAGAGAGAGAGAGAGAGAGAGAGAGAGAGAGAGAGAGAGAGAGAGAGAGAGAGAGTAGATTTCTGATCATGTCACTTTTTTGAGAGAGCGCGCGCGAGAAGAGCAGGTTTTGAAAATAGTAGTCGATCGCGTGCGGCTTCAAAGCAGTTGTTTAGTTTTAGTGAAAAAAGAGCACTGAAATTCCATCTGGTTTCAATCATATAGGATCAAATATCAGAGGCAGTGTAGAGGTTATTTACAAAACAGAAAAACTTTTTTATTCAAATTTTTATTCAAATATACTTCTTTAAAGACAATTGAAAAAAGTATTGTTCTAAAATTTCCTTAACTTTATCGCATTTATGATCATTTTTGAGATATTGAGAATATTTTCCGTTCATTAAAAATTTTTTATATATTATTCTACCTCGCTTGAGTACGCAGTTTTCTAAATAGCTAGATAGAGTTTGTTAGATAAATTTTGCTGACTGTTCGTGTTTTGTTAATTTTCGTGTATGATATTCTAACATTTGATGTTCTGGAGGTTTTTCGAGACTGTTTTCGAAAATTTAAAAAGTAATTTTTGATCTAAGAAATTCTTGATTTGTAAAATTTTGTTTTTTAGCATGAGTAAGCTAGAGAACTATCATATTATTTTCTATGGAAACAAGCTTTCACGCCTCAGCGTAATTGTTTTCCGAGTGACGTTATTAGATTGTTTTTGATTCCATTGAAGATCACCTAGAGTAATGAAAGTTGCTATTGACAGGTGCATTCGGAGCCGGAACTTTGTAGTTATCTGATATTACCTCTCGTAGGGAATATATGGTTTTTATATCACATGCCATTTTACCTAGTATATTTTTCTTTTCTTCTTGGTATATTAACTCTGAATCTATGTATACCCCCCATGTATTTGATTAATTTAAAATTACTAATGCAACAGTTTCCTATTTTAAGTTTTACATTAGGTGCTTCGAGGGCTTTAGATTTTTACAAAAAAATAATGAACTGTTTTGGTGCTTGAAGTGTTTGACTATGCATTTCAAGAACTAATTAAATTCAAGGTTTTTTTAGTTCATTTTTGGCATCTAGCAAAACATGACTGAACGTAAGGATCAGTGTGTCATCTGCATATTGTACTAGTTTGTTGACCATTATTTGATTTTTTTGATCTTAGGTCGTTGATGTAGAGTGAATCGTAGTGGCCCCAATGTCGTTCCTTGGGGCGCACCTTAATGAAGTTGAATCCAATCTAATTCAGTGCCGTTAGCCTTTGTTTTCTGAAGGCGTTTAGACAAGTAGTCAACTATCAACATTTGAGCACTTGTGCTGATTCCTGATTCCTCAAGTTTCGATGTCAAAGTGTGATTGATTACGTCAAATCCTTTAGACAGATCTAGTAGTGGTGTTATTAAGTATTTTTTTCTTCAATGCGATATTTGAAATTTTCAGTGCTGAAAACCAGGGTATCCATTGTGGACACTTTTGATCGAAAAGCAAATTGTGTTAGAAGAACATTATTTTTTTCATTAAAAATTCAATTATTTGATCTATAGGGAATGTTTCAAATAGTTTGGAAAGTGAACTTGTCTTTGATATAGGCCTGTAGATCTCAGGGTGGGTTTGACCACCTTTTTCAAAAAGTGTTATAATGGCTGTTTAATTCAACTAGAAATTGTTTCCTCTCAAAAAGGCATCAAACAAATAGGTGATGTGTGCAATAAAACATCTTTGACATTTTTGATAGCCCAAGTGGGTATATGTGGGTCCATGCGGTTTTGAGGTTTTCAGTGTTTTAAGATCATGGCAAACTAAGAGGATCGATGTGACCAATCGGAAACTGAAAGTTTTTCCATTATATATTTGATCTGATTTTTCATAAGGCCCGATTTTTCTGAAGTAGTCACCTAACTTAGATTTAATAAGTTTACTTTTTATATGTTGTCAAACAGAATTTCAACAATTGAGTTTTTGGCTGAAAATGTTAGAGACGGATGTGTTTCGAGTGTCTTAAATGACATGCTTTTTTTTCTTTTGTCAATTCACTCTTTGGTATATTAATGATCACAGGGATTTTAGCTGCTGCTGACGCGGGATGAATGATGGCCAGCAGCACCAGAACGCGCAGCTACAGGAGTTTTTGTCTCAATAGGATTCAGTAAAGTTTTTGAAAAAACGCTTTTGGTCTTCTATTTGCTGAACATCTAAGTCACCAACATCGCAAAATGATACCCAATTTGTCAGCACGGGCTTTATCCGCCGTAATTAGTAGTTTCTGTTGTTTCTATGGCCGAAATCATGGTTGTTTGGTTTTGCTGTCTATTTATTGTCACAACTATTCAATTTAAAATGGTTGCCATACAGTTGTTTGAGATGGAATTCCCTATATTTGTGCTGCAGATTGATAGTTTTTGCGGCTGATAACACTGGCTGGTTTTGGTTCTTTTTGCAAAAATTAGTATAGTATCGTCTTGTTTACTAGTAATGAGTCCATTCGAAAACTGTAGAACTTCCACTTGTAATTTTTTTTTGAGAAATGGTACTCCTGTCTAAAAAATGGAGATGCACATTCCCATGATAATGCGAGTCGTAGTTTTCAACGTTTTCGGTCATTTGTTTCAGTTTCAAGATCTTAATTTTGTGGCTATATTCTCGATAGTGATCATTAATAAATTTTGGGAACTCTGGATTCAATGCAACATTTTTAATAGCATTTTGGCTTAGGTTTGTCATTGGAATCACTCACATATAATAAATTAGGAAGGGTGAACTTTTCAAGGCCTACGTTGTCAAGCTTTTTGAAGGGTTCAAAGATTTCTGCAGGTTTTCTTTCGTTTTAGGAAACTTTTTGTGCCATCCTGCAGAACTCAGAACAGAATGCATTTTTCGTTCACTGTATTTTGCGACAATAGCAATTTTTGCTTTTGTTGAACCGCGGTACGGGTGAATAGCAATATCACTAGGACTCTTCCGGAAAATCAATTAAGTTTTACTTCTTGACCGATTCAGGCTCAACCTGTTTTGTTTCTACGTTGAATCTCCACGGATTTCGCTTGATAAGTTTTTATAAACCAGGGTAACTTAATTGTCAATAAGTTTTTCTTTTAATTTTGTAAGTAATTTCCCATGCTTCGGCTTTTGTAAGGGACATTTATGCTTCTTGTGATGGCACGATATTTTTTGATTGATTGTTTTTTCTAGGACAAAGGGTAGCATAAATAAGGCAAAAGCTTTCTATTTAGTGTAAAATCATGTAAATTTGCATTATTTTGAACTTAAAATTTTACCTCAGCTGTGTATAAAGTTGTTATACGCTGTATTAGCTGTAACATTTTCAGGCAAATGCATATCTCAATTATATAAACTAATAAAAATGAGTATGGAGTTACTTTTGATTGTCCTAAGCAAATATTACACTTTAAGAAGTTTAATTTTTTATATGTCAAACAGAATTTCACCAATTCAGTTTTTAGGCTGAAAATGTTGTTAGAGACGGCTGTGTTTCGAGTGTCTTTAATGACACGCCTTTTTTTCTTTTGTCATTTCACTCTTCGGTATATTAATGATCACAGGGATTTTAGCTGCTGCTGACGGGGATGAATGATGGCCAGCAGCAGCAGAACTCGCAGCTACAGGAGTTTTTGTCTCAATAGGATTCAGTAAAGTTTTTTGTAAAAAAAAACGCTTTTGGTCTTCTTTTTGCTGAACATCTAAGTCACCAACATCACAAGATGATACCCAATTTGTCAGTACGGGCTTTATCCGCCGTAATTAGTAGTTTCTGTTGTTTCTTTGTCCGAAATCATGGTTGTGTGGTTCTGCTGTCTGTTTATTGTCACAACTATTCAAATTAAAATGGTTGCCATACAGTTTTTTGAGATGGAATTCCTTATACTTGTGCTGCAGACTGAGTTTTTGCGGCTGATAACCCTCGCTGGTTTCGGTTCTTTTTGCAAAAATTAGTATAGTATCGTCTTGTTTACTGGTAATGAGTCCATTCGAAAACTGTAGAACTTCCACTTGAAATTTTTTTTGAGAAATGGTACTCCTGTCTAAAAAATGGAGATGCACATTTCCATGATAATGCGAGTCGTAGTTTTCAACGTTTTCGGTCATTTGTTTCAGTTTCAAGTTCTTAATTTTGTGGCTATATTCTCGATAGTGATCATGAATCAATTTTGGGAACTCTGGATTCAATGCAACATTTTTAGTAGCAGTTTGGCTTAGGTTTGTCATTGGAATGACTCACATATAATAAATTAGGAAGGGTGAACTTTTCAAGGCCTATGTTGCCAAGCTTTTTGAAGGGTTCAAAGGTTTCTGCAGGTTTTCTTTCGTTTTAAGAAACTTTTTTGCCGTCCTGCACAACTCAGAACAGAATGCATTTTTCGTTCACTGTATTTTGCGGCAATAGCAATTTTTGCTTTTGTTGTTGAACCGCGGTACGGGTGAATAGCAATATCACTAGGACTCTTCCGGAAAATCAATTAAGTTGTACTCTCTGACCGATTCAGGCTCAACCTGTTTTGTTTCTACGTTGAATCTCCACGGAATTCGCTTGATAACTTTTTATAAACCAGAGTAACTTAATTGTCAATAAGTTTTTCTTTAAATTTTTGTAAGTAATTTCCCATGCTTCGGCTTTTGTAAGGGACATTTATGCTTCTTGTGATGGCACGATATATTTTGAATGATTGTTTTTTCTAGGACAAAGGGTAGCATAAGGCAAAACTTTTCTATTTAGTCTAAAATTATGTAAATTTGCATTATTTTGAACTTTCGATTAAAATTTTACGTCAGCTGTGTTTAAAGTTGTTATACGCTGTTTTAGCTGGAACATTTTCAGTCAAATGCATATCTCAATTATATAAACTAATAAAAATGAGTATGGAGTTACTTTTGATTGTCCTAAGCAAATATTACACTTTAATAAGTTTACTTTTTATATGTCCAACAGATTTTCACCAATTGAGTTTTTAGGCTGAAAATGTTAGAGACGGCTGTGTTTCGAGTGTCTTTAATGACACGCCTTTTTCTCTTTTGTCATTTCACTCTTCGGTATATTAATGATCACAGGGATTTTAGCTGCTGCTGACGGGGATGAATGATAGCCAGCAGCAGCAGAACTCGCAGCTACAGGTGTTTTTGTCTCAATAAGATTCAGTAAAGTTTTTAAAAAAGAACGCTTTTGGTCTTCTACTTGCTGAACATCTAATTTACCAAGAACACAAAATGATACCCAATTTGTCAGTACGGGCTGTATCCGCCGTAATTAGTAGTTTGTTGTTTCTTTGGCCGAAATCATGGTTGTTTGGTTCTGCTGTCTGTTTATTGTCACAACTATTCAAATGGTTGCCATACAGTTGTTTGAGATGGAATTCCTTATACTTGTGCTGTAGACTGATAGTTTTTGCGGCTGATAACTCTGGCTGATTTTGGTTCTTTTTGCAAAAATTAGTATAGTATCGTCTTGTTTACTAGTAATGAGTCCATTCGAAAACTGTAGAACTTCCACTTGTAATTTTTTTTTGAGAAATGGTACTCCTGTCTAAAAAATGGAGATGCACATTCCCATGATAATGCGAGTCGTAGTTTTCAACGTTTTCGGTCATTTGTTTCAGTTTCAAGATCTTAATCTTGTGGCTACATTCGCGATAGTGATCATGAATCAATTTTGGGAACTCTGGATTCAATGCAACTTTTTTCAGCATTTTGGCTTAGTTTTGTCATTGGAATGACTCACATATAATAAATTAGGAAGGGTTGAACTTTTCAAGGCCTATGTTGTTAAATTTTTTGAAGGGTTCAAAGACTTCTGCAGGTTTTTTTTCGTTTTAAGAAACTTTTTGTGCAGTCCTGCAGAACTCCGAACAGAATGCATTTTTCGTTCACTGTATTTTGTGACAATAGCAATTTTTACCTTTGTTGTTGAACCGCGGTACGGGTGAATATCAATATCACTAGGACTCTTCCGGAAAACCAATTAAATTTTTTTTCTCTGACCGATTCAGGCTCAACCTGTTTTGTTTCTACGTTGAATCTCCACGGAATTTGCTTGATAACTTTTTATAAACCAGGGTAACTTAATTGTCAATAAGTTTTTCTTTTATTTTTATAATTAATTTCCCATGCTTCGGCTTTTGTAAGGGACATTTATGCTTCTTGTGATGGCACGATATATTTTGAATGATTGTTTTTTCTAGGACAAAGGGTAGCATAAATATGGCAAAAGCTTTCTATGTAGTGTAAAATCATGTAAATTTGCATTATTTTGAACGTTCGATTATAATTTTGCGTCAGCTGTGTATGAAGCTGTTATACGCTGTATTAACGGGAAATTTTTCAGTCAAATGCATATCTCAATTATTTGAACTAATAAAAGTGAGAATGGAGTTACTTTTGATCGTCCTAAGCAAATTTTACACCTTTTTAAGCTTACTTTTTATATGTTGTCAAACAGAATTTCATCAATTGAGTTTTTAGGCTGAAAATGTTGTTAGAGACGGCTGTGTTTCGAGTGTCTTAAATGACACGCCTGTTTTTTCTTTTGTCATTTCACTCTTCGGTATATTAATGATCACAGGGGTTTAAGCTGCTGCTGACGCGGGATGGATGATGGCCAGCAGCAGCAGAACTCGCAGCTACAGGAGTTTTTGTCTCAATAAGATTCAGTAAAGTTTTTAAAAAAGAACGCTTTTGGTCTTCTACTTGATGAACATCTAATTTACCAAGAACACAAAATGATACCCAATTTGTCAGTACGGGCTTTATCCGCCGTAATTAGTAGTTTCTGCCGTTTCTTTGGCCGAAATCATGGTTGTTTGGTTTTGCTGTCTATTTATTGTCACAACTATTCAATTTAAAATGGTTGCCATACAGTTGTTTGAGATGGAATTCCCTATATTTGTGCTGCAGATTGATAGTTTTTGCGGCTGATAACACTGGCTGGTTTTGGTTCTTTTTGCAAAAATTAGTATAGTATCGTCTTGTTTACTAGTAATGAGTCCATTCGAAAACTGTAGAACTTCCACTTGTAATTTTTTTTTGAGAAATGGTACTCCTGTCTAAAAAATGGAGATGCACATTCCCATGATAATGCGAGTCGTAGTTTTCAACGTTTTCGGTCATTTGTTTCAGTTTCAAGATCTTTATATTGTGGCTATATTCTCGATAGTGATCATGAATCAATTTTGGGAACTCTGGATTCAATGCAACATTTTTAGTAGCATTTTGGCTTAGGTTTGTCACTGGAATGACTCACATATAATAAATTAGGAAAGGTTGAACTTTTCAAGGCCTATGTTGTTAAATTTTTTGAAGGGTTCAAAGACTTCTGTAGGTTTTCTTTCGTTTTAAGAAACTTTTTGTGCCGTCCTGCAGAACTCAGAACAGAATGCATTTTTCGTTCACTGTATTTTGCGACAATAGCAATTTTTGCCTTTGTTGTTGAACCGCTGTACGGGTGAATAGCAATATCACTAGGACTCTTCCGGAAAATCAGTTAAATTGTACTCTCTGACCGATTCAGGCTCAACCTGTTTTGTTTCTACGTTGAATCTCCACGGAATTCGCTTGAGAACTTTTTATAAACCAGGGTAACTTAATTGACAATAAGTTTTTCTTTTAATTTTTTGTAAGTTGTAATTTCCCATGCTTCGGTTTTTGTAAAGGATATTTATGCTTCTTGTGATGGCACGATATATTTTGAATGATTGTTTTTTCTAGGACAAAGGGTAGCATAAAAAATCCAAAAGCTTTCTATTTAGTGTAAAATTATGTAAATTTGCATTATTTTTAACGTTCGATTAAAATTTTACGGCAGCTGTGTATAAAGCTGTTATACGATTTATTAGCTGGAACCTTTTCAGTCAAATGCATATCTCAATTATCTAAACTAATAAAAGTGGGTATGGAGTTACTTTTGATCATACTAAGCAAATATTACACTTTATTAACTTTACTTTTTATATGTTGTCAAACAGAATTTCACGAATTGAGTTTTTAGGCTGAAAATGTTGTTAGAGACGGCTGTGTTTTGAGTGTCTTTAATGACACGCTTTTTTTGTCAATTCACTCTTCGGTATTTTAATGATCACAGGGATTTTAGCTGCTGCTGACGCGGGAAGAATGATGGCCAGCAGCAGCAGAACGCGCAGCTACAGGTGTTTTTGTCTCAATAGGATTCAGTTAAGTTTTTAAAAAAGAAAGGTTTTGGTCTTCTATTTGCTGAACTTCTAAGTCACCAAGAACACAAAATGATACCCAATTTGTCAGTACGGGCTTTATCCGCCGTAGTTAGTAGCTTCTCTTGTTTCTTTGGCTGAAATCATGGTTGTTTGGTTCTGCTGTCTGTTTATTGTCACAACTATTCAAATTAAATTGGTTGCCATACAGTTGTTTGATGGAATTCCTTATACTTGTGCTGCAGACTGATAGTTTTTGCGGCTGATAACTCTGGCTGGCTTTGGTTCTTTTTGCAAAAATGAGTATAGTATCGTCTTGTTTACTAGTAATGAGTCCATTCGAAAACTGTAGAACTTCCACTTGTAATTTTTTTTGAGAAATGGTACTCCTGTCTAAAAAATGGAGATACACATTCCCATGATAATGCGAATCGTAGTTTTCAACATTTTCGGTCTTTTGTTTCAGTTTCAAGATCTCAATTTTGTGGCTATATTCTCGATAGTGATCATGAATCAATTTTGGGAACTCTGGATTCAATGCAACATTTTTAGCATTTTGGCTTAGTTTTGTCATTGGAATTACTCACATATAATAAATTAGGAAGGGTTGAACTTTTCAAGGCCTATGTTGTTAAATTTTTTGAAGGGTTCAAAGACTTCTGCAGGTATTCTTTCGTTTTAAGAAACTTTTTGTGCAGTCCTGCAGAACTCCGAACAGAATGCATTTTTCGTTCACTGTATTTTGTGACAATAGCAATTTTTACCTTTGTTGTTGAACAGCGGTACGGGTGAATATCAATATCACTAGGACTCTTCCGGAAAATCAATTAATTTTTTTTCTCTGACCGATTCAGGCTCAACCTGTTTTGTTTCTACGTTGAATCTCCACGGAATTTGCTTGATAACTTTTTATAAACCAGGGTAACTTAAGTGTCAATAAGTTTTTCTTTTAATTTTTTATAATTAATTTCCCATGATTCGGCTTTTGTAAGGGACATTTATGCTTCTTGTGATGGCACGATATATTTTGAATGATTGTTTTTTCTAGGACAAAGGGTAGCATAAATATGGCAAAAGCTTTCTATTTAGTGTAAAATCATGTAATTTTGCATTATTTTGAACTTTCGATTAAAATTTTACGTCAGCTGTGTTTAAAGTTGTTATACGCTGTATTAACTGGAAATTTTTCAGTCAAATGCATATCTCAATTATTTAAACTAATAAAAGTGAGTATGGAGTTACTTTTGATCACTTTAAGATTCTATTTTCAGCTTACCATTTGAACTTGTCAACAGAGCAAAATCGAAAGAAACGGGATAAACCAATAAAGCCCGGTCATTAAGTCTTAGTGCGTTAGGTCGTCAAAGTTCTTTAAAGCGATTGCTAGCTGGCATTATTAATATTATGAGTAATAGCCTTCAGTTTGGATGCTGATTTAAGTGTAATTTTAGAATATAACCGAATATGCAGAATTTACACACCAAATAAGAACAATTTTTCAAACTCAAGAAAAACATTACCATTTGCTATCGCATAAATTTTTCTGTTTCAATCCGAATGTGCGTGAAACGGGTCAATGGCGGCTATTTTCCGGCAATTAGCCGGCTATGTTTCAATTTTTGTTCCTTAATTGATGTTTATTTGCTCTTGAACGAAGTTCATAGCAATTATTGTAAACGTGTGTCTTTTTTATGCAAAATTTTTGCTCGACAATTTTGACTTTTCGAATGACTTCTACGCCCTTGACTTTTTGCGTTTCGCGTGATCTAAAATTCTCTCTCAATCACAATTTCGAACAGCTGAATTCAATTGGCGGCTATTTAATACAAAGTCAAATGAACAGTAAGCCGAAACGTGTGCCATTTTTACTTTAAATCTTAATAGTGGTACATGCTAACCTCTAGTGTGGTTATTTGAAGCCCACTACTGAACTCCCCCCCCCCCACCCCGACTGATGTAGGCTGCAATTGAATACAGCTCCCACTAGTCGTTCGAGAGCAATTCTTCCGACGTTTAGTTGGTTATGTTTGATATTTCTCTGCCGAGTGTTGGGTAGTTGAATGATCTAGTAGAAAATGTAAATAGAAATTTTCTCAGAGTCGTGTACGATAAATGCACCGTGTGTAGTTTTTATGAGCGAGTTTAGAGAGTTTGTCCTGGATCGCTTCCCTCGTCATCTGCATATCTATACGAACTGATTGTTATTGATATATGAACTGATTTTGTTTTGTTTTTTTTTCAAAAGGCTTGGTGCAAGGTCTCTAGCCATTTTTTTGTAGCAAATTAAAGTAATTTTTATCAGATACTGTATCAGTTTTTATCTGTTACTTCTCTTTTGTATTTTTCCTTCTATTGTTTCACAATGCCAAGTTATAATATAGGAGGTGCATTAGTTCTGCGAGGATGGTCGATGACTATTTCGAGTCGTTTCTGGAATTCTTCCGGCTACTCATCTGACGCTCTTTGTTCGTTTTACATGTGTGCACACATCAAAGCTGAGGAATTCATTTTCTGAATTTCCACTCACTAACGACATTTGCGAGCGTGACGGCAATTCTCTCTCTCTTTCTCTCTCTCTCTCTCTCTCTCTCTCTCTCTCTCTCTCTCTCTCTCTGGGTTGTTTCTGTATGTGTGTGTGTGTGTGTGTGTGTGTGCCTCTATTAAAAGTTTCTAGGTCATTTGCTTGATTATATTTTAGTCATACGTTACTTATCTCAATCATTAAAATCTTTTACTTTAAAACTTAAGTTTAATTTGAATTAGTTGAAGGTCAAAGGAACTCATTTGTGTAGTAAAAGTCCATAATAGGAAGGCTTCTGCGTAGTGAATTTTAACAAGCCATATTTTTGAATTACCGCATGTTTTTACATAGTTTTTTGAGCGGTGTCGATTGACTTTGGAGACTTCTATCTGCATCTGTTTCTATACGGCACCCAAGTCAAGGCAGCTATTTGGAAATCTTCCGGCTATGTTTTTCCACTTTTTGCACTACCGGTTTTTCATCTGTTCGTTTTTGCGTGTGACCGTTGAGTTTTGTCTTTAGAAATGAGTAAACAGATGAAGACCGAGGATTTGAAGCATTGACTTGTTGAAAGGCCTTACTAGTCCTTTAAGAATGCAATTTACCAAACCATGCGCCCTCTGACAGCGAAAAAAGTCTCCCTAAGCTCAATTCGCGCAAAGCCAGCCCCTCGCTAGTCGTTTAAGAGCATTTCATGAGTTTTTAGCTGGTTTTTGTTTCTACATAAGCGTTCACTTCCCTTAAATGAACAAAATGACTACTTAACTTTAACTGTAATGGCATCAACCGAGGATAAAGATAATCAACACGATTGTTGAATTTGTTTTTTATGAATAAAAAAATTTAAGTCTAAGCTTGGTTAAATTTTATCAAAACGATATAAATTTACAAACACCTTTTTCTGATATTTTAAATCGAAACAAAGGTTGATTGCTGTATCATGAATGAAAATAATTTAAAACCTCTGTTATATTCTTCGAGTGGAGTAAGTTGAGTGCTACTCGGCTGCAGTGAAATCAAAACTTCTAAATTTCCTTTTTCTGTTTCGAAAAGTTTGACTTCTGACTGTGATCATACTGATATAATATAGTCAAGAACCCCCTCGCATCAAGCTTAATTGGCATAACAACTACATCCGATTATGCAAAACTACGTTTCTTCTATATACAACTGAATGCTACAGGTCTATTGGCAGAGTTTTGACAATTCAGATGTCTTTCCTTGTGCCAATGTTGAATTTGTCTCGTACGAAGTGCACAATGGAACGTCAGGTACCAATATTACAATACAATTGAAGGCCGCAAAATGGGCCCTTTTCTTTTGGATCGACCACTCGCCAGACTTTAAAGGTCATTGGACTGTAAATGGGGATCACCTGATGACAACTGATGATACCAATCTCAACAATTTCAGGGAATTTGTGTTCTATCATTATGCTGATGATAATGGTGTGGAAAAGTTTGTATCATCTTTGAAATTCTTCTACTTGAATAAATATCCAAATTGTTCATAAATGTGATGAAATTGTCAAATGTGCTATTTTGTATTGAATCACTGTGTCTAATCAGAATATTTCTTACTTTATTGTTTTAGCAATCAAGTTTAAATTTATCCTATATTAATTTACCCTATTGGAAAGTTTTCTTTTGCAGCGAGGTAGATGGGAGAGATATTGTATAAATTGCAGAGCAGGGTTACAGATGAATGTGGTTATCAGTTGAAACAGTGTGGTGATTATTTAAAACAAACTGGATGAATACAAAAAAGGTTTTTGTGGGATGCATTTGTAAACTCTGGCCGCGATGATTGGAAGCTTGTTTTCTAAGATTATCCTGAAAGAATAGGAAGAAAAACAATATTTTGGTTTTCAGTAGAGAAAATTTGCAACAGATTCTGTCGTTCTGTTAGTTGAAACTGTTTCTGGCAATACAATTTTTAATTGCTCTCAAACGAAGTTTGTAGCAATTATTTTAATCCTGTGGTCTTTTTATGCTTTTTCGCCTGACCCATTTGACTTTTCGTCCTCAGCCACGATAAACAGGTAGCGCCCAGAGGGTATTAAGTTCTCTTAGAGCCTTTCAGCTTACTAGTCTCCAAGTATGCGATTAACAGAAACTGTATTGGAGACGTGTACTCTTGGTGTGAAGTGCGGTTCTTAGAGTTTGACACCCCCTTTCACTCCTCTCCCACATTAGCCTCTCCCTCATCTTAACGCTATCTGGAATGAAATTTTATTTTCTTGATTGAATTTTATGGGATGTATGATGAATCGATAACGAATGGTTTTTTCTTGCAAACCGCGAACAGAGAGTAAACAATGTTCATCTCACATCTAAATATTTTTTCCAAAAGCACAGAGTCAACAGTGATACAGCTAGAAGCTAGTACTATTCTGAACTGCAGTTCTTTGAAGTTGCCTTTATTAATTACCCTAAAAAAATTGTTGAAGTTCTACAGTTGTTGTGTGCGTTTGGTTTATGCAAGACCTTCGCTTGACCTTTATTCCTGTAATGTTTGATCACTCGCTTGAGTTATTTGACTTGTGGAAAAAACTGGTGAAGCCTAATGGCATGAAGTCTAGTGCGGTAAGTGTAAGGTTCAGGAAAACTGCCTAGGAACGATTGCGGCACCATTCCTAGTCAGCCTGCTAGAGGCAGACCTTCATCCCCCGATACTTTTTGCACCCCTCCACCACCCACTTCCACCCGCGAGCTACAAACAAAGGCAACCCCTCGACTGTCTTTAAGGAGCAATTCGTCTGACGGTAGTCGGTCATGTTAAAACCACGGAAATCTGGTACATGTCTGTATAAAAAGCTGATTAGAAACTTGTTTTTTATTATAGCTGCGAAGGTGTAAGCTGAGCGGAGCTATGTTTCCGTGTCCTTGGTTTTTTACAATTCAAAGAATTTGAATTATATTCGGGCGCTGTCCAGCAATCCACGCTTCTTTAGGCTACATGAACCATACATTATCGTTATCGTCAATCATTGATGGCAATCGCTATAAATCATAAATCGTTATTAATAGCCGCTGTCAGCCCTTCAACGGCTTTTATTTAGGCGCTCTACTTTACAATTCAAAGATTTTGAATTGTATTGGGGTGCTGTCTTTTTTTAAGATCTGCTAACACATTTTCATGATTTTTGAAGTCAAATTGGAGTAGTGATTTTGGTCACGCCGAAACAGGAAATGGAGCGAAAAAGCGAGTGGTTTTGGTGCGTGAAATTTTTTCCGCTCAAAATTTAAAGTAGAGTGAGAAAACCGTGTTTGAACAAAAATTCGCTTTCTCGTTAGTGGTTTTTGTTCGCATGCGGCAATTTCACTTTGATTTTTACTGTTTTTTCGAGTTTTTGGATCGGATTTTTTTCTAAATGGTTTTCCCAATCCATTCATAGACCGTCCTAGGTCTAGTGTTCTTTTTGGTTACAGATGAATGTGGTTATCAGTTGAAACAGTGTGGTGATTATTTAAAACAAACTGGATGAATACAAAAAAGGTTTTTGTGGGATGCATTTGTAAACTCTGGCCGCGATGATTGGAAGCTTGTTTTCTAAGATTATCCTGAAAGAATAGGAAGAAAAACAATATTTTGGTTTTCAGTAGAGAAAATTTGCAACAGATTCTGTCGTTCTGTTAGTTGAAACTGTTTCTGGCAATACAATTTTTAATTGCTCTCAAACGAAGTTTGTAGCAATTATTTTAATCCTGTGGTCTTTTTATGCTTTTTCGCCTGACCCATTTGACTTTTCGTCCTCAGCCACGATAAACAGGTAGCGCCCAGAGGGTATTAAGTTCTCTTAGAGCCTTTCAGCTTACTAGTCTCCAAGTATGCGATTAACAGAAACTGTATTGGAGACGTGTACTCTTGGTGTGAAGTGCGGTTCTTAGAGTTTGACACCCCCTTTCACTCCTCTCCCACATTAGCCTCTCCCTCACCTTAACGCTATCTCGAATGAAATTTTATTTTCTTGATTGAATCTTATGGGATGTATGATGAATCGATAACGAATGGTTTTTTCTTGCAAACCGCGAACAGAGAGTAAACAATGTTCATCTCACATCTAAATATTTTTTCCAAAAGCACAGAGTCAACAGTGATACAGCTAGAAGCTAGTACTATTCTGAACTGCAGTTCTTTGAAGTTGCCTTTATTAATTACCCTAAAAAAATTGTTGAAGTTCTACAGTTGTTGTGTGCGTTTGGTTTATGCAAGACCTTCGCTTGACCTTTATTCCTGAAAGGTTTGATCACTCGCTTGAGTTATTTGACTTGTGGAAAAAACTGGTGAAGCCTAATGGCATGAAGTCTAGTGCGGTAAGTGTAAGGTTCAGGAAAACTGCCTAGGAACGATTGCGGCACCATTCCTAGTCAGCCTGCTAGAGGCAGACCTTCATCCCCCCGATACTTTTTGCACCCCTCCACTACCCACTTCCACCCGCGAGCTACAAACAAAGGCAACCCCTCGACTGTCTTTAAGGAGCAATTCGTCTGACGGTAGTCGGTCATGTTAAAACCACGGAAATCTGGTACATGACTGGTTAAAAGCTGATTAGAAACTTGTTTTTTATTATAGCTGCGAAGGTGTAAGCTGAGCGGAGCTATGTTTCCGTGTTCTTGGTTTTTTACAATTCAAAGAATTTGAATTGTATTCAGGCGCTGTCCAGCAATCCACGCTTCTTTAGGCTACATGAACCATACATTATCGTTATCATCAATCATTGATGGCAATCGCTATAAATCATAAATCGTTAATAATAGCCGCTGTCAGCCCTTCAACGGCTTTTTTTAGGGGCTCTACTTTACATTTCAAAGATTTTGAATTGTATTGGGGTGCTGTCTTTTTTTAAGATCTGCTAACACATTTTCATGATTTTTGAAGTCAAATTGGAGTAGTGATTTTGGTCACGCCGAAACAGGAAATGGAGCGAAAAAGCGAGTGGTTTTGGTGCGTGAAATTTTTTCCGCTCAAAATTTAAAGTAGAGTGAGAAAACCGTGTTTGAACAAAAATTCGCTTTCTCGTTAGTGGTTTTTTGTTCGCATGCGGCAATTTCACTTTGATTTTTACTGTTTTTTCGAGTCTTTGGATCGGATTTTTTTTGTAAATGGTTTTCCCAATCCATTCATAGACCGTCCTAGGTCTAGTGTTCTTTTTAGTCAATAAAAATTTTTTGAATTGTACGTCAGGATTTGTCCTGCTATGTTTTTGTTAAAAATCTGTTCACTTACCTCACTCAGTAAGATGACTTTGCACTTTAAAATTTAAGTTTAATTTGAATTAAATTAAGGTCAAAGAAACTCAATATGTATTAGGGGTCCCTGATGAAAGGGTTTCTGCGCAATTAATTTTAACAAGCTTTATTAATTTATCGCTGATTGGTTTTTTACATAGCTTTTTGAGCGGCGTCGATACCTTTTTCAACTAATATCTGTATCTGTTTCTATCTCTTATATGGCACGCACGCAAGTGTTTTGTTTTGCAGCTATTACGGCAATCTGCCGGCTATGTTATTCAATGCTAAGTAATTCTATGCTATGCTTGTTTTTAATGCTGAATGAAATCATGAAAAACATTGCTTTTCGTTTCGTCCTCAAAAATTTTTCTTTCCTAGCTTTTACGGCTATTACACTTGTTTTTGCGTTTATCGGAAATTCATCGAAACAAACCGATCTATTTATTTTAAGAGTTGTTGATTTCAATTAGTTTGTTTAAATTGACAAATTCGTTGGAATAAAGATGATTTTTTTAAAGAAAAGTAGTATAGGGTAACTATTATCATTTTAGTAATAAGCTATTAAATATTTCACCGATAAAATTGTTATGAGCATGACAACTCAGGAGAATTTCATTCAACTAAACCATCAAAATTGTCGAACTAAGCGGTTCAAAACTAGAGAAAATATCAAAAAGTTTTATCAATTTGTCAGTGTGCCCCAAAATGGATTAAGCTTCCTCGGATAATAGGAAATGATGAATCTTGCGAGAAGAAATAGAATATTTTGATGTTGTGATGGGGCAGCTTTGTGCTGGGTAGTTCCAAAAGCACAGAGTCAACAGTGATACAGTTTGAAGCTAGTACTATTCTGAACTGCAGTTCTTTGAAGTTGCCTTTATTAATTACCCTAAAAAAATTGTTGAAGTTCTACAGTTGTTGTGTGCGTTTGGTTTATGCAAGACCTTCGCTTGACCTTTATTCCTGTAATGTTTGATCACTCGCTTGAGTTATTTGACTTGTGGAAAAAACTGGTGAAGCCTAATGGCATGAAGTCTAGTGCGGTAAGTGTAAGGTTCAGGAAAACTGCCTAGGAACGATTGCGGCACCATTCCTAGTCAGCCTGCTAGAGGCAGACCTTCATCCCCCCGATACTTTTTGCACCCCTCCACCACCCACTTCCACCCGCGAGCTACAAACAAAGGCAACCCCTCGACTGTCTTTAAGGAGCAATTCGTCTGACGGTAGTCGGTCATGTTAAAACCACGGAAATCTGGTACATGACTGGTTAAAAAGCTGATTAGAAACTTGTTTTTTATTATAGCTGCGAAGGTGTAAGCTGAGCGGAGCTATGTTTCCGTGTCCTTGGTTTTTTACAATTCAAAGAATTTGAATTGTATTCGGGCGCTGTCTTTTAAGATCTGTTAACAACTTTTCATGATTTTTGAAGTCAAATTGGAGTAGTGATTTTCGTCACGCCGAAACAGGAAATGGAGCGAAAAAGCGAGTGGTTTTGGTGCGTGAATTTTTTTCCGCTCAAAATTTAAAGTAGAATGAGAAAACCGTGTTTGAACAAAAATTCGCTTTCTCGTTAGTGGTTTTTTGTTCGCATGCGGCAATTTCACTTTGATTTTTACTGTTTTTTTGAGTTTTTGGATCGGACTTCTTTCTAAGTGGTTTTCCCAATTCATTCATAGACCGTCCTAGGTCTAGTTTTCTTTTTAGTCAATGAAAATTTTTGAGTTGTATGTCAGGATTTGTCCTGCTATGTTTTTGTTAAAGATCTGTTCACTTACCTCACTCAGTAAAATGACTTTGCACTTTAAAACTTAAGTTTAATTTGAATTAATTTAAGGTCAATGAAACTCAATGTGTATTAGGGGTCCCTGATGAAAGGGTTCCTGCGCAATTAATTTTAACAAGCTGTATTAATTTATCGCTGAATGGTTTTTTACATAGCTTTTTGAGCGGCGTCGATACCTTTTTCAACTAATATCTGTATCTGTTTCTATCTCTTATATGGCACGCACGCAAGTGTTTTGTTTTGCAGCTATTACGGCAATCTGCCGGCTATGTTATTCAATGCTAAGTAATTCTATGCTATGCTTGTTTTTAATGCTGAATGAAATCATGAAAAACATTGCTTTTCATTTCGTCCTCAAAAAATTTTACGGCTATTACACTTGTTTTTGCGTTTATCGGAAATTCATCAAAACAAACTGATCTATTTATTTTAAGAATTGTCGTTTTCAATTAGTTTGTTTAAAGTGACAAATTCGTTGGAATAAAGATGATTTTTTAAAGAAAAGTAGTATAGGGTAACTATTATCATTTTAGTAATAAGCTATTAAATATTTCACCGATAAAATTGTTATGAGCATGACAACTCAGGAGAATTTCATTCAAATAAACCATCAAAATTGTCGAACTAAGCAGTTCAAAACTAGAGAAAATATCAAAAAGTTTTATCAATTTGTCGTCAGTGTGCCCCAAAATGGATTAAGCTTCCTTGGATAATAGGAAATGATGAATCTTGCGAGAAAAAATTGAATATTTTGATGTTGTGATGGGGCAGCTTTGTGCTGGGCAGTTCAACAACAACTCACTCCAATCCTTCTCCACCCTCCACTTTTCCACCTCCGACCCCGCACACTTCACCCTTTGAGAGCCCTACCCGGCGCACTTATCCCACTTCCCTCAACCCTGCTCCAACAAACACCCACTCTTGAATTAGCCCCCAATGCTCCCCCTTTTTCTACCCCCTCTCTCTTTCTCTCAGCTAGCCCACCTAAGCCAAGAGCTCTCCAGTCATATGAGACCAATTTGCTGGTTATCGACAATTAAAATTTAAATAGTATTTGTGAAAAAACATTGAAATCTTTAAAGCTAGTTTGTTTATTAGAAAGATCTTTGAAATTGCTGGTACATGCACGATAAATTTTAAGTTCATGAAATCATGTTGCATGTTGATGAGGTCCGGAAGATATTTTGGCAGGTACTTCTTCGGAACTTTAAAATTAAAAACTAAAGGTGGCTTACATTTGCCAGGTTAACTAAGTAAAGAATGTTTTTAACTAAGTAAAGAATGGTTTTTCAAGTAAAGTATGTGCGCTCAAAAAGCACTTCATTGCGGTGGGCTTGGTCTGATGTTCTTCAGGAATAACGAATTTGAGTTCTGTCATCGACAAATTAAATTAGTGTTCAAGATAGCATGCAAAAATAAAATCAGCTTCAATTCAATTGGCGCAATTTCTTGACAATTTACCCTCTCATTTTTCGTGGGAGCGAAAAGTGGAGTGGAACACTTTAAAGAAGATTTTGAAAACGATTAAATCTCTGAATCGTTTTCAAAATGAATTCTAAAAACTGTTAAACGATTTTGATCTTTGGCATCCAAAATGATGCGTATTAAAAAGTGGGAAATTGAAATCTTATTATATGCTGATTAGCTTTGGGTAGAGATGTGATTGAGGAAAAAAGCGCATGCTTATTATAAGTGATTTTTTAACTTAATTTTTGAATGCGGATTACATCAATATCTCTGCATTGATGGCCACGAAAGGTAAATTAACCGCTTAGAATTGCTCTTTTTGCTGAGTTTGATACTAATTTTGTGATTTTAAGTAGATTTTAAGACAACGTTATAAATATTGAAGACTTCAATGATAGTAATGGTGAAACGTGTTCTTTGTTTATCCGCTTTGGTCCTCATTTAATTGCTCCAAACAAAGTTTGTAGCAATGAAATTAGCCCTGTGGTGTTCTTATGCGATTTTTCGCTTTACCAATTTTTTGTCTGACCCATTTGATTTTTCGTTAGGAAGCACTGCAAGGGCATTAAGTGGCCGAGCAGCTCTCTTAGAGCCTTACTCCTCACTAGTCTCTAAGTATGTAATTCACTGAAGCTGTTTTTAGGAGGCAATTTCAAGGTGGTAAAGGGCGGTTCTTAGTCTTAGAAAGATTGACCCCCTCAGCTCTCAAATTACGCCAGCGATTTCGAGCAAACACAAAATATTTGATAGGATTTGGAGTCGTAACCAGTTTTCGTTCCTCTATCCATTACGCCGGTTGGGTGGGTGTATAACATGACGCAAGAGTTTTTCAAAATGGGGACAAATGTTGGGGACACTACTTTATATTGTGAAGTCAATTTTCAAATGCGTCTCTAAGTGCTTTAAGTAGTGTTCGCCGAGTTTCCACTGTATTGAAGTCTATAAAAATTTGCCTAATCGAGCTTTCGTCTAACAGCGCAACACGATGTTGAAAACTTTTTTGCTCAAAACAGTTCAGCAAAAAGATGAAGTGAAGGTGGTTGTATGAAAAATGCTGATTGAATTGATTCTTCAAGATTTCAATATGATTTGAAAACTTGTGGTTTGCTTTAATGAAAGGCAATGGGCAATAGTGTTGTTCAGTTTTGGGACAGTCGGCAGTATCAGGAACTCTGGGCAGTATAAAGACAGTCGGAAATTAACTCTGGGATAAGGGCAGTCGGCAATTAACTCTGGACAGTTGAAAGGCAGAATTAAACTAATCATGCTCAGGTAAAGATCAGAATACTGAGTCCAAAGGTTGTAAAAATCGCAGACTACAAATTTAAATATTTGGCATGAACAGAAATATCGGCAGTCAAATTAACAGCCTGATGTTTTTAGGATTCATTAATGAAATGAACTTACACTCATTTCCGGATATCAAATGTTAGTATCTTCTATCTATATATCTATATCTATATATTAATTCTAACTCGAATGCTATGTCAGCATGTTTAAGCTCCTAATCTTCACATGTTTTAGCGTCCCTTAAACATGCAGCCCAGTGTTTTGCATGCATTTTGAGCGCTGCGAGGTGGATTCGAACCGGGGTGGATTCGAACCGGGGGTCTGTTGAGTTCGATCAGGTTATAAAAACGTTCGCAAACCACTAGGCTAAATCCCTTGCTGTTCAGCATCTATTAATTCAACGTCGACAGAGAACCACTGAACACCATGCGCCACATCGTTTTGCATGCATGCTTGCTATTGCCAGAATAGTCTTTGACCGAAAGGCTACCTATGCCGTAAAGGTCAGTGACTGATTAGCCGTGGATGCAAAAATAGGTCATTGACCGAAAAGCTGCCAATGTCCGAAAAGCTGCCTGTGCCAAAAAGGTCAACGACCGAAAAACTGCGGATGCAAAAATAGGTCAGTGACTTAAAAGCTACCTATGCCGTAAAGGTCAATGAATGATTAGCCGTGGATGCAAAAATAGGTCATTGACCAAAAAGCTGTCCTAGTCCGGAAACCTGCCTGTGCCAAAATAGGTCAATGACTGAAAACCTGCTTATAAAAAGTTATTCCATCGCCGAAAAATTTGTCACACGAAAACGGTCCTTGAATGAAATGAAGTCCGAAATGAAATCGAAGATGAAAAATTTTCCATTTAAATGATGGAAAATGATGATGAAATTTTAAATTACCTCGATAGAATTGCAACATGGTCAAAATTCTGTGTAGCGTTTTTAAATTCTCAACAAAGATTGCGATTTCTTTTCTCTTTCTTTTGTCTTGTTCTGTATCTTTTCTCTTTCGTTTTTCTTTTCTGTATTTCTTTTCTTTTTCGCCCTTTTTTCTCCCCCTCTCTTTCGTTTTCCTTTCTTTCTTTTCTGTCTTTTCTCTCTTTTGTCTTTCTTTTCTATCTTTTTTTTCTCTGTTTGTCTCTCTTTGTTTTCTGTTCTTTTTATCTGTCTTTCTTTTTCTGATTCTTTTTTCTTTGTTCCTCTTCCGCTTGTCTTTAGTTTCTCGTATCTTTTTTTCCTTTCTGCTCTTCTCTTTTGCTTTTCAGTCGTTCGTTTCTCTGTTGCTTTTTTTCTGTCTTTCTTTTCTCTCTTGCTTTTCTCTTTTTTTTGTTTTTCCTTTCTGTCTTTTTCTCTCTTGTTTTTTTTTCCTTTTTCTATTCGATTTTTTGTTGTATTCGTCTGTCTGTCTATTATCTTCTTTCTTTTTTCTCTTTCGATTATTTCTGACTTTTCATTCTCTTTTCTGTGTTTCCTCTCTGTCTTTTGTGTCTTTCTTTTCGCTTTCTTTTGTTTTTTTCTCTTCCGTTTTTCTTTTCTAGCTTTCTTTTCGGTTTTGCGTTTCTGTCTCTTTTCTCCCTTCTGTTTCTTTTTCTCTTTCTTTTCGCTTTTTTCTGTTTTCTTCTGTCTGTCCTCCTCTTTCTTTTGTATCTTCCGTTTATCTCTTTCTTTTGTTTTTCTCTCTCTTCTGTATTTCCTGTTTGTCTTCTCTGTTTTTTCATTTGTCTTTTTTCTCTTTCGTTTCTCTGTCTTCTCTCTTTTTCAGTCTTCTTTCTCTTTCTTTTGTCTGTTTCTTTTCTGTTTTTCTTTTTGTCATTCTTTTTCTCTTTGTTCCTCTTCCGCTTCTCTTTAGTTGCTCGCATCTTTTTTCCCTTCTGTTTTTCTTTTTTGCTTTTATCTTTCTTTTCTTTTGTGCTTTTTTCTGTTGCTTTTTTCTGTCTTTCTTCTCTTGCTTTTCTCTTTCGTCTTTCTTTTTCTTTCTGTACTTCTTCTTTCGCTCTTTCTTTTCTCCCCCACTCATTGGCTTTGCTTTCTTTCTTTTCTGTTTTCCTTTTCTGTCTTTTCTCTCTCTCTCTCTCTCTGATTCTTTTTTCTCGTTGTTCCTCTTCCGCTTCTCTTTAGTTTCTCGTATCTTTTTTTCCTTTGTTTTTCATCTCTGTTGCTTTCCTGCTTTTTTCTTTCTTTCCTTTCTCTTTCTTTTCTCTCCTACTTTTCTTACTTGGTCTTTTTCTCCCTTCTGTTTCTTTCTGATCTTTCTATTTGTTTTCGTCTGTCTGTCTACTCTCTTCTTTGATTATTTCTTGTTTTTCTCTCTTGATTTTCTTTCTCTTCTGTTTTTCCTGTCTATCTTTTGTCTTTCTTTTCCCTTTCTTTTGTTTTTTCTCTTCCGTCTTTCTTCTCTCGCTTTCTTTTCTGACTTTCGTTTCTGTCTTTCTTTTCTCCCTTCTGTTTCTTTCTTTTATCTTTCTTCGCGCTTTTTTTCTTTTTTCTTCTTTCTGTCTGTTCTCTTGTTTCTTTTCTCTTTCGTTCATCTCTTGCTTTTCTCTCTTGCATTTCTCACACTTTTTTGTATTTCCTGTCTGTCTTTTCTGTCTTTGGTTTGTCTTTCTTTTTTCTTCCTCCTCTTTTTCTGTTCTTCTTTTCTGCCTTTCTTTTCTCTTGCGTTTTTTGTTTTCTCTCTTTTCTTTCTTTTTCTTTTCCGTCGTTTCATTTGTCTTTTCTTTCTTTCGTTTCTCTGTCTTTTCTCTCTTGTTCAGTCTTTTTTCTCTCTTTCTTTTGTCTGTTTCTTTTCTCATTCTTTTTTCTCTTTTTCCTCTTCCGCTTCTCTTTAGTTTCTTTGTATCTTTTTTAATTTCGGTTTTTTTCTCTTTTGCTTTTCTTCTTCTTTGCTGTTGTTCCTTTCTGTTTTTTTTCTGTCTTTCTTTTCGGTCTTGCTTTTCTCTTTCTCTTCTGTCTTTTTCTCCCTTCTGTTTCTTTCTTTTGCTTTCTATTCATTTTTTCTCTTTTCGTCCGTCTGTCGATTCTCTTCTTTCTTTCCTTTATTTCGATTATCTCTTGCTTTTTTCTTTCTGTTCTGTGTTTCTTCTGCCTTTTCTTTCTTTTCTCTTTCTTCCTCTATCTTTTTCTTTTGTCTCTTTTCTCTGTATCGTTTATTTTTCTCTTTTTTTTCCGTCTTTTCTTTGTGCCTTTTTCGCTTGCTTTTCTCTTTCTTCTTTCTCTATTCTCTTCTTTTCTGATTTGTTTTTCTCGCTTTCTTTACTCTCTTTTCCTTTATTTTCCGTGTCACTACCTCTATATTTTCTGTCTTTTTGTCTTCTTTTTTCTTTGCTTTCTTTTCTCTTCCGCTTTCGACTTCTCTTTTATCTTCTTTTATCTTTTTTTTTTCTTTGCTCTTTCTTTACTGTCTTTCTTTTCTCTTTTTTTTCTCTTTTGGTTTTCTCTCTCTTGTCTTCGTTTCTGTATTTCTTTGCTCTTCCCTCTTTATTTTGTGTTCTTTTGGATTTTGCTTTTCTGCCTTTCTTCTTTTGCTGCCTTTGTTCTCTTTTGTTTGTTTACTTTCTCATTTTTTCACCTTCTGTTCTGTTTTTCTGTTCTTTTTTTTGCCTTTCTCTTCCATTCTTCTCCATCGTTCCTCTTTTTGGTTTTTTCTTTAGTTTTTTGTTATTTTCTCTTTCCTTTGTTTTTTCTTTACTTCTTGCTTTTCTCCTTGTCAGCCCTTCTTCTTCGTTTTCTCTCTTTCTTTTCTGTCTTGCTTTTCCACTTTCTTTTCTGTCCTTTGTTTCCGTCCGTCTTTTCTTTTTCTTTTTTGTTCTTTTTTCTATTGTTTCCTTCTTTTCTCTATCTCCTTTTCTGCCTTTCCTTTTCTTTTCTTTCCCTTCTCTCCTGCTTTTCTTTTCTTAACTGATTTTCTCTTTCATTTCTCCGTGTTGTATTTTCTTTTTCATTTGTCTGCCTTTTATTTTCTGTCTTAGTTCTTTCCTTTTCTCTCTTGTTTTTTCTCCTTCCTTTCTCTTTCCTCTTTTCTTTCCTTCTTTTTATCTTTTGCTTTTCTCTTTCTTTTCTGTCTTTCTTCTCTCACTTGCTTTTCTCTTACTTTGCTTTTCTCTTTGTGTCTTTTGTTTCTGTCTTCTCTTTTTTCCCTTTCTCTTTTCTGCTCTTTTCTCTTCCTTGCTTTTCTCTCTCGTTTCTTTTCCCTTTTTTCTTTTATTTTTTCTGGCTTACTCTTTTTTGTTATTTTCTCTTTCCTTTGTTTTTTCTTAACCTCTTGCTTTTCTCCTTGTCAGTCCTTCTTCTTCGTTTTCTCTCTTTCTTTTCTGTCTTGCTTTTCGACTTTCTTTTCTGTCCTTTGTTTCCGTCCTTCTTTTCTTTTTCTTTTTTTGTTCTTTTTTCTATTGTTTCCTTCTTTTCTTTATCTCCTTTTCTGCCTTTCTTTTTCTTTTCTTTCTTTCCTTTCTCTCCTGCTTTTCTTTTCTTAACTGATTTTCTCTTTCATTCCTCCGTGTTGTATTTTCTTTTTCATTTGTCTGCCTTTTCTTTTCTGTCTTATTTCTTTCCTTTTCTCTTGTTTTTTCTCCTTCCTTTTGCTTTCTTTTCTCTTTTCTTTCCTTCTTTTTATCTCTTGCTTTTCTCTTTCTTTTCTGTCTTTCTTCTCTCGCTTGCTTTTCTCTTACTTTGCTTTTCTCTTTGTGTCGTTTGTTTCTGTCTTCTCTTTTTTCCCTCTCTCTTTTCTGCTCTTTTCTCTTCCTTACTTTTCTCTCGTTTCTTTTCTGTTTTTTCTATTATTTTTTCTGGCTTTCTCTTTTTTGTTTCTTTTTCTCATGTTTTCATTCTTTTCTCTTTCTCTTTCATTCTTTTTTTGCCTTTCCTTCGCATTCTTCTCTCTTTCGATCCTCTTTTTCGTTTTTTATTTAGATTTTTTGTTTTCTCTTTTCTTTCTGTTTTTCCTTTCTCTTGCGTTTCTTTCTTTTCTGCCTTTCTTTTATGCCTCGGTTTTCTGTCTTGCTTTTCTCTTTTCTCTCTGTCGTTTTCGTCTCTCTTGTCTCTCTCTTTCTTTCTTCTTTGTGTCCCATTCTTCTTTTCTGCTTTTCTTTTTTCTGTTCTTTCTTTTCTCTCTTTCTTTTCTCTTCTTTTTCTTCTGCCTTCCTTTTTTCTATCTTCTTTCTTTCGTTTCTTTCTCTTTTTTCTGTATCGTTTCTTTTCTTTTTTTCCTGTCTCTTTTCTCTCCTTTTTTCTCTTTTCTCTCTTTCTTCTCTTCTTTGCTTTTCTCTTCTTTGCTTCTCGCTGTGTCTTTTCTCTCTTTTGTTTTTCTATTTCCCCCTTTTTTGTTCATTTTCTGCATTTCTTTGTCTGTCTTCTCTCCTTTTCTCTTGCTTTTTCTCTATTTTCTCTTTTGTTTTTTCTCTTTTTTCCTTTTCTTTCATTTCTGTCTTTCGTTTCTCGATTTCTTTTCTCTTTTTCTTTACTCTTTCTGTTCTCTTTTTCTTTTCTGTCTTGGTTTTTTTCGTTTGTTTTTCTCTTTTACCACTTTCATTATTTCTTTTTTGTTTTTCATCTGTCTGTCTTTTCTCTTCTGTTCTGTTTTTTTTCTATTTTCTCTCCTTTTCTCTCTTTTGTTTATCTCTTTCCTGTTCTTTTTTTCTGCGTTCATTTTCTTTCTTTCCTGTCTTTTGTCTTTCGTTTCTTTCTTCTCCCTTTTCTCTTTTGTATGTTTAAGCTCCGTTTCATCGCATGTTATAAACGCTCCTTATACATGCAGCCTAACGTAGAACATGAGTTACACTATGCCAACATGTAGAATATCGTTATCTGTACATGTCTTAGCGCTCCTTAAATATGCAAATGGTAAAGTAGAAAACGTGGTTGAACAAAAAATTGTTGGCACGTAGTGTAATATACTCAAACTAAACACATCGGTGACGAAACGTAATACCTATTGCTTTTGAACGAGGGGCATAGGTTCCAGCCCCAGGTGGTGCAAAAAACCGATTTTTTAACCTTCTATTCTTTTAGATGATTTTCTGGTGATGCTTTTGCGGGCCTGCTACTAATTTTTATATTGAAGCGAATTTTGAGGTCATATGTGGTTCAACGAGAATATCTGTGCATATTTGCTAAAGCATGTGTATGTTGAAAACGTGGCTACAAAAAATTTTGTTTAATAGATAACTAATCTGTGCATCAATATTTCAGGTATGACTTGATTTTAAAGCATTTTAAACTTCATTGAAAATTCATCCTCCACTAAACGCTCAACGGGGAAGTACTTTGGAAACCATGAGTGTGACAGGAAGTGATTTAGCGTCCCAATTTAGCTTCCCAGCTGTTGACCTGGTTCCCAAGACGGAGACTGAGGCGGCCGCCTTTCTCAGAGCTCACCCAGACTTTGATGGGAGGGGAGTTGTGATAGCTGTCATTGACACTGGTGTTGATCCATTAGCAAAAGGATTACAGGTAAGAATCATATGTAGTTTTATGTGGTATATTATAAATGCGACTGCATTTATAACCTTCGGGCTATAGCTTACAAGTTCATCACAAAGCTTTTAAAATAGCTGGGGCTATTATTGGCATTCTCTTGGTTTTTTACAATCCAAGAGATTTGGATTGTATTGGTGTGCGATCTTTTTTTAAGATCTGTTCATGCTTTTTTCAGCTTTGCACGTCAGTGAGAATTCAAATTAGAGTGATTGTAGCCACACTGAAGTGCTAAAGTAAGGCGTGATTTTTCAGCTACCTTTAAAGTGGAGTCTGATATTGGTGTTTGAACAAATTTTCGGTTTTTTTCACGTGTGTCAATTTGAATTGTTTTCAGAGTTTATTTTCCTTGAGTGCTTTTAGTATGATGCGTATGTGTTCTAATTGCGCCTAGTTGAAATTGCTAGAATTCATCAAGGGGCAGCTGAAATTTTTGACCTGAACATTTTTTGTTTGCCCTCTTTCAAAAATAATTTCTGTTGTCCTATCAATTATATCATCAATGACAAGTCTCATTGGTTGATAACGAGGAGCGAAAGAACTTAGTTAATGGTCCGAGTTGATAGCTTATTAGTTTTCATGACTTTGACACTACTTTTTCTCATAAATTATGAGTTAACTTTGTTTTACTTCGTTTTACTATTAGTTTTGTTGTCTAATCGTTTATTCACATTTATAACAGGCCTCAAAGGAGTTGCTCATAGGAGTTATATTAGTCGATTTAATTGTTTCTGTTCAAAGCTGATGCCTTCTATGACTTTGTCATCAATTGTTTTCAAGAAGTATTATAGATTATTGTTGTTGGTTTTTGTTGTTAACTTTATTTTGTTACATTTTTGTCTCATTATTGACGGTTTTAATTGGTTTCTAAAAAGCTTTTCTTTTCGTTTAAAATCTTTTCAATTCCGCTATTGCTTTCTCTGACATACGCTGACCGTTTATAAAAAACTGTTGAATTTTTGAGTTTTGCAAGTATTTAGTGAACTGATTGCTTCCTTATGACTTAACCTCATTAATGACAGGTTTCATTGGTTGACAATGCGAAATAAGGGAATCTAATTAGCTTCATGAGTTCTTAGAAGTCGTTTTTTAATTTTTACCATGTCTTTAAAAATTAGATCTGATTTTTTAGTCGTGCTTGTTTTTTTTGTTCTTGTGGTAAAATTGCTTAATCTCAATGATTTCTAACTAATTGTTCTCATTGGACATCTAACACGGCTTGGTTTTTGTCAGGTCAAAACTAAATCAATTCTTTGGGTTGTATTTCGGGAGTTGACCTGCTATGTTTTTTAAATTCGTCGTCAAGATTTTTGTTAGGACCATATGATGTCACAACCACTTCAAATCTGCTTTTGTTTTTTCGCTCATGCAATTTCAACTGAATTGCGTGCGTGACGTTGTTTTTCGCTGTTAGTGGAGCAATATTTTTTGTTCATTTACCTGATTAAATTTTTGGTCACACTTGACTTGCCCACTCACAAAAATGACTTCCTCAATTTGAAATTGACTTTTCTCTTCTTTAATTCAAAGATAAGTTCAAGTAAGTGTGTTTCACTCTAATTAAATGGTGTTTGAGGGCAGCTGGTAGAAGCAGCATCAAGTTAAACGTATTCCTAATCAAAGTATAACATGTCAGCTTTTTATGAATTTTTTTTCGTCTTTTACTATCTTTTTGAGATTGTATATCTACGAAGCTATTGCGGCTTTTTTGTGGAAATATGCCTGTTCTGTTGTTAAACCAAGTTGCTCTGTTTGGTGCAGGTAAGAAATACTATTTCCACCACATCATTTTTCGTAGGTGTGAGCTGGGATATTGGTTTTCTTCTGGTTTTTTAAACGGAAGTTCTCTTTGTCCAGACTGTGTTTTGATCTGCTAGCAAACAAAAATTTGCCGTTTGAACTAATTTTTGAGCGACTGAAGTTTTTTGTTCCCGCTTTTAAGAGAGTGGCATATAAAGATAACCGTTTTGGGCCTTTTTCTGTCCCTTCGGCTCAATTTGTTTTACTAAGCTGGATCATTAAATAATCATTTGATGTTTATTATAAATTTTTTGATAGCTTAATCGAGTGCGAAATAACTCATATTTCATATTTTTTTCAAATTTTTGGCCTTTTCAATAAATTCGTTGTTTTTTAATAGCCGCCGTCAGCCTCTCAACGGCCATTATTTAGGCGCTCTCCTTTTTTAGTTCGCGTTCCCTTTGGATCACATTTTTCGTTTTACATAAGTCACGATTTTCACGTTTGACTTCTGACTTATGAATACGGTCAAAGTCAAAAGAGCAAAATTAAAAGATAAAAAAACAGGAGAAACATGTAAAGCCCGCTCATTAAGTCATAGTGCATTAGCTTATCAAAGTTATTAAAGCGATTGCTAGCTGAAATTAAGATTATGCTTAATAGCTTTCAGTTTAGAAGCTGAATTAAGTGTAATTTTTGAATCTAACCAAATATGCGGAAATTGCACACCAAATAAAAAAATTTTGAGACTTAGGGAAAGTCAATATCTATCTCTAATTATTTTTTCATTTCAATCCCAATGTGTGTCGAATGAGTGTAGCTTAGAGATTATATTGTACGACTCGTCTAGTCATTTCTGATATTCGAATGGCTATGTTTATAGCTGAATAAAATTTGTTCATGACTTGAACTTTGACGTCCTCTTTTTCAACATTGACTTCTATTTCCCAACTTCGGTTTACATAAGTCACGATTTTCACGTTTGACTTCTGATTTACTTCACTCACTGTTTCAACTGAATGGATTTTAAAATTTTTCACGCATTCAATTGCGCAATTTGTGGTTATTACTGTCAAAGGCAAAATATCAGTATCAAAAGAGACTGGATAAACCGATAAAGCCCGGTCATAAAGTCATTGAGATTTAGGTTATCAAAGTTCATTAGGTTTTACTATCTGACATTGGTATTAAGCTTATTAGTTATCAGTTTAGAAGCTGACTTAGGTATAGTTTTTGAATCCAACTAAAACTGCACGCCAAATTTGATTGAACACTTTTTTACACTAAAAAATTGAAAAAATTGTGGTCTGTTTATCTCTTCTTTTTCTGCTTCAATCCCGATGTGCATCTAAGTACTTCAACGGCGGCTGTTTTGCGGCAATGTGCCGGCTTTGTTTAGAAATTGTTTGAAATAATCAAGTTTGAAGTCATTTAAAGTTTGACGCGATAACATTGCCTGATCTAGAACCCCACCCAGTCCAGTCTCTGCTCCCTATTCAAACCACTCACCCTCTCCCACCTACATGACTTTTGTTCTAGATATTTGACTTGTTTTTGAATTTCTGACTGTAATATAGCTTAGGTTCTAGTATTGTTATTAGGAACTGCTGATAATATGATATGTCCAGAGATCAGTTTGAGAAGTTTTTCCGATAAATCCATTTTCTCTTCTCTATCCAAGCTGAAGACACCCGCGCCACCTACCTACCTACCCCCTACACCATACCCCCAATCTATCCACTACCCCAGCTACTGAATTAGAACACTTTCTGTAACTTAGGAATTTTTTTGTCAATTTCAATCTCTTTTTTTTGTTTCGATCCCAATGTGGTCAATCGAGTTAACGGCAATCTGCGGGCTATGTTTGGGTTTTGAGCGAGCATTTTTTTAATGAGTATATATGGCAACATACCTGTGTAACTGTGACAATTCATGCCTTACTTTCCTCTGTTTTCGGTTTGAGGTGTTGTTTTTAAAATTGTACACTTAATAATTTGATATCGGCGCTTTGTCTAAAAATTTTTTTGTTTTTTTTTTGTTTTTATTGCAAAATGTCAAAAATTTATTTTGGTTTCATAGAATAAGTCCTTTCTCGTTCTATCGGGCATTTCACTTTATTATTGATGGTTCATATTGTAGTTCATATTGTAATTCATAGTTCATAATGCCGCTCTGAGGATTGTTTGGAATTACTAATATAATATTTTTGACATTGGTGTCACTGAATTGGCTGTTATTTACTTTCTGTGAAATTTTATGGCGTTAGGTTTTGATCATAAACAATTTTAAAGTTTGGTATTTTCACTGTCTGGAGTTTCCTGACAGTGAAAATACTATTTTGCATTAGTTTGAATACTTTTAACCAAGTTAGAAGAGAGCAGTACTCGTTTTTTTTTTGAGAAGCTGACGTCAAAACTTCAGTTTTCTTTTGTTATATTTCAGTCAGTTTCCAAGAATGCTATGTTTTGTGCTTTCTCATTGTGTCTGTTTGTTGTAGAGTTCTGAAATCTTGTGAAGTGTTATTTCTCAAGTATTATTAGCTCCTTCTGCTTTTTGAGCTTAAAATAAGCTTTCGGTTCATTAAAAAAATTGTGACTTTTTTCAACGTTACCAGATGTATTTCTAATAAAACAAAGTTCCGCGGATTCAATATTTTTAGGTGAGTTTTCTGTTTCAAAAGTTTGCCTGTGTGATTTTCGTCAGTGTGTTCTTGGATGATGTCTCAATGAAATCGTAAGTGTTTTCTGTTCGCTAGCTGTTTGCTTCAATAACTTCAATATTGATTTTTTTCGCTTTATGAGAAGGGTCTAAATTTTTACCAAATCTATTAATTTATTCTGGTAATCGATAATTGCTATCAGACAAAAGATTGATGTTTCGGCTGCAAGTACGGTTTTTTGGGAGGTCCGTCATGTGAAGCTTCCGGAATTCTTCCGGCTATGTTGTTTGTTTGGTCGTCCGACGCTCTTTTTTTGCTTATTCTGTTCACACAGCAAAGCGGAAAATTCAAATTTTCTGGATGACTTCTTCCTCTCACTAACGTCAGATAGCAACTGCCTTTATAACTGACACGGTCAATATAATATCACTTAAAGCTCTCCTCATATTGAAAAAAAAATCATGTTGGAGATCAGTTCTCTCTTGCTGTTATGACAATGTGATCTCTTGCTGAAACTGTGAACTCTTGGTTTTTTGTTCCGACCACCCTTGAGGGGGGGGGGGGGGGACTATATACTCAACTGTTTTTTTTTGTTCAGACAACTTTGGCCGATCGATATGTTCATCGTATAGAGTTATGAGTAGTGTTATTAAAAAGCCCATCCAGTGTAGGATGTGGAATTGAAATTATTTTTTTGAATTTCGTTTTCTAGCTCGGTTTGTCGAGATTTAAATTTTTGTAAATGATATTGATTTGCGTTATTTTTATGCACATTTTCGGAAGTTTTATCCAAAATTTGGCAAATTTAGTTAAAATATGTTAAAATTGTTAAAAAATATTGTGGTTGATTTGATTTTTAAAAATAAAAAAGTATTGTTGACTGTTTTGATTTATTTTTTTGGCTTTAATTTTGGGTAAATATTCAGCCTGTTTCATCAAAAATTGCACGAAATAAGCTTCTTTGGTCCGCCTTGATATTTGCCGGAAGTACACACCCAAAAACTTTTAATTCAATTTTTGTAAACTCCAAAGGGGCTAGTCATTTCTTCACTTCCATTAGTGCTCAGGAATTAACGTTTGGCCGTTTTTTGCTAACTTATCTCGATGTTTATCAAAAACGCAGCCTTTGCTTTTGATTTTTTTACTAACACTTTATCGATATCTATAACATTCGAAATAATTAATTCTTAGTGGACAAACAGCAAAAGCAAGTCTAGTGTCGGTCATTTTTTGGACTGTTACAATCCAAAAATAATACGGATTGTAATCAGTCGGTCTTTTTTTTTTAAAAAAATCGATTTTTTTTGTTAGTGAAAGAACATAGCAATTCAAATCAAAGCTCACTGGGAATTGGTCCAATTGGCTTCCTAAACAGTTCCAAATTAATGAATCTAGTTATTTACTCGAAAGCTTGTGGTCGTTCTGACATTCAAAGTTATTTGTTTTTTAAATAAACAAGGCTTTTTGATCTTTACCACTATTTTTCTCTTAATTTGGTCAACTTGTAGCTTATCAGAAAAAAAGAAAGCGTCTTCTTTCTGCTGGTTTCAAATTTAGTTTTATTGCGGTTTTACGCGTTAACTTATGAGTTTCTGGCGCTGATACTACCAGATTTCACAAAATTTTTTGACTTTGCCCTTTTTTCACGTCTTTATCTCGTTTTTTTTTACATTGTGAAATTATCGACGGTTGTCATAAAACATTACCGGTGTTCAAGATGAGGCACAATTGAACAAATCAAAATCTGTAAAGGTACAGATTATGGTTTTAACGGCTTGGATACCACTTTCTCGAAGAATTAATTGAGTTTTTTTCTACTTTTGTTTTAACTGCCGTTTTTACTTAGTCTTTTGGTCAAATGAAATTTTATGGAGAACGACAGGTCTCAATGGCTTTTTATGAGATTTACATGAGCCTATATTCTGATTTGAAAAGATAGCTGATGGCTTGCATGACTGAAAATTATTGTTTAAAAAAAACTTAGCATTTTTTCCTTTTGTTTGTATTTGTTACCTGGTCTCGTTAATTACAGGTCACATATGATATTATTGGAGTCGGGAGAGGGCGCAAGTATACAAAATTAAAATTTTTTAAATGTATTCGTTTTGACAGTACTGGCTTAGACATTGGTTTTGCGCAAAAAAAAATTGATGAATTTTTCATTCATGTCTGTATTTGACGTTCATTTTGTAAACTTAAGACATATTCTGAATAATTACAGATCTCAATGGCTTCCTTCGGACGGATAATTGAACCGACCTAATTATTTCTTGTTGTAGCTGAAGGCTTTCATGACTTTGAAAATAGTTTTTCTAAAAACAGAAGTATTTCTTAATTTTACCAGTTTTTTGTTTTTGTCAACTTTTCACCCAGTCTCATAAATGGCTGGTAGAGAAAATGGCTTTACGGCTTCGACTGCCTTCTCTCACAAGTTTCCTTTGATTCTTTGTTTGATGTTTTTTTGTTCTTTTTGTAACCACAGGAAAAATTGAATAAATATAGGTCCTAATGCCGTACTATATAGGCATCGGTGATAATGAAACGTTTGGATGTATTCAGTTGATAACTAAAGGTTTTCCTTACTTTGAAATTAATTGTTTTAAAAATGTAAGCGAGATTTTTTTAAACTTTGCTGCTTTTCTTTTTTGTCTAATTGTAACCGATCCTCATGGACTGGTCCCATAACTTTTCTAGTGAAGTGCAAGTTGTAAGTTATTTTGCTCAGATTTAGTTTTATCTGATCCTATCTTAACTTTATCATCAATTTTTTTGAAAAAATGGACGTAAATTTTTGGATGTAATTATTGTTTGTTGTTGTTGTTTGATTTTGTTCGTGTTGCCTCGCTTTCTTAATAATGGCAGATCTCATCAAATGTGGCATTTTTTACTCTACTGAAGTATTTGCGGTGGAGGCGATATTTTTGTTCATACACCAATTTAAAAAAGACTTGAATTTTTGGGGGTTTGCTCTGTTCGATCCTTGGGTGATCTGTGTTCATACACATTTTTTGAAAAATGCTTGAATTTTTGGGGTTTTCTATCTGTTCCTCATTTGGTAGACATTTATGCCAAAAATGTGGATGAGCGTGGTGGGAACTTTATGTGAGTACGCACATTACCCAGCCTCCTTGTTGCATTATATATACGTAAAAGTAACATATTTGACAAAGTATGACTTCAAAGTTTTGGATATTTTTGATTTCGGACGGAAAAATTAAAGGTGTTTTTCGTGTTTCTGCTAAAATTTTATTTTTTGTTACGTGTAGTAAAACCTCTTTCATTATGATATGATAGGACTGTTAGGATTCCATAACACCATATATGACTTTGTAATATTAATAAGAATTATCTATATATATGGGATGGGAACAACCCAAGAATTGCATTTGGCTCTCTAAATAATTTGGAGCATAAATCTTATTTTACCTCCTTTCCGGCTTCGTACCCAACACTTAGGCACAAGCCAGAGCATTAGGAACCCCCGAGGTAGGAAAAAATACTCCAATTTACACATAGCGACTTTAGATAAATAATTAAGTCTTTTTTAGCTTTGTTGTTCTTTATGGACTTTCTCATTAGATGATCCACTGTTTCAGTAAAAATCACAACTTCTCTTTAATTTTCATCTGTGTTGCTTCAAATTTCTTCCCTTGAAGGGGAATCAGTCCACACTGTAGCCGAAATATAAATTTCGACTTTCTTTATATTCGACTGTTTTGCTTCGTCTTTTCAAACATCAATAAATAGTTATCTCGAACAGTAACTTGAATGACATCATAAACAGGATGACCAATCTGACAACCCGGGGTCGGAACTTTATGTGCAAACGCACAATACCGAGCATCCTTGTTTTTTTTGTAATGACGCTGATTGGTGATCAGTTTAAATTTTTTGGGCGGTTATACAGTTTAATGCTTTTCTCAAGGGTTTAAATGGATGGTCTGCCGCGGCAATTTCATTCAGTGAGCATAGCGAAAATTGTTATTCCAGACTACACCAGATGGCAGGCGCAAAATTCTAGACTGTATTGACACAACGGGCAGTGGAGATGTGGATACATCGACCAAAGTCACCCCGGATTCTGAGGGGTTCATTACTGGTCTGACAGGGCGAAAATTGAAAATACCCCCCAGTTGGAATAATCCAACTAACGAATTCAATATAGGTAAAGTTTGGGAACTATCTTTTTTAATAGCCGCGAAGCGATAGCGAGACCATTTTTGATCTCATCGTAGCTTTTTTAATACCCTCATTAACAAAAAACTTAATCGAAACGAACTACAAGAAATTTCAGAAAGAATTTCAGAAATGAATGCAAGAGCAGTCTCTGTCAAAAAACTACCCATTCAAAAAGTACCTACTATAAACACTCATGAGAATTATTTGAAGTCAATTCAGAAAATAATTCATAAAATCTACTTTGACAAAAAGAATACTAGAAAAAATTAATGAACTTTTTTTATAATACGGGGGCACATAATTCCAAAGAAAAAAATCATATCAATAAGGGTATTAAAATGCTCGCAAAACTATAGGCAAGTCACAATAGGCTAAGAAATTTGTCTAAGAATATAGATAAACTAAAAACTGCAAAAAGAAAAAATAGTTAAAAAGAGATTTTTTGTCATAATTCTCAATAAAAAAATCTATACCCACAGAACTGTAATCACCTGGCACCTAAAAACTGCTGAAGTAAAAAGCGAATTTTCAAATCCACCATGGCAGTAAAAACAAAATAATAGACGGAAAATTGGTAAAGCTCGAATAAAGATAAGCAAAACAGCTGAAAAACCTCCAAAATAGCGCAAAATTTATTTTTGTTACCAGAAACCTTTAAATCACTATAAAACAGGCCTAAAATTAATGGGAATCAAACCAATATCGGAATCCAACCATAAAACGGAAAAATGCTTTAGAAGCTGCCCGTTAACAAAAAATGTCGCTCTATTTCTACTTGATCATGATGCTCTTAAGTCCACAATGCAAATACGTAGTGATGGTAGGCATGATCAAGGTAGGCAGATTTCACGTGGAAC
Organism: Convolutriloba macropyga; assembly: GCF_964194025.1. Classification (NCBI taxonomy): domain Eukaryota; kingdom Metazoa; phylum Xenacoelomorpha; order Acoela; family Convolutidae; genus Convolutriloba; species Convolutriloba macropyga. The sequence continues at coordinate 20,843,946 of NC_134472.1, forward strand.
TCAACTCTTTGCTGCCTACAGAAAACTGGTAAACGTCTATCTGGACTTTCTCCGTGAGTACTCTTGTCATTTTTTCAATACCTAAGTTTTTCAAAATTTATCGATTTTTGAGCGTATCATAATAGGGGTATCTAAATGGCGGTAAAATTGCTCTTCGAAAGATTTTGCAATTTGAACGTATACTTTCGTTTACGTCGTGTACGTCGTCTGTATTGATGGTTTTTGCGACCATTTCTGATTTTTCAATGGCTTTCGCTTCTTGGCGACTAAAATTGTGTGACGCCACTTCTCACTCTGTTTTCGTCAGTTTTTGGGTCATTTGCGTGATTATTTTTACATGTGAATTGACTCACTTAAACAGGAACTTCTACTGCCTCGAAAAAGTTAAGATAATAGCTGTACTTAAATGCCAATGGAGTGCACCTACAGTGAGCTCTTTTGCTTAGGTCACTATTATTTAATTGAATTAAGAAGTTTGTGGTGTATTTTGTCGCATGATAAAAAGCCAACATTGCCTTCGTTTGGACTGTCTTGTACTGTAATCTACTCGATGATTGTGGTTATCATCAATCAATGTCGGCAATCGCTATCAATCATAAATCGTTTTTAATAGTCGCCGTCAGCTTCTCAACAGCTATTATTTAGGCGCTCTACTTTACAATTCAAAGAATTTGAATTGTATTGGGGTGCTGTCTTTTTTAAGATCTGTTCACACATTTTCATGATTTTTGGAGTCAAATTGGAGTTGCGATTTTGGTCACGCCGAAACAGGAAGTGAAGCGAAAAAGCGAGTGGTTTTAAAGTAGAGTGAGAAAGCGATGTATGATCAAAAATTCGCTTTCTCGCTAGTGGTTTTTTGTTTACATGCGGCTATTTCACTTCAATTTTTTACTGTTTTTCGCAATTTTTTGGATAGGATTTTTTTCTAAATGGTTTTTCCAATCCATTCATAGTTCATTCTAGACCTAGTTTTTTGTTTGAACCGAATTTCTCTTTCTCGCTAATGGTTTTTGTTCACATGCTGCATTTTGACATTGATATTCTGTTTTTTTTTTAAATTTTATCTGATATTTTCGAAACGGTCTTCCCAATTCACTCATAGTCCGTTCTAGTTCTAGTTTTTTTAATCAATGAAAATTCGGATCTATTCTGTTCTGCCCCCCCCCCCCCCCAGCTTAGTGAGCATAAATTTTTTATGACCCCCAGGCGGACGTGCTATTTCTTACATAGTAACGTGCTATATAACAACATAAAATTTGTAACTGGGGGTCATGAAAAGCACTGGGGGGGGGGGCGAAACAGAATAGATCCGAAAGTTCTTTCAATTGTACGTCAGGACTTGTCCTGCTATGTTTTTTTAATTCGCTTTACCTTTTGATAACGTTTTTCGTTTTACATAAGCCACGATTTTCACGTTTGACTTCTGACTTACTTCACTCACTGTTTCTACTGAATTGATTTTAAATTCTTTCATGCATTGAACTGACAAACCAACAAAAGGCCGTTCGTTAGGTCATAGTGCATTAGGTTATCAAAGTCCGTTAGAGACATTGATAGCTGACATTACTATTAAGTATGTATAAAGGTTAATAGCTTTGTTTAGAAGCTGAATTAAGTATAGTTTTAGATTCCAATGGATTTGCACGCCAAATTAGAACACTTATTCACACTGAAAAAGAACGGAAAAAAATTCGATCAATTCATCTCTACTTTTTTTTCTTTTTATGTTTCAATCCTGATGTGTATCAAGCGTGTCAACGGCGGCTATTCTCCGGCAATCTGCTGGCCATTTTCTATAATTGATACATAGATGGTCATCAATTGTCATCAAACGAGCGTTTTTGGGTCCTTACAGGCTTACGACAATAAAACATTAGTGCAAGGGGATATTTCTTAGATTTAGACTCCTTGGTCGCATATTCGCGACCAAGTTTTACTCAAATAGATCAGGGAGTCTCGATTTTATTTTTGTACATTTAATGAAATGGATATTTGATTACTTCTTTGCTTTTAGGTGCCAAGAACATATTTGACCTCTACTACAATAATACTAAACGACGAGTGATTGAAAAGCGAAAGAAGATATTCTGGGACGGACCAAATGACTTCACCTTAGCATCAATCAGGAGGCGTCTCCTAGAACTGGAAAACCTGGAAAAACTAGGAAAATCTACAAGTCAAGATGTCAAGGATTCAAGTAGCTCTGCGGGTGATGACAGTCGAACATCAGAGACCAATTCCAAAGCCGAGAGTAAAAAGAATGAACAAGACTTGAAAATGGAGAAAGAAGATTTGACATCCCAGCTGAAGTTACTCGACGGTTTGGAGAAAAAAATTCCAGATCAGGGTTCAGTTGTTGATGTTATTACATGGAATGACGGCACTGGAGAACAAATTGACGATAACGATGATATTCTGGAGTCGAAGAGATCCGGATGGCGTGTTTGTGTGGATACCAGCTTTTCAGGTAAATTGTTTAGATGCTTATATGTTCCTTATAGTCACTTGTAACAGAAATAAAGTAATGAAGAAATTAAAGTTTATCAAAATCTTGATATTATCAATTTTGACGTGGATTGTTTAAAATCGTGTAGGGAACTGTTTCGCTATCTCCCACAGTAGAGGGTGGTAATAATTTCTTGCTAATTGCTCTCGAACGAAGTTTGAAGAATTTATTGTAAATGTGTGGCGTTTTAATGCAAAATTTTTGCTTGACCGTTTTCCAGAACTTTCTCTCGATTTCACTTAGTGATTTTTCTCACGCCGACTTATTGATTTTTTCACGCATGACATTAATCTTTTTTGAGTGATTTGGATAGCGCGCATTCCAATGATACAGAGGGCATGTAACGTAGAGGTTAACGTTTAATTGTTTAGTATTCCAGGTGATCTTGAGACGTGCAAAGTTCTCAGACCATACAAGGAAGAAGCAGATGTGGGCAGAATATCGCAAGAGTGTCTCTGTAACTTCACTGTAAATGTGTATGGGTTCAAGGGAGAGACAACTGTTATTAATGCCACTAGCAGTCCACACGGGACACATGTGGCTGGAATTGCAGCTGCGTACAGATCGGATAACCTTGACCTCAACGGAGTTGCACCCGGGGCACAAATTGTGAGGTATTTGATATTTGAATATTGATTATGGCATAATGGGGCATAAAAATATATTTCAATGATTTCATTTACTTGCTCTACGCTAAAAATTGAGCAAAGAAAGAAAGAAAACTTCTGTTTTTTTTTGTAAAAATTAAACTCAAATGGATTAAAATTGGTCCTAAACTAGCAATCAGATACAATCAGATAAAGATCCTTTGTAAGTTTTGCAGTCGCGTGAAAATCTGTTAATTGTGAATCTTTTTCTACTGCTGGCTATGTTGGATTTCATAGATGTCTGTAAATTCCTTTTATTGTACCGACTCACAAAGTGGAGGAGGCATTAAATTCTCAATTGTGTTTTTTCAGTCAATTTTGGCTGACCGATATATTTATCGAAGAAATCTGTGAGTAGGTTTTTGGAGTTTTTTCGGATTTTTTTAAGTTTTGAGCTGTTATCAGGGTTTAAAGTTTTCTGCACTTTGACACCTGTCACGCTGACTCTGTTCACTTTTGCCATATTTTAGGTGTTTTTCACCAACTTTTTCCAAACTTGGCTTTACAATTAATACCTATTTTTCTCATTCTTGAGTGGTTGCCTTTTTGTCTTCTACATGCCTATAGTTGTCATATGTGTTTAATTTTGACATATTTTTTTGCCAAATTTGAGATGAGTTGTCGCTAAACAAACAGATTTTGGAATTTTTTAAATGAGATCTGTGCTTTGAAATGATCCTAAGATTATTTTGATTCTCCATTTTTTGCTAGCACTAATTGGTTACATGATTTAACCGCGCTTTATCAATTTTAAGTAATTTGGGGCATTTTTCAATTTTGTATATCCTAATCTTTGATCTTAATCCTAATCCTATATAAATGGTTTTGAATAGGTGATTTTTATAAGCTTCATTTCAGAGTAACATTTTGTAGCTTCCCTTAAATGATGTTGTCCTCTTCCATTTGTCAACTTAACATTAACAATATTGTTCAATTGGGAACCAAAACAAAAATGCGGAAAGCAATTTCTGTTAACCTTTCCTTGAATATTATTCAAGAGATGCAACTGCAAACCAATCAAGACTGCAGAGTGAACGCGTTTCATCTATTTTCAAATTCTGTTCAATTTGCAATCAGTGACTACCTTCCCAATAGATGACACGCTAATTAACGATTAATGTGGAGTGAGAACAGTGTTCAACCACATTTCCTGTTTTGAGAGAAAATTTTTACAAGTTTACTTGTTTTCTTCCCCCCCCCCCTGGACTTTTTCAAAAATCTTAATTGTGTTCTAATTTTACCTAGTTCCTTTTATCAAGGTTTAAAGTTCTGTGGTCTTTGACACTTGCCGCTCTAACTTTGTTCACTTTTGTCATTTTTTAGGTATTTTTGGTCAATTTTTTTCCAGACTTAGCTTTACAATTAATACCTATTTTTCTCAATTTTGATTGGTTGCTTTAATGTCTTTTACATCCCTAAAGTTGTCATATTGTTTTAATTTTGACGTATATTTGCCGCATTTGAGATGAATTGTCGCTAAAGAAACATATTTTGGAAATTTTTTTCTTATCAAGAACTGCTTTAAAATGATCCTAAGATTATTTTGATTCTCCATTTTTTGCTAGAACTGATTGGCTGCATGATCTAACCGTGCGTCGTCCGATCAATGATTGGTGCCCCTGGTTCTCTAATAAGACGTAATTTATGCTTCCTAAGGGTTCAAATTTTTATCTAACGCTTTCAACAACGTGACTGTAACTAATTTCTGAAGTTTCGTTTGTTTTGTACATTTTAAATGCTCTCGAACGAAGTTCGTAGCAATTATTGTAAAGGTGTTGGTCTTTTTCATGCAAGTTTTTTGCTCGACTGTTTTTGCGCTTTTCTTCTAGAACATTCTTTTACTTCTCAAGTAACTTTTTCACCTTTTCGTTCTTTTTTGAGTGGTCTCTATTGCTCTCACTCCGAAATAAAGTTTTTGCTAAAATAAAATCGACCGCAGCATAGCAACAAAATGGGACTGATAGCCGAGTGGGCAGTACCTCTGCAGAGGGATGGGAAGGTCCAATGTTCAAATCACGGTGTGGTCAACTATTTTTGCAACCAGTAAATTTTACTGTCGCAAAACAAAAAATAATGTTCGTAACCATTTGGAAAAGATATCAGAGCAAAAGTATTTTTTTAGATCTCGCTGTTTTTTTTCCGTCTCACTGTTTTCTGCTGGTTGAAAATTAAGGTAAGAACCGCTGCTGCTCTTCGTGGAATGGATTTTTTTGGAAAATAGAAGACCTCAGGCAGTTAAGGGCTCCCAAACTAGCAAAAAATAAACTTGGAAATGTAAAATTAAAAGCAGAAATTTGATTTTTTTTCTAATATCTTGAGTTGTTTTTGCCAACATTACTTCTTATTTCATTAGAACAAACCTTTCAGTATTTTCAAGCCACGGAGACATAACAAAACCGTTTTCATGGAATGAAAATTCAATCAACCAAAATAACTTTTGACAACTAAGGTTGGAAATCTTTTCATATCTTTTTTATGCGCACTACTTATCTTGTCAGCAGATCGTTTGAACTAACCTCCTCCAGTATTATGCAAAACAGAAAAGCTGAGAGTTTATGGATGGGCTGGCTGAAAATCTTAATACAAATGTTTAATAGCCGCAGTCAGCCTCTCAACGACTATTATTTAGGCGCTCTCCTTTTTTTCAGTTCGCTTTACCTTTTGATCACGTTTTTCGTTTTACAGAATTCACGATTTTCACGTTTGACTTCTGACTTATGAATACGGTCAAAGTCAAAAGAGCAAAATTAAAAGATCAAAAGAAACAGGAGAAGCATGTAAAGCCCGCTCATTAAGTCATAGATCATTAGCTTATCAAAATTCATTAAAGAGATTGCTAGCTGACTTTAGTATTATGCTTAATAGCTTTCAGTTTAGAAGCTGAATTAAGTGTAATTTTTTAATCTAACCAAATATGCGGAATTTGCATACAAAAAAATATAGGGAAATTCAGTTTCTATCTCCAAGTATTTTTTCATTTCAATCCCAATGTGTGTCGAGTGGGTCAACGGCGACTGTTTTCCGGCAAATTTCCGGCTGTATTCGTATTTCTGAAAATTAGAAAATTTTTCCAGTTCTCTATTTTGAAATCGCTCTTCGAATCTATCTTCTCCAGTTTTTCGACCTTTCTGTAAAATTCTTGTTCAATTCAAAATCTTGTTCATTAACAGCCGTCGTCAGCCTCTCAGCGGCTATTATTTAGGCGCTCTCCTTTTTTTAAATTCGCTTTACCTTTTGATCACGTTTTTCGTTTTAGATAAGTCTCGATTTTCAGGTCTGACTTGTGACTTACCTTACTCACTGTTTAAACTGATTGGATTTTAAGTGCTTTCCCGCGTTGAATTGCTCAATGCAGAGAATACGGTCAATGTCAAAAGAGAAAAGTCAAAAGAAACGGGATAAACCGATGAAGCCCGGTCATTAAGTCACAGTGCATCAGGTTATCAAAGTTCATTAGAGCTAATATTAGCTAATATTAGCATTAAGCTTAAGATCTTTAGGTTTAAAAGCTGAATTAAGTATAGATATAGGATCTAGCTGAAATTGCCCACCGAATTGGAATATATTTTGGAATTTGTAAAAAATTCTGTCAATTCTATCTTTTCTTCTTTTTCTGTTTCAATCCATGTAAGTCAAGGACGTCAACGGTGGCTATTTTCCGGCATTCTGCCAGCTATGTTTGTGGAAGTCTTCATATACAAAATATAAAGAGTGTTTATGAAGGACGTAATTTTTTTTCAGTTCACAAAAGTTATTAAAATTCTCTATTTATGAGTGAAAAGTACTCCGAAGAGTGAAAAGGCCGAAACTTAAGATGAACTGGCAAACAATGTTCCTCAATGCCAACTGATAAGAGCATTTAAAGACAGCCTTAAACATTGCTTTACATTAGATCCAAGTAGAAGCCGAACTGTCAGAAATCTTAATTCTAGAAAAAATTGTTTAATATTTGCCACAAATTGCTGTTAAATGTTTTCAAATCCAAAATTATGTTTTCTAAGTCTAGCTTGTTACGCATTTGGGAGATTTTAAATTAAGATTAAGTCCATTATGCTGCTGAAACACCAAAATTTACAAAATTTTTTGAAAAATTTCAATTCAAACTTAGTCAATTTTACAACTACCGATACAATTGCCTCCAGAAGTTCAGACCTAGTTTTCCAGAGAGAACAAAGAAAACTTGCATGGCCGGTGGAAAACCATTTTGTGTGTATCTGTGTAAGATAGTGACAGAGAGAAGAATGACTTCAATTTCAGACACAAATAAAGGCATAGTGCAAAAACCATCAGAAATAAAAAAAAATTATTATGTTACAAATTGCTGCTTTATATATGTCTACGACCAAAATTAAATTTTATGTTTATCAAATCTCACATCTGCCAGATTTAAAAATGGGTTGTTTCATATGCTCATGAAACATCAAAATTGACACAATTTTTGCGGAAAAATTTTAAATTTTATATCAAAGTTTTGTGCCAATTTTACAAGTACCGTTTAAGTTGGAAAAGGTCCGTACTTAGTTTTTTAGAAAAAGCAAAGAAGCGAAGTATGAGAGAGTTAAATCACTTAAATAGTAGACGCAAATAGATGCATAGCTCAAAATCTGTCAGAATTAATAAAAAATTAGGAAAATTATTTTTGTTACAAATTGCGGCTTTACAGGTCTAAAACCGAAATTCCAATTTCAAATCTCACCTCTGCGAGATTTAAAGGTTAATTATTTCATTATGCTCATGAAACATCAGGAATGAAAAAATTTTTTGAAAAACTTTTGAAAAATTTATCATTAGTGCCAAAGTTACAAGTATCGGTAAAAAAAACAAAGATGATCAGTTGCCAAAAAGAAATTGCTTAAGTTTTTTGTTGGGGTTTCTCTTTGTATGTGTGTGTGTGTGTGTGTGTTGTGTTGTGTGTGTGAGGTTTGTCTGTGTCTGTGTTATTCAATTTGTACTAAATTTATCCAGAATGTGCTGGAGAGTTTTCGTTTTTGTCTGCCGAAAAAAGGCGAAATTTTTTTTGTTCAAACTGTGCAAGTAATTTTTTTCAATGCTTAAAAATTGCTTTCGAATACTCCCAGCGGTTTCTCTGACAGAAATCAATAGTTTTTGTGCAACCTTGAGAGGTATGTTGGAACATACCGTGCTACACACACTCGCACGAGCCATCTCGTCCCATTTGTTCCTAAGGTTTTGAACCTGGCGTTCATTCTGTTTTGATACATTTAAGTTGCAATTTCTGCCAGCATTTGGTCTTAGTTATGTCGAGTGGTCCTTTAGTTTTGCTTGTCTTTTATTTAAAAAAAAAATGTTTTTCTGTAATGAGTTAGACGCATTTTTTTGCAAATGAGTGAAGTTCGATATTTCCAAGATGCTATTTTATCCTGCGTCAACTTTGTCTCCCCTAGATTTTCTCTAAAGCTGGCGCAAAGTGTCTGATGTCATGTAGAATAAAAACTATAACGGATTGCTACTCACTTCTTCATCTTTGTTTACGCTTTGCTGAAAATCAACGGCTATTCTGATGTGTATGATGGTCTTCTTGTTGGTTCGTTCAATTGTTGGGTTGCAATTCAGGACTTGTGTTGCTATATTTTAGTTTTGTTCTTTCGATTGACGTAAACGCTTCATTGCACATGCGACGGTGTCCCGCTTTTTCACCCCTAATTATTTAACCCCCTATCATTTAACCCCGATTTATTCACCCCTGTATCATTTAACCCCTCTATCTTTTAACCCCACTATCGTTTCACCCCGATTTTAATCCCTATAAAATAAGGATTATTAAATTAGCAATATAATCATTTGGCCATGCCTCGCGGGCCATGGCCATGACTCATGTCACCATAACTCATCGAGTTGTAAAAAAAGTCTATGAACCTGTAGAATCCAATTGCATTCGATCGAAGGGAATATGAGCGCTATGAATGCCGACTGTGTGGATGAAGCGATTATTTGAAATAAAAAGTGAGATAAACTTGACTGGTAATACTGTCTGTTTTTATCTGTGCTCGTCAACATTTATTTTCCATATCAATAGCTAACTAAAGTTCTAATCCCATAGTTTTGTATTTTTAGTTCATTTTACGATATGATGAGCCAGGGATGTGGATAAATGGGGAAGGAACATAAAATGCAAACAGATTACCGAGCCTCCTTGTTAGATCTTAGTATGGCTCTTGAGCTTTTAAAAGCACACCTGGTGAATGGATTGGCGAAACGGGCAATTCTAAAGAAGAGACAATTAGATATGTTTTGTGTTCATTTGATTGCATTTGTTCGATTGCCTTTGAGGTTGAAAGAACTAATTGACAACTGTTTTTCGAATTGTTCGAACTGTCTGTGATTTTGACGTGATTTTACTCCTGTCTCTTTTACTTCTGATACTGAAACTTCTTGCCCCAATTAATGTTAACAAGTGGAAATGTTTTTAAGATTTCGAAACAATGTGCAAAACGAACTGATAATCTTGTTTAACTGCTCTTGGGAGAGAATTTTTAAAATGATTTTAGTCTTGTTTTATGCGCCATTTCCCATCTTACCAGTTTTTTGTCTCTCTGAGTAGTCTTCGTTTGTTTTTGACTTTTGCAAGAATTAAATCTCCCATTCAGATTTTAAGCATCAATAGTTGGTGGTTGTAATTGGCGGTCGATGGTATTACGCGGTTGACAAATATTGTGTTTCAGTATCAAGATTGGAGATTCACGATTAAATGCCATGGAAACGGGAAGTGCTATGATTCGTGCGATGGAATATTGTAACAAGAACAAAATCGACATTGCCAACTATAGCTATGCTTGACAACAGTTTGACTTTAATGATTTTAACATTTTTTCAATCAGTATCTCTGCAAAATTGCGCGCTGTAAAGCATGTTTTTGTACGTTTTTGCGCAAGATAAACAACGCAGCAATAAAATGGAAAGAGTATTTAGGGCGGCTAGCAATTTTTTTGATGAGTTTTTTTAAAGCATAAACTCGTTTTTATTCCCTCAATTTATCGGTGGAGAAACGCGCGTTAGTTATTTCAGCCATTCTGATTTTGAAAAGTTTACGGGAAGGGAGAGGAATTACAGAGAATACTTAAATACTTCAAAGCGCTATTGTTTGTGCGAAGATAAAGGTGGAGCTTGATGAGAGAAAATGAGGATGCAATAAAGCAGAAGCCGTGCTCTTTTCTTATAACCTGATATATTTACCGCTAAGCGTTAGGCTTTTGTAATTTGTGGTTTTCAAGCATAGCGTACTCACAGCTTTGGGGAGCCAGCGGCTATTCAGAAACCGCCTGGTCGAATTATGGAAGCGATCGAGCGATCGATTCACCAGTTCAACCTCTGTTTCTTCACCAGTCACGGCAACAGAGGTCCGGGCTTATGTACCGGCGGAGCTCCTGCTAATTTCATTAACGGTGGATTCAGCATAACAGCTTACCTATCGCCAGCGATGCGGAAAGCGCAGTATGCCTTGGACAACCCCAGCTGTCCCTCGCAACATTATTACTGGTCATCACGGGGTCCTTGTATGAACGGGGGGTTGGGAGTTTCCGTGTGCGCTCCAGGTGCTGCAATTACTAGTGTGCCACAAGAGCTTCTTAAAGGTGAAGAATTGATGAATGGAACCAGTATGGCTTCACCAAATGCTGCTGGAACTATGGCACTGGTTCTATCGGGTCTGAAGCAATTAGGGTTGAACTACACACCCTATTCAATTGAACGAAGTATGAAGAACACAGCTTTGAAGATGCCAAATCATTGCTTCTTCTCATCTGGTGCCGGAGTTGTTCAGAGCTTGAAAAGTTTTAATCATTTGAAAGAATTCACGCCTAAAATTGACAGTTTAGCACAAATTTACTTCAAGGGTACAACCAAAAAAGGACAAATGGCTGGAATATTTCTGCACAAAAAATCTGATTTTGACAAGTCTTCATCAAGACATTATGTAAGTCTTGAAACTAAGTTTGCTCCTAAAGTTAAACCTGAACTCAAAGTTGACTTTTCAATCGCGTTAGCGTTGCAGGCGTCCGAACCCTGGCTATCAGTGCCCTCTTGTCTTTATATGACAAACAGCTCTCGAGGATTTTTCGTAACTGTTGAAACGTCACAACTAAAACCGGGCGCGCATTACGCCGAAATTTGCGTCTATGATGAGAAAAATTTTGACTACGGCCCATTGTTCAGATTTCCCGTAACTGTTATCAAAGCTTTAAACGAAACTTCGTTTGAAACTGAATTTTCCTTCGACTCAATCCAATTATCGCCTGGTGCCTTAACTCGAAGGTTCTTTCGCCCTCCTGAGGGGTCAAGTTTTGTGACGATTAAACTGACGTCGTTATCTTCAGAGAATTCGACTATGTTATCACTGGATTGTGTACAAATTAAAGAAGCGACAATGCATTCGGACTTGTCTCATCACAAACAGGTCTTACTAGAGAGTGAGGCGACAAGTACAGTGAGTTACAAATGCGAACCGTCCTTAGTTATGGAAGTGTGCCTGGCGGGGGTGAACACGTGGTCAGCAAACAGTTTTGTCAGAATGGACGTGTCCTTTCATGGAGTCACACCGAGTTGTGAGAGCTTTGCGATGCATCATTTTGCCTTGCCTCTTAGAATTGATCTGAAGGTTTGTAGAAGGCTCTCAGAGTTTGTCGCTATAATAATGAATCTCAATTTTTTCGTTCACTTAGGAGGTGTGGAAAAGTTTGTTTCGGTGAAAATCAGTGCGAGAACGGTGCTAATGGTTGATTACTAAATTAGAAAGTTTGATGTTGAAAATACAAGAAAATATTATGTTATCCCACAATTTAGCTGCTTATAAAAATTGATAAATTGCTCAAGGATCCGAGAAGTTTGCCTGTTTGGGTGAAATGAATGTTAATTTTAGATGAACAAATTTCAATTTATCTAACGACGAGTTCCGTCATGTTATTATTGATGATTTCACATTTTTGCTTTCAAGTTGCTTTCAACTGGCCCGATTTGATTGTTTCAGAATTCACTTGCCCGTTGTAATGTTGATCCCAGTGGTGTCGTGAATCACCTTGTGACGCCCCTCCGACCAAGCGACTTCAAAATAGTGCCATTAGATTCTCCGAGAGATTGCAACTCGCTGGAATCAGATCTGGAAAGCGGGGAGCTGAGCATGGTCGCATCTTGCGATAGTTCTGCTGCAAAGATAACAGAAGTTATGTATGGCTTGGAGTTGACATATAATTATTCACATAATGTGAAGGAGAAAGAAGTGTTTCCCGAGTGTCTTCTCTTCAGTTCAATGCTTTACGAAAGTCCGTTTGACAGTCAGTTTTGGGTCATGTACGACAGCAACAAACAAGTAATGGGTTATGGGGACTTCGCAGCTGATAAATATGCGTGCTCGTTGAACAAAGGTTTGAACAAAATTTAGGTTCTGTCTGAGAGACTGTTTTTTCACGGAGGGTTTATTTTGTAACCCTCTTTCCAGATGCCCGGTGTACTTGTCTTAGCTTTTAAGGTGATGTAAAGTTACTTTCAATTGCATCTCCTAAGATTTTCAAATTAACTTTTTGCTAAAAAAGGTATGAAACCCTTTTATCTGCTCATGATTTTTTTAATTGCCTTTGAACGAAGTTCATAGCAATTATTGTAAACATGCTGGTATTTTTTATTGCAAATTTTTTGCTTGACCGTTTTTGCGCTTTTCTTCTAGAACATTCTTTAACTTCTCGTGACTTTTTCACGCTTTCGTTCTTCATTTTTGAGTGATCTCTATTGCTCTCACTCCGAAGTAAAGCTTGTTGCTAATATAAAATCGGTTGCAGCATAGAAACAATAAGGGTCTGATAGACGAGTGGGCAGTGCTTCTGGTTTGGGTGTGGCCAACTGTTTTTCCAACCGTCTTTCGTTCGAGAACAATTTGTCCGCCATTAGTCGGTTTTTGTTTTGCATTGTAGATCTATTGTTTCATTTGATCTGTGGTTTTTTGTGGCTCCGCTCCAAAATTTTTTATGCCTTTATTTAAGTGTTTGCACAGAGTCATTAATTGCTCTCGTAGAGAAGTAATTATTGTAAACGTGTGTGTCTTTTTTATGCAAATTTTTTGCGTGAATATTTTGCGGTTTTCGTCTAGAACGTTCTTTGACTTCTCAAGTGATTTTTTCACGCTTCCATTCTTCATTTTTGAGTGATCTCTATTGCTCTCACTCCGAAGTGAAGCTTGTTGCTAATTTAAAGTTGGTTGAAGCATAGAAACAATAAGGGCCTGATAGACGAGTGGGCTGTGCTTCTGGTTTGGGTGTGGTCAACTGTTTTTCCACCCGCCAGTCGTTCGAGAACAATTCGTCCGACATTAGTCGGTTTATGTTTTGCATTGTAGATCTATTGTTTCATTTGATCTCTGCGTTTTTTTGTGGCTCCAAAATTTTTCATGTCTTTTTTAAGTATTTACAGAGAGTTATTAATTGCTCTCGTAGAGAAGCAATTATTGTAAACGTGTGTGTCTTTTTTATGCAAAATTTTCGCTTGACCGTTTTGGCTTTTCGAGTGACTTTTACGCCCTTGACTTTTTGCGTTTCGCGTGATCTTTAATTCTCTCTCAATCACAATTTCAAGCGGCTGAACTCAATTAACGGCAATTTAATACTAAAGTCAAATGAAAAATGCGCCGAAACTGGTGCCATTTTCACTTTAAATCTTAATTGTTGTATATGTTTACATCTAATGTGGTTATTTGAAGCCCACTATTGATTATTGAACTTCTTAGTCCAATTTAGGCTCCGCTCCTGACTGAAACAGGCTGCTATTGATTAGAGCTCCCTATAGTCGTTCAAAAGCAGTTCTTCCGACGTTTAGTCGGTTATGTTATATTTAAATGCTCGCGAACGAGGTTTTGAAGCATTTTTTGTAAACGTCTTTTTTCATGCACAAATGATGCTTGACCGTTTTGTTCTAGAACATTCTTTCAGTTTCAATTCTCTTTTAATTTTTGTTTACACTTGACTCTTGATTCTTACTTGAGCTAAATTGCTTGACTCAGAAATTATGTCTGTTGCTAAAACAGAATCGATTTAAGATAAGGGATCATGAGGGCCTGATAGCTGAGAGGTTAATAGTTCTGTTTAGTACGCCGGATTGTAACCTCTCCATTGTTAATTGCTCTCGAATGGGGAATTGATGTGAACATGGGTGTCTTTTTATGCAATTTTTTTTGCTTGACGGTTTTGGGCTTTTTTAAAATAATATTTGACTTCTCAAGTGACTTTTTCACGCACTTCTTAATTTTTGACAAGTTTCAATTGCTCTCACTCTGAAATAAAAATTGTTGTTCAAACAAAACCGATTGTTAGAGAGTGGATGTCAAGGCCCTGATATCCCAATGGTTAATACCTCGGTTGAGGACGCAGGAGTTCGGGGTGCGAATCCTACCGTCGGCTGATGTTTTCGCACCCATAGAGAAAAATTTATCGAGGCTACAGCCCATGAATTAAATTGCGCCGCCTGTCTTTCGAGAGCAGTTTTTCCGAGGTTAGTCGGTTTATGTTCCCAAAGATGTTCTCAATGATACATCCCCTTTTACTTTAATTTGTAAGTTTTCTAGGCGGCAGAGATATCTTTTTGAACTGATTTCTGTGTCCTTCAATCTGTATTTTACGGCACGCAATTCTATTTCGCATCTATTCCGGCAATCTGCCGGCTTTTATTTTGACATAGAAAGTTGATACCGTGATCTACGACTACTCTCTGTTATGGGCGGAAATCTTTACTCATACTTATCTTGAAAAGAAAGCAATACTAATACTTCATTATTATGCTACCATGATTTTTCTACCATATCCTGTCAAAATATCTTACGAAAAAATTGTTTATATATAGCTTTTTTCTGAAAAGGAATGTAGCAATTAATCTAAAACTTGCATTTTTGCAAATATTTATTCGCAGTGTTTTTCATTCTACAGGTGACTACACAATTAAATTGTGGATTCGTCATCCCAAGTACGACCTTCTCGAAAAACTGCAGTGTCTTCAATTCATTATTTCTCGAAAGGTGCCTAACATCAGTCTTTCGTTTTACTCCTCCATCAATGTACCTTTTAAACTGACGTCATTGGGTAGACACGAGTCAACATATGCCGGTGTATCAAGAATAACTGATGATAAGTTGCCAAAACAGTACATCTCAGGTGAGAATTAGAATTAGTTTATCTTATTATTTACACTCTAATGAAGATAGAAGCTTGTATTGTAAACCTCTGTGTCTTTTTTACCACTCGAAGAGGAGTACAGGTGTTTTTAGCCGAGCCGAACCATCTCTTTTAATGATCTGAACTTTGACTACCCTCTCTTCGAACATTGACTTCTGCTTTCAAACGTTTAGAGTACGTAATGTTTAGTTGCTCTCGAACGAAGTCTGAAGCAAGCATTGTAAACGCGTGTCCAAATCATTCGAATTGCATTGCTGCTCTGACTGTTTTACAATTTTAATGATTTGGATTGTATTGGGGTGCTGATTTTTGAAAGATCTGTTCACACATTTCACTTATTTGTGATATCAATGACAAGACAAAGTATAACAGTGATTTTAGTGGCTTCGGAGTAAAAAAAGAGTGGAAAAATAATAATCAACGACTACAGAGAGCGAGCAGTTGAAACCTTGATGAAATTTTTTCAAACAAAAAACAATAGGTCAATGGCAGTAAAAGATTTCGACTTTTATGCTATCTGTCTTCATAAATTGTCAGTTAACTTTTTAGATTTGACCGTATTTGTCGATCTTTTTATTGTCGTTTCACTTAGTCTTGTTAATCTTCGGTCTGATGGGATTTCTATTGAGGCACAGAAAAACCTACTTAATGTATGCTTGTGATCTTGATGACTTTACCATCATACAATTTCATTAAATATCAGTGATTTTCGGTTCTGCACATTATTTGTTGCATCGGTTGACTTTTTGCCTAGTCTCAATAAGGACTTGTCCTATTACGCTTTTATTAAAAAAAAATAGGTAAACTATTTAATATTTTAAGTTAATGCGAAGTGGTTTTTAACATTTAAACCCGGGTTGAAGTTTCTTTGATTTCATACAAGGATCATATATGACTTCATACTGTCCGTACTTGATTTCTTAGTACGATCCTTGCATGAAACCAAAGAAATCATATATGATCCTTGTATGATTACCAAGAAATCATATATGATCCTAGTACGAATACCAAGAATCATACATCTATTCTTTGAAAATCTTTAAGCATCTTTGTTTTTTGTTTTTATTCGGTAGGGCATCACCTATATGGTACCCCGGCATCACATTGTGATCCGCCAAAAGACCCTAACGTACAATATCAATTCCAAGTTGGGCACAAAATAAAAGAGTAACTCCAAACAGATAACAAAATTTTTAACATACTCTGAAGCCAGTTTATACATATAAATGCTCATTTATAAAAAAAATTGCATATCACGTCAAATTTGTTTTCGGAATACGTTTAAACCACAAAGTTATTCTTTTAGCGCACACAAAGAATCAAATGTGGATTGCAAATGCGATATAATAATTTAATAAGTCCACTGACTACATTATACGGGAATTGGTGGCACCAATCAATGTATTATGTGTCATATATGACCTTGTATGATATCCAAGAAATTTTTTCAACTTTAATGGAAAATCAAAATTATACAGTTTTTAGTCTTTGAATTTTTTTGTATGATCCCTGTATGGTTTCTAGGAAATCATATATGGTCCTTGTATGACTACCTTGAATTCATACAAATCATATATGACCTAGTATGATTACTAAGAATCATACATGACCTAGTACGAAATCAAAGAAATTTGTATGATCGTTGACCCGGGAATGTGTTAGTCAATTTGTAATACATTTTGACTGTTGCAGACATTTTTTAAAAATGTTTTTATGATGGTTCTTGTTCTTCTTAATGTCAGGTGATACTTGTTTTCTTCTCTTTTGTAAAAAAATAATTGACTTTCGGCTCTGATGTTTTCGTGTCATATGCTTTAATGGCCGTCAAAGACTTGTTTTGTAAAATAAAGTTGTTATGTTATTAGATTTTTATTTCTTTAGATTGTCTTTCATGACCTATCCTCGTGTTTTTCTAATTCTTCGTCTTCTGTTTTTTTTGTTAGGACTGTTTGAAATCTTTTGCCTACTTATACCGCTCAGCAACTGATTTTATGTGCGTAACATAATTTGCTATTCTCTTGGTCTGAGTTTTTAGGTCAGTCGTTTGATGGCTGGCGTGCTGGTCAGGTCGAAATTGTTTATTCGTTGTTTTCAATTTTGTATGGTTAGGAAAGCACTCGCACTTGCAGTCTGGCTTTTAAACAATTTCTAAAGTTTTATTTGAAAGTTATAATTGTCCTTTACTGTATTCTACCTGTTGTTTTTTTGCGAAATTTTTGATCGATCGACTTTTTAGTGAGAACGTTCCCAAAATTATTTTGCTCGCTTGAGGGACCTAGGCTGACTTTCTATTATCAAAAATGGTTGAGCCCGTGGAAATTTAGAGTCTGAAAAGCTCTCTTAGTCTCTTAGAGGTTCAGCTGGCTCCATTTGTATGGTTCAGTGAAGAAGCCTTTGTGCTAAAGCTAGCCGCAAACAAAGCCAACCTCTCGCCTGTTGTTCAAGAGCAATTCGTCCTACTATAGTCGGTTATGGTATGTAAAAATACCAAAAAAACTATATATGTCAATACAAATATGTATAACAACTAGCAATCATATCGAAGTGAACTCTTACAATTTTCCTTGAATGTTTCCTTGCCACTCCCACATCACATGCACCCCCAGGCGCACTTGCCATTTTATAGCACAATAGTTAACGGTGTATTGGCACGTATCCCGTAACTGGGGTGTGGTGGCATAACGTACCCTGGGTGGTGGGGGTCCGTCCCATTTGAAATGACAGGCTTAGTTATATGCTTGCGGTATCTTTTTCTTACAGGTAGTTACTTGACTGGCAAGATCTCCCTCCTTGCTGATGAGCCAGGAAAATCTTGCTGTTGGTATCCATTCACGTATCATTTGGGACCTCCATTCATACCTAAAAAGGAAGCCACAGCTCCTTCCTCAAAAGAGCAACCTGCCAAAGAGAAAACATTTGCCGAGTTCATGAAAGAAGCTAAGATGTCATATCTACAGAAGAAATCAGCTGACCTGAACGAGGATGATGTTGTGAAAATGTATGAAGAGTTAACACACGAGTTCAGCGATGATTTGAATATCCAGATTGCTCTAGCGACATATCTTGGTAAGCAATTGTTTCCCTTTTTGTGAACAAAATTTTAGTTTTCGTAGGCTTGGTGAACAAAGTATTGCTTCTTATTTCTCTGAATATGGTTTATATGGCATGATAAGAGGTGGGACTTTAATAAGCGATGGGAGTTCTATATACGCTTATGGGTGTCTAAAAAGTCCAATTACAGATTGTCAAATTGTGGTGGAGAGAAAAGGAAGCACTTCGTTTTTCTTCTGAAATTATTAACGTATGAACCGTTTTGAAGCGGTTTACTTTTTCCCAAACGATGCTTGATGCAATAAAAAGTCCTGTTCATACTTTTTCATGTATCTTTTGAATAAAAATCTCACTGCTTTGCTATTTGATTTCTCACTCATGGTACGTTGAGATCAGAAAACAGTATAAATTAGGGCCATAACGTACCGGCCATTGAATTTGTTTTATACTTCTTTAGAATTCGAGTTAGAAAATAAATAGGGTTGCCTCAGCTTGCTGGAACCATCCAAAATTATGAGGGCTAGGAGTTTGATGCTATCAAGAATTTTTTGTAACCTATAATTTGGCCGATCGATATCTTGGGGAGAGCTTTCATTGAAGAATCCTCGTAAGATTGAATCAATTATTACAGAGAGTGACTGTTTTTGTGGTTCTTAATTCTTAACTTGTTTTCACAGTCCAGATACAGTTAAGTATAATAATACGCTCCGTAAGCTTTAAATCTGCACGAACATTTAACAGTCAAAAGCGATTCGTCGGTGGCAGCAGTGAATTATCTTTAAGTCAAAAGGTGGCGACGAATCAAATAGAGGTGGCAAATCAAATTTCTTTCATAGACGAGTTAGCATTAAGATAAAGCATTTTCTGATGGAAATTCTGGTACAATAATAGGAGATTTCTATATAAACTACCTTAACAAATCAGACAGGGAAAATATTGAATGAATTTTGGAATCGTATGGTTATAAAGTTGGTGCATCAAATTTACAAACACTACTATTTAAAACAATCGGAAGTCACATTGACTTTAATTGCTCCAAACTTTATGTAAAAATCGTGGATGCAGTTCTAAAATCAGACCCTTTTGCAAGTATGGTGATAATAGATATCAAATCGGGCAAGCCGAAAAAAATTTACTGGTGTGAAAAAACTATCTGTGTCCAAAATTTGTTTTACTAAGCATTCACGCACCGTAAGTTAAAAACTGTATTTGTAATGAACCGAAAAAATTCTGAAAACCTAATGGTTTGAACAAAATTGTAAATTAGAGTGGATCATTAAAACAATAGAAATAAAACAATCTAGTCTCTTTTGTTTGTCCTCAAAGAAAAGGTATTGCGACTCGATAAAACAAAAGCAAGAGAAAAATTTGGAGGTCTGCCTAGAAGTACTTGACATCAGCAAACAGAAATGGGCCTCTAATAGGCACAAAAAGGTATCACGCAGAAATGAAGACTATTTTCTAGCTGTAAACACTTACCAATGTTTTTCTGATCCTTTAAAACTAGCAATTATTTTCTATAATCTCGGTTATTTTGTGGCCTTAGTACAAGTCCTCAGCATTTCAATTTGGTATCAGTTTGAATTGGGATTTGAATCCTAGAAAACCATTGGGTCTTCCAATAGGGATCTTGTGGATCATCAATTACTCATATAACTTTGAGATATAAATGGTTAAGGCAGGATATTTTTCCAGACAAATTTGAAAAACTGATGAAGATCCTGCCTCTGCACAAGAGCAGCGATCCAATGACTTCCTATAATTACAGGCAATTTTCCATGGCTAAAACTAACTCACAGAATTTTGAACCAACTGATCTCCGAATTTGTTCAATTAGCTTTCTGGAACGCATTGCGATTTGGTTTTCGCAAGCAAAATGTCAAAACAAGATGATGCATTTTTGCATCCAGCAGAATCATTGCGTTTGAACATTGACTGCAACATAATAGTCCAATAAGTAAATTAACACGGGTTGGCTTTGAAAACATGGATTTAATTCAATAAAAAGTTTTACTATTCTATCTCAGTGTGTAACTGTCAACAATAGGCCCAAGCACTCATCGATTTACAACGTTGCCTCATTTTAGTTAATACTTTTCAATGCCTTCAAACCCAATTTCTGAATTTCTGCAAAAACAGCTACGATAACACAGCTCTGTCATTGAAATATTAAAAGATGATTGAATAGAAAATGCAACAAGGAGGCTCGTTAATGTGCGTTCGCACGTGATGTTCCGACCCGAGCTCATCTACATTTTTGACTTCATTGTCAACCAAATGAAGAGATAACAAAACTAGAAATTTCAGTTTAAAAAAATTGTTACAAAGCCTAAGTACTAATTGAATTAAATAATGTCATGCCTCATTACAGCGCTCACGAGATCTGCCATTAAAAAGACTACGAGAAAGAAACAACAAAGTAAGCAAAAACAAAAATTTCGCGGCAGAAACCCAATATCTAAATTTAGAAGCACCTAGTAACAACGTCAAAATGCAATCAGAGAAAACCTTAACTGCACAAATTTAGTTTTTCATAACTATACAGCCGATGGATGTTCTCCTTAATGAGACCATTTAACAATTCGACAAAGAGAAGAAAAATGGGTTAAAATCAAAAATCAATAAACATTTTTTTTAACCAAATAATTTCAAAAGTCTTAAAAAATCTCTAGCTTATAACGAAATAATTCTTGTTAAATTTACTAAAAAGTCATTGTAAGGCCAATTAGACCTGTCTTCGGTTAGACTAAGACATTGGAACGGACTAAAGAAGCAGAAAATCTCAAAAAATTACGAACAATTTGCAAAAACACAAATTGTTTATTCCATTAAAATCGATAGCTCTTCTGTATTTTTATTTCAGTTTTAATTTATACTAGTTCAGCTAAAATGATACTGAAAGAATAAATAAATTCATTTGGGCTAAAATCATTTAGCATGAAAATCATTGGGATCTGTTAATACCTTAATGTGCTAAAAGAAGAGAAAAAGAAACACAAATACACCAATAACAAAACTTTTATGAAAACGCATATTGTCCACCAAACAAAACATCAGTTACAACATAATGTCAGTAGACAGGTTAATTTTTGAAATTCGAGAAATTGGATGGGACATCTCAATGACGAGAATAAGTTAGAAGTTAACGAAAAGAACAACAAAAACTGACAAGTTTGAAAAATGTATATTATCATAAACTTTACGAATATTCGCTTTAAACTGACTGCTTCAGGTAACTTCAATCATTTAATCCTCAATTACAGTTTTAAGAGACCTGTCAACATTTTACGGTAATAAAAAAGCAAACAGCAAATTCAAAAAAATTGAGCGAGAAAAGTGAATTAGAGAATGAACTTCTCATTAAAAGCTTTTCTACTTTCAATTAATTTCCAACGGCAATGTGATTGTTTTTATTGTTACAAAATGACTTGAAAAACAAGAAATATAAACAAATATGTTAAAAGCACGAAGTTTTCGAGAGATCCCCCTAAAATCAAAGCCATTAAATTCAATGGCTTTCAACGGAATTTAATAAACACGCTAAGTTCTGCCTCGATGGGAAAGCAATGATATCTTCTTTCATAGGTCGTCAACAACTCAATACAATAAATCGTATGGCAATGAAAAATAAATTAAAACCACGAAATTTTTGAAAACGCGTTGTATCAACGCCATAAGGTGATAAGAAAACTAGATCTGGTCTCATAGGGAAGTTTACTATCAAGAAAATTCGAATTATATTTGAGAGCGTTTGTTTTTTAAAAAGTTTGCATTTTTTTTGTGGTTTCAAGTCTCCTAGAGACTAGTCACTTTCAATATCGAGGTTTCATTTAAAATCATATGAAGCCCATTGAACAAAAAATTCGTTTCCAATGAATCGTTGATGTTTTTTTTGGATTCGTATCTCAAGTTTTCGTAATTTTAAATGAAGTTTTGATGTTTGAGGTTCTACTAATTTTTTGGAGTCCTATGGCATCAACTCGTTGACTAAAAGTGAATAGGTTTCGTAGTGAGCATTAAGTGAGCCTATCTAGTGCTTTGAGTGGACAGCTAATGGCTTTGAAATTTTGTTTTTGAAAATTTTAACTTTAACTAATCATAAACTCATTTTTGAACTGTGGGTCAGTCTCAATAATGAAAGGACCCACCTTCTTCTTACTGCAACTAAAATTAATCTCGTTATCGCTTTAATCTTCTAACTATTGGTTATATGACTTAAATTCCACAAGATTTCAATTTTTTTTAATTTTTGGACATTTCGTATTATTGGTTCGTTTTGAAATATCACGTTATCCTAATATTGATGGCTTTCATTGTTTAAGCGAAGATGTTCAATTGATCATAGATAAAGTTATCAGAGAAAGAACCTTATGTTTAAATGACTTCAACATTTTCTCGCACATTTCTACTGAATTTTTGGTTTTTGCCTCTTTTTATTGATCTTTTCATAGTCACAAGACTTATTGTGATGTCTTATTGGTTACCTATACCTGACAATCATCCTTTTCTTCGCATCGGGGCATATCTGAGCGTATTTTTTGACTTCCGTTTAAAGCTATGGATTTAATGGCTGTTGACACTTTAAAATAATTCGAAATTTTTGATTTTTAACCAATCTTAAACTTCGCTTCGTGAATTGTTAGTCAGTCTCAGCATTTTCTTTCTATTGCAGCTCTTTCTTTCTAATAAAGTCAAAATTAATCTGGTTGGCGGTTTTATCTTTTACCTATTAGTTTTACGACTTCAATAACACAAGTTTTCACAATTTTTTTAAAATTTTTGGATACTTTTTTCTTATTTTTGATTCCTTTTGAAATCATATTACATTATCCTGATATTGATAGTTCCAATTGGCGTAAAGAAGATTTTCAGTGGATCGTAGGAAAAGTTTTCAGAGGAAAGCTTACTGTTTAAATTGCTTCGACACTTTCTTGCACTTTTCTACTGAATTTTTGGATTTTGCCAGTATTTGTTGTTATTTTCATAGTCAATGACATATTGTAATGTCTTATTGATGACCTTTGAATGAAAAACATCAAAACATCCCTGTCGTCACATTGGGCATAATTTAACGCATTTAATGGCTTCCGTTGAAAGCAATTGAATTTTATGGCGTTGATACTACGGGTTCTCTCAAAAATTTCGTGAGTTTAATGTATTTTTCATTGCCGTACGACTTATTTTGATGAGTTATTGACGACCTATGAATGAAAGATATCACTTCTTTCTCATCGAGGCAGAACTTAGCGTGTTTATTTTTTTCCGTTGAAAGCCATTGGATTTAATGTCTTTGATACTAGGGGGTTTTCTCGAAAACTTCGTGGTTTTAACATATTTGTTAATATTTGTTTTTCAAGTCATTTTGTAGCAATAAAACTATCCAATTGCTGTTATTAAGTTAATTGAAATTAGAAAAGTTTTTAATGAAAAGTTCATTCTCCAATGGCTTCGAAACTTTTCTCGCTCAATTTTTTTGAATTTGCTGTTTTTGCATTTTTTATTCTTTAGGTAGCCGAAAAATGTTGACCGGCCTCATAGACTTGTAATTGATGATTAAATGAATGATGTTATCCGAAGCAGTCAGGGTATTGTGGCGAGTATTTGTGAAGTTTATGATAATTTTTTTAATTTTTCAGTTTTTGTCCTTTTCGTCAACTTATAACTTATTCTCGTCATTGGGAGGTCCCATCCAATTCCTCGAATTTCAAAAACTAACATGTCTGCTGACATTATGTTGTAACTGATGTTTTGTTTGGCAGACAGAATGCGTTTTCATAAAAGTTGTGAGTGGTGTGTTTGTGTTTCTTTTTTTCTTCCCGCACTTTCAGGTAATAACAGATCCCAATGATTTTCAATTTTTTTGGCCCAAATGAACTTATTTATTCTTTCAGTATCATTTCAGCTGAATTAATATAAATATAAACTGAATTAAAAATACATAATATTCAGATAATAGCTATTGATTTTATTGGCTTCAATAATTTGTGTTTTTGCAAATTGTTCGTAATTTTTAAAGGTTTTCTGCATCTTTAGTCCGTTCCTCTGGCTTAGTCTAACCAAAGACAGGTCCCATTGGTCTCATAATGACTTTTTAGTAAATTTATCAAGAATTAATTCGTTATAAGCTAGAGATTTTTTAGACTTTTGAATTTATTTGGTTTAAAAAATGTTTATTGATTTTTGATTTTAACCCCATTTTGTTTCTCTTTGTCATCTTGCTACCTAGTCTCATTAAGGAAAACATACATCTGCTCTATAGTTATGAAAAAACTAAATTTTTGTAGTTAAGGTTTTCTCTGATTGCATTTTGACGTTGTTACCAAGTTCTTTTTAAATTTAGATTTTGGGTTTCTTCCGCGAAATTTTTGTTTTTGCTTTTTTTGTTGTTTTTTTTCGTCGTCTTTTTAATGGCAGATCTCGTAAGCGCTGTAATGAGGCATGGCATTATGTAATTCAATTAGTACTTAGGTTTTGTAACAACTTTTTGAAACTCAAATTTCTAGTTTTGTTATCTCGGTTGACAAGGAAGTGAAAAATGTAGATGAGCTCGGGTCCGAACATCATATGCGAACGCACATTAACGAGCCTCCTTGTTTACCATTTAGTGCTGATCTTACATATTGATTACTGTGCCTTGCTACTGTGCCTTGCTACCATTTAGTGCTGATCTTACATATTGATTACTGTGCCTTGCTACTGCATAGCTTATCATCTGAACTGGTGCTATCTCTGGAAAAGAACATTAATTGGTTGATTAAGTTTTTTAAAAATCATTTTGCGTTCTCATGTGCCTGTTCGGTCAGTTTTCTACAACTTACATCGGAAGAATTCCGCCTGCATCTGAGAACAAATAAAGTTATCTTGGGGGCACCATCATTCAGCTGCGTTTCTAGCTAATTCTGTTTTTTTTCTGTTGGATTTCATTCTATTTTATTCTACTGCATGAAACTGAAATCACTGTCATTTTAAGAAACGCAAATTTAATTAGAGTTAACGAGAGAAGATTAGTAACGTTTTTCAAAAAAAGAAAGGTCAATTCAAAATGTTTTGATGCAGCCATCTGGCGTGTTATCTGGTCCAAAATTTTCATAAGCTCACTCAACGCTATAACATCTGTTTATGGTACTTTAATTTTTATAGCTAATTTAACTACTCATAGTTTATTGATAGCCTTAATTGATTTTTTTCTTCTGATCGAAACATTTTTTTAAATTACTTTTGTGTTCTCATCCAGATATTGTATTTCTCAAACAACAAGCGTATTCTCCATAAGAATATATCTGTTGCAAGTGATTCTAGTTGTTTTGCTGAGGGGGACAATTTTCATTTTTCAAAAAATAACATCTTGAATTTTGCAACCGTTTGAACGTTGAATAAATCTTTGTAAACACACCTTCATTTAACACAAATATGAAGCTAATTGGCTACTGTCCGCAGTTTAATTAGAACCGAGGGCAAATGTTCTCGAAGCTAGTTTTATCATTCTCATTTCGCCCGTGATGAAATTTAATGCGCTTTACAAATGAAAAGAATTTAGGGCCAGATTAAAATGAATTTAGCTCTAATTTTTACAGAATATAACCAAATTTGAAAATTCAACGTTGAAACTCGAGAAATTTGAGTTTTATGATTTTTCTGCGAACATTTTAAGTCTTCAGTAAAGAATGCGAATGGCCGAATGTGGTGGCCTCAAGGAAGAGTGGGCGAACTTGTCAAGTTTTATATTTGTGGTATTAATGAAGCAGTACTGTAGTTCAGTCTCGACAACCAGTGGATTGTTATGCAATGATTTTTCCTCAAAGGCCCAATTGAATGCCCTGGTTGACGTGAATAATAAACTAAAACATGTTTTAAATTAAAAATTTGATGGAAAAATTGGGTCTTTCCCATTATACCCCCCCCCCATGAAATTATAGCCCCCCCATTATGGTAAAATTACATTACCATGATTAGGGGGCTATAGGTTATCTGACCACTAAGCTGGGGGGGGGGGGGTCTATAATGGGAAAGACCCGAAAAATTAAATTAAAAATGGTTTATTATTAGAGAATGATCATAGAACAATAATTTTTTTATGGACCATTTATGGCAATAATTAAACTTTGGTGAGGTGCCATGCATGGTCAATTTCGTGGTAAGTACGGTTGGTCAACATTGGTAAATTGTGTTTAGCTTCCGGATCAAGTGATCGCCAGGAGAAGAATAGAGAAAAACTCATCTCAGTGTGTGACGCAGCCATTGACAAAATAGACACCAATCAGATATTAAGATATTTGGGGTGTCAGAAGAACGCAAGAGAGGACTTCATATCAGAGAAACGAAGTGCTTTGAGTGAGGAAAGTAAAGGTGATTGAGTAAGGGAAATTATAAATTGCTCTAAAACGTAGTTTGTACCAATTATATGCGATTTGTCGTACTGCCAAGATTTTGTCTGACTATTTGACTTTGTCCTCGAAAACGGGTTAAACATGTAAACCCTTGAGGGCAAGTTCTCTTAGAGCTTCAAGTCTTGCTAGTCTCGAAGTATACAATTCACCGAAACTGTTTGTGGCATAAATTCATGTGGTGACGGGTGGTTATTAGATCTTCTCCTACTTAACCTTGAACTTTGACTTCTTTCTTTCGAGCGTTACCTTTTTTTGAACGCTGGAAAATGATATTTAAAGTACTCAGTGCAAAGTACTCCTCCCTATCCAAACTACTACCCCCCCCCCCCACCAACTTAACTACACCCCCAATTACCTACCTGTCCCTATTTAACACCAGCGCCCTCCAACCTACCACCACTACCTATGCCCTCTCCTCACACATACCCCCACCCACCCAAAAACTTTGTCTGCGATTCTGAGAGCACGTCATATAGTTAAAAGCCGGCGTCAGCCTCTAAACGGCTAGAATTCATTTCCCTCCTTTTTACAATCCAAATGATTTGATTGTATTGGAGCTCTGTCTTTTTAATTGCTCTCGAATGAGAAGCAATAATTGTAAATATGTGAGTCTTTTTATGCAAACTTTTAGCTGGACAGTTTTGCGCTTTTCTTCTAGATATTTTTGACTTCTCAGGTGACTTTTTCACGCACTTCTTGATTTTTGAGTGGTTTCAATTGCTCTCAGTCCGAAATAAAGTTTGTTGTTCAAGCAAAACCGATTGTTAGAGAGATGACAGGGTCCTGACAGCCGAGTGGTTAGCACGTTTGTCGAGGTGAGAGATTCGGAACCAGGAGGTCAGGGTTCGAATCCTACTTTTGGCTGATGGTTTTGCACCAATAAAGAAAAATTTGCAGCCCCTGAGTTAAATTGCTTCGCCTGTCATTCGAGAGCAATTTTTCCGGCTTTAGTCGGTTTATTGATTTTTTGTAAGATGATTTTAAACATTTTTCAATTACTTTGATCTTTCAAAACGGGATAAACAGGCAATTGTCTATCAAGTTTCATTACAGGCCCAAAGCTGGCTTTAATAGTCCCTCAAGTGGTTAGAGTGGTTAGTCTTGAGTTAACGTTTGTCAAAGTTTATAATAGTCTTTTGAAAGTTAAAAACTTTTTATAACCATTTAATGAGCTATTTGTTTCGGTACTGCAAACATAATTACAAAAATAATATCCTAATTTTTCGTGTTCGTTTGCAAGTTTATCATTTTATGAGTTTTGTCAGCCTCAGAGTCCAGAAGACCTGCTCTAGGTTCTGATTTTAGGTTACTGCATAGTTTTTAGTGGCAATGGTATTTTTTTCAACATTTAAATATTACGAATTTTTGCAATGTGTTGAAAATATCTGTCCTCTGTTCAGTTTTTCTTGCCTCAGCGGCCAGGTGGCTCCTCTAGGGTTTGATAGCATGTTACTGCAGAGTTGATGGGTTCATCGGAATGGTTTTCAGCAATTTGATATCAAGATTTTTTGAAATTTTTTATAGCTGCGAAGCTGTAAGCTGAGCGGAGCTATATTGCGGTGCTCTTGGTTTTTTTGTTTCGTCGTCTGACGCTCTTTTTTCGTTTTACATTTGTTCACACAGCAAAGCTGAAAAAGTCAAATTTTCTGAATAACATCTTCCTCTCACTAACGACGTTTGCGTGCGTGACGTCATTTCTCACTCGCTTTAGCAAAAGTTTTTAGTTTATTTGCGTGATTAGATTTTGATCATACGTGACTAACCTCACTGAATGACTTTTGCACTTTAAAACCTAAGTTTAATTTGAGTTTCTTTAAGGTCAAAGGAACTCATATGTGCAGTAAAGGTCTCTAAAAGGTGGCTTCTGCGGAATGAATTTTAACAAGCTTTATTAATTTATCGCTGAATGTTTTTTACCTAGTTTTTTGAGCGGCGTCGATTTTTTTTTCAATTTAGATCTATATCTGCTTCTATCTCTATTATGTGGCACGCAGTTCTATTTAGCAGCTCTTCCGGCAATCTGTCGGCTATGTTTGATGGAATTTGAATCCTTAATTTTTCTGAAAATTTTTATGTCAGGGTAAAAGCCGCAAGGGTTTTAGCAATATTTGTTTTTGTTTAGTTTGTTTGGTTAATAGCCGCCCTCATCTTCTCAGCCGGCTTTTATAGCACTCCTTTTTTTTACTTCGTCGAACTTTTTTTCACTTTACCATTTTGCCGCTTTTTCAGCATTTTGCGTGAATTCTTTTTGGCTTTAGGCTAGTTTCTCTCTTCTCTCATTCTGCTAAAAGTGAATTTGAACATCAGTTGCTCAGCAAAGCAATTCAAAGTGAACAGAGTCAGTATAAAAAATTGAAGTCAGAAATAGAAACGGGATAAACCCATAAAGCCCAATTTTAGATGCCCGCTATTTGAACGTCGTTCCTATAAGTCTTAGTTACCATCTCTAATGCTTATTGGTATTGATAGTAGCCCCTGTAGCATCTCTCTAAGAAACAGGAGTATGTTCAACTACGAAATTATATCAAAATAAATTGGACTTAAAAAATTTTTTTGTACAAAAATCCTTCTTCAATATCTTCTATTCGTTC
This sequence comes from Convolutriloba macropyga, assembly GCF_964194025.1. Lineage (NCBI taxonomy): Eukaryota > Metazoa > Xenacoelomorpha > Acoela > Convolutidae > Convolutriloba > Convolutriloba macropyga. Next base: position 20,873,295 of record NC_134472.1, read on the forward strand.
AATTCCAATCATGATTATTGGAATCAACGGCGGCTATTTTCCGGCAATCTGCCGGGTATGTTTCCTTTAGTTTACCAGCTTTTGAGTTTGTTTTTCTTCTTGGCTCACGTTTTTCAATTGATCTGCTAGTCAGGTGCAGTAGGTATTAAATTTTCAATTCTTTGGATTGTGTTTCTGGAATTGTCATGCTATGTTCTTGAATTCGCTTTACCTTTTGACCACGTTTTTCGGTTTTCATTAGTCACGATTTTCACGTTTGAATCGTGACTTACCTTACTCTTTGTTTCAACAAAGGAATTTAAATTCTTTCACGCATTGAACAGATAGACCAATAAAGGCCGCTCATTAAGTCATAGTGCATTAGGTTATCAAAGTGCATTAGATAGATTGATAGCTGACATTAGTATTAAGGTTAATTGCTTTCAGTTTGAAAGCCGAATTAAGTGTAGATTTAGAATTTAACAAACTGCCCACCAAACACAATTTTGACGCTTAGAAAAAGTTTTTCTGTCAATTTTTATTTTTTTTCTTTTTCTGTTTCAATCCCGATGTGAGTCAAGCTCTTCAACAGTGGTTGTTTCCTGGCAGTTTGCCGGCTATGTTTTTTGGGTAAATAACTTCGTTTTTTAAATAGTTTATAGTTTTTATATCGCACCGCTTCGAATGGTTTTTGGCTGTTTCTGTCCGGCGCTTATCTGTTGTAGTACTTTTCTTCACTTTTCTTTAGAAATGACTTAGCCAGTTTTCTGATTGACTTTTGGCACCCATTTCAATGTCCCTTTAGGTTACTCTAAACTTTTTCGACAGGCTTCTTTGTCGTGCAGGCTAAGCTATAAGGCTATAACTAGCAACTTAAACAACTTTTGAGTGTTTTGATTATCACTTCAGCGACTCTGTCAACTCAGTTCTGTATTTGTTTGTGGGTATATTCTATGGATCGTAAGAAACCCGGTAATAAATATTAAGCAACATAATTTGTACTTCTTTTGAATTAATCTGTAGCTTTGCCTTATACCCCACTGTTTGTTATCCAGTTAGAATTAAGCTAGCTGCAAACTCCGCGAACCACTCGCCTGTCATTTGAGAATATTTCGTCAAACGTTAGTCGGTTATTAATTGCTCTCGAACGGAGTTCGAAGCAATTATTGTAAAGGTGTTCATACGTGTAAACGTCTGTTTATATGCAAAATTTTTGCTTGACCGTTTTGACTTTTCGATTGGCTTTTACGCCCTTGACTTTTTCGTTTTGCGTGATCTAAGTTTCGCTCTCTTTCGCAAATGTGAGCAGCTGCACTCAAGTGGTAAAAATCAAAGTACTAAAAGTCAAATGAAAAGTGCGCCAAAATTGGTGTATGTTTTCAATTTAAATTATCTTTTACGTTAGGTTATGTTTTCGCTCGTTCCGACTATGTAGCGAATAGTTTGTTTTGTCATGTTCGACTTGCTTTTTTGCGTAATCATGGTTTCGAATTTTGATGCAAGCTGATGATCCTTTTTTAGAAGCTGCATACATCCTACTTTGGTAATCCAGCAAAAGTTTGCTTTTCCGCTCTCTGTTATCTGTAACTTTTATCAATCAGTCGTTATCGTTTTGTTTTCGCTTTTTATTACTGTCCAATGAAACAGTTGTGATTGTTTTCGAGCTATGTGCTGTGGTATAGGTTTTTTAAAGACATAAAATGTGAACTCATTTTGGTGGGTGTTTAATCTTCTCTTTTAGCTTCTGGTTTATGATTTCCGTGACATTTTATACCATTGTAAAGTACCTGATGCTATTGTCATCAACATTGATGCCCAGTGGATTATTTGCCATATGTGCACTATTTACCATCTGTGCCCGATACTGATTCGACATGGTTAAGAAAAGTCATGCAAGTATTCAGCCATAACAACATCAGAAATCGTGAAGAACAGTCAATTTAACAAAAACTAGAAACTGGAAACTGATTAATTTATACTAAACCAATGTAATCCTTTATTAATTCAATAATCAAATAAATCTCACAAAGTTCCTAAGGCGGCCAACGTAACATTCTGGCGCCCAACGAAAGAATGGACAGCTAAAATTTCCTTCTCGAGAATTTTTTTTCTCGTGATCAGGGTAGAAAAGGAAATTTTAGACAAAGACCCATCCCAACCAACCCAACCCGAGGCAACCCATCATCGCCCAACCCAACAGAGAGTTTAATGGGACTCCCTTGATTACCTTATTCTTATTTCCTTTGACTCTGGTGATTCGCCAGTATTTTCCCCAGCGTTGTTTTTTTCTCGCACCTAGAGAATTTTTCCGGACGTGTTAACAATTTGCAATAAATTTCAGCCATTTGTTTCAGCCATTGCTCCGATACCGCCATTAAAATTTTATTTCGCTATTGGCAAAACCAACGTTTCCTACCGTGTGTTTTGGCATAAACCTCGGTTTGTGTCCGGATTTTACTGTGGTTATTTGGTAGATTTTGAGTTTATCATTCTGGTATTGGTATTTGATGGTATTGGTAAGGTTCGGTAAGGCTTGGTAAAGTTCGGTAGATATTGGTAAGGTTCGGTAAGGCTTGGTAAAGTTCGGTAGATATTGGTAAGGTTCGGTAAGGCTTGGTAAAGTTCGGTAGATATTGGTAAGGTTCGGTAAGGCTTGGTAAGGTTCGGTAAGGCTTCGTAAGGTTCGGTAAGGCTTGGTAAGATTCGGTAAGGCTTGGTAAGGTTTGATCAGACTCGGTAAGGATTGGTAAGGTTCGGTAAGGCTTGGTAAGGTTCGGTAAGGTTTGGTAAGGTTCGGTAGTTTTGGTAAAGTACTGTATCAACGTTTTGGCAGGGTTTAGTACACTTTGGTAGGTAATTGTTAACCGGTAGTTAAATAAACAGGTTTTGGCCTTGAGATTTGGTTAACAATGCTACTAAAAGTGGCTAAATTAAATTCAAAGCTCTAGACCCACTCAACAAAACAGAGTTAATGGTTCTTACTCGAACCGGAAAATCAACAAGAGTTAAACATCAGGTAAATTCTACGAGTTCACAAACACCAGCAATGGGTGAAAACGAAGAATCCTCTGTTGATCCTCATTTGAAACACATTAAAAACCAAAAGCTAATGTTTGAAAGCGAAATTGAATCCTGCATCGAATTTGTTGTTTCAGGAATCGATTCCGGGGAGGACACGGAAACTCTAGAAGAAACATTGAGCGAAATTAAAGAGCTGCAAGAGAAACTCGACAACTCCGTTCAAGAACTTTTGGACATCTCACCATCAGAAGACGCAGATACGCTCTGTTTTCAACTTAGCAAACTAAAATTCAAGATTCGAAAAACAACCGCTGCCCTCCGCAAACACAAAAAAGAAACTCAAAGCGCAGAAGTAAGCAATGTTTCATCAGGCAACTTAAGGGTAACATTTGATAGTAGCAGCAGTAACCCAACCATTCTTAACACTAACAGGACCTCTACAAATTTCTCAGCATCCGCTGGGAACGAAGTGTCAGGTCAACTTTTTTCGTCGGACTCTGCAGCGCCCGCTAGCTCAGTTCAATCCAATTCCATTTCGCCGCCGGCTAATATGGAATCCAATATTGGTTTCTCAACGGCTACTTCAACTGGAAATCATGTTCACAGTGCCTTGTCTTCGGAACCGTTTCTTGCTAATTCAAACAGTAGTTCAGTCAACCAGGACACATCATTTCATGTTTCGAACAGCAATCCATCATGGAGATTCCTTTCCAATCAACAATTCTCAGATCCGTCGGCGTCCGCTACACTTGGCTCTGCTTCATATCAGAACCCCATCTCCATGTCCACTTGTTTCCAGAAATCTGTACCCAAGTTGCAGGCAACAAAATTTGATGGCAACCCACTCGACTGGATGAAGTGGTTCAGCATTTTTCAAGCCACAATAGATCGATCGCCTATGTCATTATCAGAAAAGATGATACATCTTCAATCGCTATTAACTGGAGAGGCAAAGCATTTAATAGATGGATACGGCTGCAACGGTAGTCTTTACGTCCCAGCGTTGAATCGTCTTGAGGAACACTTCGGAAACCCAAACCGGATAGTAAATGCCTTTCTTGATAAACTCTCGCAGTTCAAACCACCTAATCTGACTGTCCCTGAAAGTTATACCCAATTTTCAGCCTTTCTCTTGACCCTAGTGGATACATTTCAACAACTTGGATTCAATCACGACATCCATTCTACTACAAATCTCAATCAGGCATTAAATAAACTTCCGACACCAGTCCGCCTGGACTGGAACAAGTATGCCCTCGAAAAGTTTTCACTCCAGCCGTCTCTTAAAGACCTTTCTGATTGGTTATCAATCTACGCAAAGGATTGTAGAGATTTGCCAGCGCCAATTTCCATAACACGACCCAGCCATGGAAGATCAAACTTTGCCCATAAACAATGGATTCAGAAAACTCAAAGTCCTTTGCCCTCATCTACGAGAACTACAAGCAATGGTCAACAAGGTGGCTCCTTTTCAGACGGTAACAAACAAGGCCCCTCCAGAACTGTTGTTTGCCCCAGTAATGAGACCTGTCAATATCTCTACAAATGTTCTCATTTCCAAACCCTCTCTCCTTTCGATCGGAGAGAACATGTCAAAAACTTAAAACTTTGCTTCAACTGCTTTGGCAGTCATCATGTTCAACATTGCAATTCAAAAAATGTTTGTCGAACTGGCAATTGTGGCCGAAAGCATCATACTCTGCTCCATGAGAGCTTTGGAGACAATAATCAGAGAGTGAAGCCGCCATCGGCCGTTAAATCCGTTCAATTACATGGAACAGGACAAGTAGCCCTTGTTCCGGTTGAACTTTCCAATGGTATAAAAACTCTTGATACTTATGCGTATCTAGACAACGGAAGTTGTCAAAGCTTGCTGCTTACATCTGCAGCATCAGAATTGGAGATTGACATGAACACAGTCGCTAAAATGCCTATCAGTGGCTACCATACAACTAGAGAAATAGACTGTTCTCAAGTTTCTGTCCAAATCAAGCCATACAGATCTCAGAATAGCTCAGTAGTTTCAATCGATGTGCTAGCAGTACCAGATCTCAATATGACACCAGTTAAAACCAGTGAGCTGAACAAACTTTGTAGTAAGTTTGATCACCTTAAACACATCACGTTTCCAAATGTCAAACAAAATCAAGTGTGTATAATCATTGGAATTGATAACCTTGAGCTAATCCACTACAATGAGATTGTTAAAGGCCCCAAAAACACACCTTGGGCTGTCAAGACACCATTAGGTTGGACTTGTGCCGGAAAGACCAACATAATTGCAGATGAGCAAAATCCAGTTCTCAAAACCCAAATTTGTTCCCATGGCCAATTGGACAACGAACTTTTCACTAAAGTTCAGGATTGGATGAAGATTGAAAATTATGGCATTGCATCCAAGAAAAAAGCACTGTCCAAGAACGATGAAAAGGCTTTGGAAATTTTACAATCTACAACCAGATTCAAGGATGGTCATTACGAAGTTGGTCTCTTGTGGAAAGAGAACGCAAAATTGCCGAATAACAGATGGCTCGCTGAGAAACAATTGAAGCAGCTAAAAGCAAAGCTTTCCACAAAGCCAGTATTAAGAGAAAAATATGAAGAGACTTTGCAAAAGGACTTGCAAAACGGATATGTTGTAAAAATTGATCCTTATACCGACAACGCAAAGTCAGTTTCTTATCTACCTCATCATCCGGTCTCAAACGAAAATAAGCCCGGAAAAATTCGACGGGTGACTAACGCATCCAGCATCTTTCAAGGCCAATCTCTCAACTCAAATCTGTTGAAAGGCCCGGACTTGCTCAGCAATCTTGTTGGGATTATTTTGCGTTTCAGAGAAAGTCATATCGCAATATCCGCTGACATTGAGCAAATGTTTATGCAAGTCAAAGTTGCTCCTTCAGACCGTTCATATCTTCGTTTCTTGTGGGATCACAACGGCAAAATAGAAGAATATGAATACACTAGCCACATATTTGGTGCAACGTCATCACCTTGCATTGCATCGTACGCTCTACGTCGCTCTGCAATAGATAATCAGAAACATTTTCCTGAGGTTTCCCATATTGTTGAACGCAATATCTACATGGACGATTTGTACATTTCCACTGACGACGTTGAAAAAGCTGTAAACATCATGAGCAGCACTAAAGCTTGCCTGTCTCTTGGGGGTTTTAACCTCACCAAGTGGAATTCTAATTCGGCTGCGTTTTTGCAACAAGTCAGTAGGGATCAACTTTTAAACACAAACGAAGCTTCACCTCAAATGCAAAAGGTCCTCGGATTACCGTGGAATGCAAAAACAGACACTTATGTAATCGAGAAGAAACTTTTCAAGAAGTTTCCCTTGGATAACACTATGGTAACCCAAAGAAAACTTCTGCAGTTTGTGGCATCCATTTTTGACCCCCTAGGTTTTATAGCACCGCTCACCATCCGAGTTCGTAAAAGTCTACAGGCCGCCTGGAATCATGGACCAAAATGGGACAAACCATTAGACCTCAATGAATTTGCAGATCTAACTCAGCTGCAAAACGAACTACGGGAATTCCGCGAAATTTCAATACCTCGCTGTTTATTCATTAACAAAGCAATAAAGGAAACAGCTCTCCATACATTCTCAGACGCGTCAGAGTATGCACTCTCAGCAGTTTCGTATCTTAGGATTGAATACGTTGATGAAACCGTTCAAGTGAAATTCATCATGGGAAAAGCCCGCGTAGCTCCAATCAAAAGAATGACAATTCCAAATCTCGAGTTGCAAGCCGCCGTCTACGCAGCTCTGCTCGCACAATTCGTGACAGAAGAGCACGACATTCACATTAATGAAAAATTTTTCTGGTCCGATAGTACCACAGTTCTTTATTGGCTCAGAACCCCAGAGATACGTCATCGCATATTTGTTGCTAACAGGTTGGCGAAGATACTTGATGTATCAACAGCACATGACTGGAATTACATCACCTCAGCTGACAATCCAGCCGATGATGGCTCAAGAGGCTATGAAGTTAAACAGATGAACTGCAGTTCTCGATGGCTCAACGGTCCTTCCTTTCTACAGTTACCAAAAAGTGACTGGCCAAGTCAGGACATCTTGAAAGCACGAAATTCAAACGTTCTCATCGTTCATGCGTTGCAAACCGATCTGCACTCAGCAATTCAATGTCCCATCGACATTGCACGCTTCAGCAATTGGAATCGTCTGGTTAGAGTTGCAGCATACTGCTTCTTCTTCATCGATCGCTTGAAAAAACAGAGCAGTAGCTTATCGCTCGCACATCACACACTGGCTTACAAGTACCTCATCGGCGTTGCTCAAAGTCAGAACTTTGGAAGTGAGATTTTGTCTTTACAAAAAGGCAAGGAGATACTTTCGTCGAGCCCTCTAAAGACACTCTGTCCTTTTGTTAACGGAAAAAATGAACTCCGCGCCAAAGGTCGGCTGTCTAAGGCAATGGTCTTAGAAACTGCTCGCCATCCTTTAATTTTAGACGGGGTTAACCCAATCGTTAAGCTCCTCATCAAAAACACTCACGTGGTGAATAGTCACTCTGGTGTTGAACAAACACGTTCCTTTCTAATGGAATACTATTGGATTCTGAAATGCCGAGCTGTCGTTAGACAAACAATACGTCAGTGCATTCCCTGCCGAAGAATGGCTCAAGAAATTAGTCCATCTCAGATGTCAGATCTGCCCAGTGAACGTTTACCGCTACAAAATCACTTTGCGTTTGCTACAACAGGCCTGGACTTCATAGGTCCTTTTCCTATAAAACAGTGTGGTAAATTTGCTACCCGTTATATCCTTCTATTTTCATGCTTAGTTGTAAGAGCCGTTCATTTGGAAGTTTCTGAAAGTCTTTCTACAGATTCTACAATGAGTTGCATCCGCAGATTCATTAGCCGCCGCGGAAAACCAAAAATATTTTATTCTGACAACGGAAAATCTTTTGTCGGCTCTTGCTCCGAATTGAGAAAAGGAATAGAAGCTCTCAGATCCTCGCGAGAATTTGCATCTAAGCTCCACATCTTAGACGTAGATATCAATTGGAAATTTAACCCCCCTCTGGCTCCGCATTTTGGCGGTAGCTGGGAAAGATTAGTTCAAGTTTTCAAACTCTCCCTCTACAAAGTCATTGGCTCAAGAACGCTAACAGACGAAACGCTGTCGACATTCACTTGTGAAATTGAGTCCAACATGAATTCGCGACCATTGACGAATGTTGCTAGCGATATAAACGATCCACTCCCTTCAACGCCAAATAATTTCCTTTTGGGTAGGCCCTCAATCAATCTCCCTTCAGGAGTCTTCTCTCAAAGCAAAGTAGCAGTTACTAAATCTTGGAAAACATCACAAATTCTAGCCCAACATTTTTGGAACCGATTTATTAGAGAGTATCTCCCTAACCAGCAGAAACGCTCTAAATGGCGTAAAGTAAATCAGAATTTAAAAGTTCACGACTTAGTCTGGATTTTGGAAGATTTCACACCTCGTGGTCTCTGGCCTCTAGCAAAGGTAATTGAAGTGTATCCAGGCTCGGATAAAGTAGTTCGCTCAGTCAAAATAAAGACTGCATACGGTGAAAAGATCCGCCCCGTTCTCAAGCTAAGTAAAATCTCTGAAGAGTAAACTACATTCACATTCAAAGGACAAATGCACATCATTTTAGCACCCAGTTTCCATAAATTCCTCTTGCAGAAAATTACACTATCGTTAATGTGCAGTCACATCACTTACTTGTCGATCAACATACGATTTAAAAAAATCCAGTACGTTAAAAGGTCCGTCACTCTTGAGTGGTTATAGTTAGGTACAGGTAGGTACAAGTCGCAACAGGTAGAAATCTCGTCTTTTTTTGCGCTGTGTAGAAAGTTGCTACACCGCAGCAACCTCCGCTTTAGCCTTTTCCGCTTGTGTCGCAATTTTTGGGTATTACAATTTTTTGCCTTTACCCGCTCCGTAGTTGGAAACGCCGATTTTGAAAATCTTTTGCTTTGTTATCTCTTGTAACCATCTTTTTCTTCCCTCAGTTATTTTATCGGAATTATTTATTGGCTACAAAGTTTTTACCTAACAAAGCATCGTCTTTACGGAAGCCGACTCAAAGCATCGTCTTTACGGAAGCCGACTCAAAGCATCGTCTTTACGGAAGCCGACTATTCTTTGCAACCCTGCAAATGGGGCCGGCGATGTCATCAACATTGATGCCCAGTGGATTATTTGCCATATGTGCACTATTTACCATCTGTGCCCGATACTGATTCGACATGGTTAAGAAAAGTCATGCAAGTATTCAGCCATAACAACATCAGAAATCGTGAAGAACAGTCAATTTAACAAAAACTAGAAACTGGAAACTGATTAATTTATACTAAACCAATGTAATCCTTTATTAATTCAATAATCAAATAAATCTCACAAAGTTCCATAACACGACCCAGCCATGGAAGATCAAACTTTGCCCATAAACAATGGATTCAGAAAACTCAAAGTCCTTTGCCCTCATCTACGAGAACTACAAGCAATGGTCAACAGCTATATTGCCGTTTAAAAAAGAAATTCTTTTTGATCTTCGAGGCGCGGTTTTGGTGTTGGAAATTTTTGGGTTATTGCGTCTTTTGGCAGTGGGATTTTTATTCTGTCAACGATGAATGATAATGCCGGACTTTAAGTTTAAAAGAACTCAAATTTCAACCGGACAGCTTGAAGTAGTCGGTATTTTACCTCTACGCTCTGCATCTACATAATTACGCTCTACATAATTAGGGCCATTAATTTGTCCATAAACTGGACCATAAATCATTCCACTACTACGTCAATTCAAGAAAAGATTTGGATGAATACGTTCGTAAAGACTTTCCCTTTCTGGAATTTGTTGATTCATTTTCAAGTGTGTCATATAATGTTAGACTTTTATTTCTGAATTTGTGTTTTGACGCAACAGGAGTGACAGCGGTTCAGGAAGTTAAGACCGAAGGTGATGATTTGCCAACGGATTCGGAGACAGAATCCAGTGAGGTCAAAAAGTCACCACCCAAGGATGATTCGAAATCGGGCAGTTCTCTAGCAGACGAAGCCAAGGAGATAGAAAAGCGGAAAACCCAGGTATACCAATTGTTCATTGAACTTGAAGGATGAACATCAAAATATATTTATTAATGCTTGTAGGCGTATCTCGGCTTGTGGAAACGAAAGTGTATCTGTGAGGATATTGAGCAATCCTGTTTTAATTTTTCTTTAAAAAGACATGTTTATCCCGCAAAATGCACCTTTATAGAAGTAAAAATCTTAAGTGACAATTGTTCAACTTATTATTTTTTGACGACCTCCCTTCTCGAAAGAACTTTTTGTGTGACGCTTTTGGCTTCTCGTCCTCAAAAACAGGTATAGGCCGAAAGGCATTAAGGCGCCGGGCACCTCTCTTAGAGCTCTGCTAGTTTCTAAGTGTACATTTGTTGTTGTTGTAGCTGTCGCACAGAGCTGCAATTCGTAGGCACAGACTGCGAGAAGTGTACATTTCATCGAAGCTGCTGAGAGAACATAAAATCATAGTTGAAAGGGCGGGTTTGGGGGTTGCACCATCCGCCTCCTATTGCTCTGTGCTCTCCGCGAACCTTTTTATATGCGTCTTGTAACTTGGGAGCACACACTCGGGTATTGTGTTTGCCGGACCAGTTTTCATTGACGAAAAATTAATTGTTTATTATAGCTGCGAAGCTGTAAGCTGAGCGGCGCTATATTGCGGTGCTCTTGGTTTTTTACAATTCAATGAATTTGAATTGTTGAATTGTATTGGTGCGCTGTGTTTTTTTTAAGATGTGTTCACACATTTTTCAATGACTTTGATCTTTTAAAACGGGATAAACAGGTAAAGCCCAGCGGGCATTAAGTTTCATTAGAGGCCCAAAGTGGGCTTTAGTAGTCCTTCAAGTGCTTATAGTGGTGCAGCTGCTGGGATGGCCTTAATTTAAGGTTAAAAGGTCATTTTTAGGAGTTTTTGGGCTGAAGATGGTGCAATTTTTCATGGTTTTTTTGTGATTTTTTGTTTTGATTAGTCTTAGGTTGAAGTTTTTAAAAGTTGTTGAAGGCCTTTTGCGAGACAAAATTGTTTGTTATGACCAATTTATGAGCTATATGTTTTGGTACTACAAACACAAACACGCAAAATGATACTAATTTTTGCAATTTTTTTCAGGTTTTTTGAAAGTTCTTGTCATTTTTTGAGTTTTTTCAGCCCTAGGTGTCAATAAACCTCCTCTATGGTTTGATAAAGGGTTTGATGATAGCTTACTGCATAGTTTCTAGTGGTAACGGAATAGTTTTCATGTTTTCGCAATCATGAATTTTAGCATTTTTTGAAAAAACTCATTATTCATTTTGTTTGAGACCCAGGTGCCAGAAAACCTCATCAGGGGTTAGATAATAAGTTATCGAAAAATTTTTAATTGCCATGGAATAGGTTTCAACTTTTGAATATCACAAATTTTAGCTATTTTTTTTTTGATAAAATTCGCATTTTTTTCAGTTTTTAAAAATTGTTGTCATTTTTTTTTAGTTTTTCCAGCTTCAGGCACCAGGCAATCTCCTTTAAGGTTTGCTAATTGGACACTGCATAGTTTCTAGTAACAATGGAATGGTTTTTAACATTTTATTGTCTCGAATTTTAGCATTTTTTTGATAAAATCCGCAATTTTTTAAGGCTTCCTTAAGTTTTTGTCAGTTTTTGATATTCGTGCATTCTCAAGTGCGAGAAAGCATATTCCACGTTCTGATAAAAATTTACTACATAGTTTTTAGTTTCAATGGATTTGTTTTCAGCAATTTAGCTATTCGACTTTTAGAAGTTTTGATAAAATTTGCTTTTTTTCAGGTTTTTTTCAATACATTTGTATTTATTTTTTTTCCTCAGTAGCCAGGTAACCTCATCCAGGGTTTGATAGCAGGTTATTAAATAGTTGCTAGGGGGCAATTGAATGGCTTTCAACATTTTAATAGAACAAATTTCTATTTTAATTTTGAAATTTTCTAAAAAATTATTGCCTATCGATCTATGAGCCAATGAGTTTTTTAAAGCTTGGAATTGGGTTACTGGATAGCCTCTAGGGACACAGAAATAATTCTCAAGATATTTATCACGATTTGCAGCAACATTTCCGCATAATTTGCAATTGATTTCATTGGTCTTGAACATATTTTTGAAATAGGTTTTTTAAAGGGAAAAGTTTTGCCTTAGTTTTAAAAGCGTCAAGAGTTTTAGCAATGAGTATATTTTTGTTTAGTTTTGATTCTTTTAGTTTCTCAATTTTTTGAGATGATTTTGTTTGTGTTCTGAATGGCATTGTTTAGTTGATCTGCTGGCCAGGTAGAGTACGTCTGAGTTTTTCATTCAGTTGTTTGAATTGTATTTCAGGACTTGTACTGCTATGTTTTTTGTTTCGTCGCCTGACGCTCTTTTTTCGTTTTACATTTGTTCACACCTCAAAGCTGAAAAGTCAAATTTTCTGAATGACTTCTTCCTCTCACTAACTACTTTTGCGCGCGTGACGTCATTTCTCTCTCTCTCTCTCTCTCTCTCTCTAGCAAAAGTGTTTTTGCGTCATTAGATTTTGATCATAAGTGACTTACCTCACTCAATAAAATGACTTTTGCACTTTAAAGTTATGTTTGTTTTGAATTAATTTAAGTTCAAAGGAGCTCATTTGTGTAATAAGGGTCCCTAATGAAAAGGCTTCTGCGCAATGAATTTTAACAATCTTTGTTAATTTATCTTTTAATTTTTTTACATAGCTTTTTGAGCGGCGTCGATATCTTTTTTAATTTATATCTGTATCTGTTTCTATCTCTATCATACGGCACGCAAGTCTATTCTTTCGCAGCTATTCCGGCAATCTGCCGGCTATGTTTTCTGAATCGTTTTGGCTTCCGGTTCAGTTCTCTGTTTTTTGTGCGTGGTCATAGTTTCCAACACAAAGGGTACCACATTATTTTCGAAGCTGCAACTTGTAGAGAGTTTTCAAATATCTTCCTTTTTAGGTTATGCGTCCCTCTTCCATGTGAAATACTTGGCTTTTCTTTTTTCAATATGAAATGAATAGGTTCTTTTCAGCTGCTGGTAGCGGTTTTAGACTAGTTTTTCTTCGAGTTCAATCTGGAGTATCTATTTCTTTAAGATATGTTCTTGAAATTTGACGTTTTCGAATCTCAAGCAAATATAATTCAAACATAATTCGTTTTCAAATATAGTTTAAATTGGAGTGGTGATTTTGAACATGCCAAAATAGGAAGTGTAGGAGAAATGCAAATTGTTTTTTTTTTTAAAAAATGCGAGAAAACGGTGTTTGTATTTTGTACAAAAATTGTTACCCCGATTTTAATCTTTTGTAAAATAAGGACTATTTAATTAGCAATATAATCATTTGGCCATGCCTCGCGGTCCATGGCCATGCCTTAGCGGCCCGTGGGACTTGATATGAAACTATCACAACCGAACATGGGATTAAGTTATCTACTTAATTATGACAAAGTATATCTTTAATGTCGACTCCTAATTGGCTGGATGAAATGATAGAGGGGTGAAATGATATAGGGGTTAAATGATAGAGGGGTTAAAAGATACGGGGTTAAATAAATCGGGGTGAAAAGAAGTAGAACCGTTTTCTCGTTAGTTGTTTGTTCACGTCCGGCAAATTGGCGTCTTTTTAATTGCACTAGAACTTGTTTATGCGATTTTTCCCTTGACAGACTTTCCATCTAAGCATTTGACTTTTCGAGTGAATTTTTCATGCTTGAGTAATGCTTGAATCTGAGTAATGGTCAATTTTAGGTTTAAGTTTCGTTCTTTAAGGACTTTAGTGACGCTATTCTCCCTCGGCTAAATTAGGGCACAGCTGATGCCGCCCCGCCTTTCGTTTGAAAGCATTTCCACCGAACATTATCTGTTATCTATACGTTTTGTTCTCGGTCTTGTCTTTAAATGGCTTCGAAGTCGATTCCTAGTCCTTGTTATGACCATTTGGTCACACGCCAAGAAAAACTGCAACCTTATTTGATTACTTCTAACACCATGCAGCTGCATTTGTGTGCGTTGCGTCATTTGTTTTTAGGACAAGAGGTCACCGACGCTGAGTTATTTTAAGACTATCACAGTGGAAGTACAAAAGTGTCTCAAATTTGATTTGAAAATAACTATTATAGCTGCGAAGCTGTAAGCTGAGCTTAGCTATATTGCGGTGCTCTTGGTTTTTACAATTCAAAGAATTTGAATTGTATTGGGGCGCTGTCTTTTTTTAAAGATCTGTTCACACATTTTCATGATTTTTGAAGTCAAATTGGAGTAGTGATTTTGGTCACGCCGAAACAGGAAGTGGAGCGAAAAAGCGAGTGGTTTTGCGGCGTGAATTTTTTTCGCTCCAAATTTAAAGTAGAGTGAGAAAACGGTGTTTGAACAAAAATTGGCTTTCTCGCTAGTGGTTTTTTGTTCACATGCGGCAATTTGACTTTGATTTTTGCTGTTTTTTCGTTTTTTGGATCGGATTTTTTTCTAAATGGTTTTATCAATCCATTCATAGTCCGTTCTAGGTCTAGTTTTCTGTTTAGTCAATAAAAATTCTTTGAATTGTACGTCAGGACTTGTCCTGCTATGTTTTTTTGTATCGTCGTCTGACGCTCTTTTTTCGTTTTAGATTTGTTCACACAGCGAAGTTGAAAAAGTCAAATTTTCTGAATGACTTCTTCCTCTCACTAACGGCATTTGCGCGCGTGACGTCATTTCTCACTCGCTTAAGCGAAAGTTCTTAAGTTATTTGCGTGATTAGATTTTGATCATACGTGACTTACCTCACTCAATAAAATGACTTTCGCACTTTAAAACTTAAGTTTAATTTGAATTTGTTTAAGGTCAAAGGAACTCATTTGTGCAGTAAAGGTACCTAATAAGAGGCTTCTGCGGGATGAATTTTAACTAGCTTTATTAATTTATCGCTAAATGTTTTTTACCTAGCTTTTTGAGCGGCGTCGATTTTTTTCAATTGAGATCTGTCTCTGTTCCTATCTCTATTATATGGCACGCAGGTCTATTCTTTCGCAGCTATTCCGGCAATCTGCCGGCTATGTTTTTAAATCATAAACTTCTTTTTTTTATTCGGTTTTTGTCTTCGGTTTTGGTTTTTAATAACATCTCAACTTTTTTTTTAATAATGCCTCTACAATCTATTTTCTAGCTATTATGCAGCTATCTACCGCCTATGTTTGGTGTTTTGAGACTACAGTCTACGAAGTTCTCGCAGCTGTTTTGGCGATCTGCCAGCTATGTTTGTTCTCTCAAAGGAAGATTAAGTGCTCTCTAATTAATTAGGTTGCTCATATGAGTTTTTGAGCCCTCTCACAATGAATTAAGCACGCAATAATAAATTAATTAGTTTTTCGAGAGTCGCCTCATCTTCTAAGACGGCTGCATTAGCCGGCCTATTTTAACATTTCAATTGAATTGTATTGGGGCGCTATATTTTGTAGATCTGTTCACTAATTTTCACAATTTTTCAAGTTTAATTGATAATTTTGGAACGAAAAGGAAGTGTAACAATAGAGTAGAGTGAGAAAATGGTGTCTGAAGAAAATTCGCTTTCTCTGCGGTTTTTTGATATTTACTATTTTTGATATTTACTGTTTTACTGTTTTTTGACTTCTCTAGGCCACTTTCATTCTTCGCTCATTTTGCTCAAAAAGTCATAAACAGCAAGTGCTCAACAAAGAAATCTAAAATTAACACAGCCATGAACACGAAATCGAAAATAGAAACTGGATAAAACCATAAATTCCAATTTGAAGTCTGTCATTGGGTAGTCACTGATAGAAAGGGAACGATGTGTAGAAAATTATAATAATGTAATAATTAGAAAAATAGTATATATGGTTTCATTTCAAAAGCGGGATAGAATTTGGAGTTTTGTCTCCGATCTTTGATGGCTTTTCAACTGAGAGTCTCTTTCGTGGCCATTGTGGGGCTGAGAGTAGCTATATTGTGGTTGTCTGTTTGATTTTTTTTCTGTCGTCTGACGCTGATATCTTTTTACTTGCTTTGTCGCAAACTTGAATATAGTGATTTGATCACCTACCTGTTTTTTCTGCCTTTCCTTTCGTCTGTTTTTGTCAATGCATGTGTTGGACTTCCATTTTTCATTTTCAGATTATAAAAATTTGAAAACAAACCTCGTTTACTGCGATTTTGGCCAAGAACATTTTTTTTTGCTCTCAAAAGAAGTTTCTGGCAATTCTATTAGTCCTATGGTCTTTGTCTGACCCATTTTACTTTTTGTCCTCAAAAATGGGATAAACAGGTAGCGCCCGGAAGGCATTAAGGGATCTTAGAGCCTTTCAGCCTTAGACTAAGTATGCAATTCAACGAAACTGTTTTGGAGACATAAATGTGTGAAGGCTCTAATTCAGTCGTTTGAAAACAATTGCCCGACGTTAGTTGGTTACGTTTGTTTAGTTGACGTCAAATCGAAAAACGTTTTAAAAAATTAGATCTTTCAGATATACCTGTTGCTACAAAAGTTACAACATTCATGGCGCCCGCTGTTGGAGGTTGGATGGATTCTGTAATGACTATTCAAACCATCCTTGTTATAGCAGGAAAATATGTGTTCAAATATGCACCTAGATTTACTAGTTCATGTTTTGCGCAGTTTTTACTTGCTGTATTTTTATATTTTGTTGGCATATGAATAGTGGCTTGTAATTATATCATAACGGGAGGCTTTATTTTTATTCGAGTGGTATAATGGACAATAGTTGATCTTTTTTGACGCGCTAGTGTATGTAATTTTACAACTAGCTCAAGTTTTCCGGTCATTGGCTTCTGTGATATGTCATGTCAACATCAACAGATCAAGTTATTGCTCCGACCCCACTTAATGGGATGATCAAATTAATTCTGACCGATTGATTTATTCTTTTCTATAAGGCATCCATTTTCTAAAAATTGAATACTCTAGTGAATTGATAAATGATCGTGCGACCCAATAGTAAGGCTTTGGATTATATTAAGGAGTCATATTTTTTAAAGATCTTTACATTTTTATACTTTTTTAACGTTAATGAGAAATCAAGGTGAAGCAGTGATTTGGGTAAAGCTACAATGGTACAGGGAGCAAAGGAATGAGCAATTTTGAAGAGCACATTTTTTCATAAGTCGATAGAAATCTTTTGTTTGAACAAATTTGAGGATTTCAAAAAATCTTTTTCAAGTGGGGCAATTTGACCGCTGTTTTTTCCGTCTTTCGCCTGGTTTTTTTGCACATGCTTTGAAAGCGGATACACTTCTTTAATGGTGCATAGAAGCTATTGTTAGAATCGATTAACAAAGGATTTTTATGGTTTTGACTCTATATATTTTTTTAATATTTGTGATTTCTTAAATCTTACTGTTATTTGTGTTTTCTTTTTCCACTTAGTTTCATTTAAGAAAGGTCCCATTGACGTTCAAAAAGGTATGATTGAACCCATATATTGTTTGTTCTGAACAGATTATTTGTTTTTATGATTTTAACATCAGGGTAAAATTGTTTAGCGTAAAATTGTTCAATTTTTGCGTTCTGCCTTTACTTTTTGTTCTTCTGGAGATCTAATTGTTGAGGCTGATTTCTAAGACGACATTTGTGTCCCCGAGGTCGCATTAGTGAAATGTTGTAATCTTCTTAGTCAGTAGTTATCGATTTTTGTGGATTAGATGCCATGTGTTCTTGATTTGTCAGTTTCTAGTTTTCACTGTTTTTGTTGATTTTTGTCTTTTTATCCCACTTTCATTAATGAAAGGACCATTAGACTTTCCAATTAGCACCAAATGTTTTTGAGGACAATAGTTTATGTTTTTCAAGACTTCGAATGTTTTCTCTTCCAGAGTATTAATTGATTTTTAATAGCCGCCCTCATCTCAGCCGGCTATTATAGCGCTCCTATTTTTTTTTTTACTTCGTCGAACTTTTTTTTCGCTTTACCATTTTGCCGCTTTACCGCTTTTTCAACATTTTGCGTGAAATCTTTTTGACTTCTCTAGGCTAGTTTCATTATTCTGCTAAAAGTGATTGTGAACATCAGTTGCTCAGCAAAGTAATTAAAAATGAACAGAGTCAGTATAGAAAATTGAAGTCAGAAATAGAAACGGGATGAACCCATAAAGCCCAATTTTTAGATGCCCGCTATTTGAACATCGTTCCTGTAAGTCTTAGTTACCATCTCTCAAACTTATTGGTATTGATAGTAGCCCCTGTAGCTTCTCTCTAATTAATAGAAGTATGTTCAACTACGAAATGCCATCAAAATAAATTGGACTTAAAAATGTTTTCATTCAAAAATCTTTTTTTTTTCAATATAGTCTATTCTTTCAATCCCAATCATGCTTATTGGAATCAACGGCGGCTATTTTCTGGCAATCTGCCGGGTATGTTTGAATTTGGGCTGTCATTTTTTTTACTTGTATATTAGTCTTATTCAAAAAATAATCGAAATGTTTGTTTTACTGCACTGCCGTTTTCTTTATTAAAAAGTGGACTTCTGGATTTTGTCCGTATTTGGTTTCGTTGTCTTTTCTCATTTTCAATGATAATCGCTGCATTGGTCTCTTCTTAGTGGTTTATCTTTGTAGCGCCAATTAGTGGTTGAGGTTTGCTTTTTTGTATTTTTGGTAACTACGTCAATTTTGCCTTCGATTGTTGCTTTTTAATTGCCTTGGTTTTTTGTCACTTTGTCGCTAACTGCAATTTTGAAACAATTGCAGGTTTCAGTTATTAAATGAAATCAAGTGAAATCTGTTTTGAAGCTGAGGTCGTTTGTTTATTACGATTATACGTGTTTTTTAACCTCAACTAAACTAGTTTTCACAATTAGTCTCTCTTGGTTACTTTTTCTTGCTTGTTTCCCTAAAAGTTATTATTTTTGTGAATAATAACTTCAATCATTGTTTTATATCGTTTTATCAATCATAATTATGGGATCGTGTTTTCTGTTGTCAAATAAGACAGATCAAGCTGCTGGTTTTCTTCCAGTTCTCGCACCAAGTGCAGTTTTATAGTACAAGCCTGATTATCCACATAAATTTTCATAGGTAGGTTACAGAAAATTCCACTTAGGTGTCCTCTAGAATTCCACTTAGGTGGATGGCTTGTTTACTCGCTTAAACAACAGAGTTAAACTCTGCCTCATGTTGCGACAGTCTTTTGGGCCTTTCAACCCCAACTTATTGTTTCATACGACTCGCTTAACTTAAAACAAAAACCTGAAGTACTCCTGTTATCTATGTTCTCTGCCCAATCAGCATCAGAAAAATTCAACAAATCCAGAACCTGTGTCTTACGGAAAGTTAAAGTCTTATTCATTGTTCCTCTTAAGTATCTAAGAACACGCTTGGCTACTTTCCAATGAACTTTCCGGCATTTTCATCAAACGAACTTAGAGCATTAGCAGCAAAACAAATATCGGGTCTACTCGACAAAGCTAGATAAATAAGAAGTTAATTTTTCTGATTCTAATTTGCTCCTCACTCCCCTCCTGAGGACAGTCGTTTTTTTATAGTTTGCAATTTTCCTCTGATGGCGTACCAATTGCCTTACAGTCCGTCATTTTAAAAGTTTCTATAAAATCTTTTCAATAAATTTCTCTTGGCTAATTTTCATTTCCGAGGAATTGCTCTCAATTTTCATTCCTAGGAGCCACGAATCTGAATAATCACTTATTTTAAATTTCTTGAAAACATCAGCATAAAACCAATCACAAAAATTTTCGGAAACGCCACAAACTTTCAATAAATCATACACCCACAAACAAATTCAATATTTTTGTCCTGCTTTTTATAAACAAACATTCACCATGAAATGAGTTAATAAAAATTAGTGTAATCAAGAGAGCCGTCAAAGTCAAAAACCAGCTTCTTCAAGAGAGCCGTCAAATTCAAAAACAATACGACGCTGGTCAAAAACCAGCGTCGTATTGTTTCAAACCATATAAGCTTTTTCAATTTACAAACAAAGAATTTGCATCCAAAAGTTCAAAACCTTCGGGTTTTTTTAATGACTACTTTTTCAATCGGAGCATTTAAATCCGCAGTTTTTATGTCCATTTGTTTTAATTGATAATCTTTAAAATTAGCCAGACGCATCAAAATTCTAGTGGATTAAAGTTTAGTTGTAGGTGAGTAAGTCTCATAAAAATCCTTTCCGAAATTTGGCTAAAATCTTTTGCAACAAAATGAGCTTTATAGCGACATATTTCACCACCAGGACCAAATTTCAAAGCAAAATGCCATCTATTTCCTACTGGCTTTCATCTTTTTTCACTATGGACCAAACATTGTTTTCAACCAAGAAGTCGTATTCGTTTTTCATTGCTTTGAACCAATTTGGCTTTTGCAAAGCCTCATCAAAATATTTTGGAAGCAAAAGATCGATAGCGAGTTGACTCAAAAAAAAGAAACTTAATTTGAATAGTTATCAATGTCTTTGACTAATTTTTGTGTTTCATTTTATATAAAGTAAAATTCTTTTTCATTAAATCTTACGTTTCGGGCCTTTCGGATTTGGAGTTCTCCTTTTTCGTCTTCAAACCCAATCAAATGGCACTTACTATTATCAGAATTTCCAAGAAAAATTCCCTTTTTTGAGGTTTAATCTAACTTTTTGCGAAATGTTTATTCAATATGCGTAAATGCCACACAACCAAAAAGCTTGACAAAAGATAAATTAGATTTTTCGTTGTACATCATTTCAAAAGGTGTTTTTTCAAGAGCCGAATGCAAAAGCATTTTTGACGTAAAAAGTCATGTTCAAAGCATATGTCCAATATTTTTTGTCCAAGCAAGCGTTATCCAAGAAACATAGCAACAGAAGTTTTCCCAATTTTTTTCATATTTTCTATTTTCTTGTGGAGTATATGGAGCACAGTTTTCAGAACGAATTCCTTGGTTCCTTCAGTAGCGCTTAAACTCCACCTGATGTGTTCTCCACCTGAAATGTATTCTCCACCTCCATCAGAAACTAAGGTGCCTGGTTTTCCAACATCAGCACAAAACTGTTTAATTTTATCCAAGGCCTCGTCTTTTGTTTTCGTAAAGTAAATTTTTGAGAAACGACTGAAACTATCTACAAATCCAATGGCATAACAATGGCCATCAACGGCTTCAGAAATTTTTCCTGAGACATGTATGCACTATGTCTGAAATTTCTTTCGCTCTTGTCATGCAATCTTTTGCAACAGGCTGTTTCCACTTATTTAACTCACAAACTTCACAACACTCAATTTTTGAATCACCTATTTTCATATCCGCAACAAATTCGGGTAGGCGTTTCAAATCAGAAAAGTTGTTATGTCCGATCTTTCCATGCCGCATTAGTAAGCTGTCAACATTAAAGCAATTTTCATTAGAGCAAGGAAAAGTTTTGCACACAAACAATCCCTTTTCAACTGCAAAGGGAAACAAGATTTTATTAAAAACAAGTTTTTCACCGACAGAAACTTTAGCACCAGGCTCTCTAAGTTTTGAAGCAGAATTTAAATTTTTTGAATTATGAGGTACGAATAAAGCATCTTTTAGAACATTTTTTTTTTCAGTTCATCATTGCTATTCTTAGCAAAAAATTTTGAAGAATGCGTTTTGTTGGCATTGTGATTTATGCCAGAAAAATTTTCGTCCAGGTTAGCAAAAGTACTTTTATCTTTATTCATGTAGTTTGTTTCCCCAGAGTCAATGATAAAATCTTGATGTTCAACACATTTCTCACTCGAGGAAAAGCTTAAAATTTCCTCTAAATTTTGACTTTCTTTCGAATTTGTTTTTTCGTTCATTTTTCATTGCATGGGTTTCAAATTTCTTGATAGTGAAACAGTTTTTTGGCAATATTTCCGAATTTTTTGCCCTTAAACGACCTTAGACTTTTTGTTATGTTCCGATCGTTGTGCACGACAAAATTTTGCTATATGCCTCTCTTGTGACAATTCAAACAAGTTCGATCTTTGGTAAAGAAAACGGATTCTGATTTCTCTGTGTTTTTCTTTCGTAGAGTTTTTCACTTTCAAAGTTAATCAATTCACGTTTAATTTCATCCAAGGTTTTACATTGACCGTTTTTTACCAGAGTGCAAAAACTTTCAAATTCATGAGCAGGTACCTTCAAAAGTATCGACACAACCCATTTTTTCACTTATTGACTCATCGACTTCGGAAAGGTTTAACTGCATGTCCTTGACTCTAGTAGTATAGTCTACAATGTTTTCGTTACTGTATTTTATGAAATGTTTAAATCATATATCAGTTTTTGTAAACGCGGTCTCTCAAATTTTTTTAAACTCTTACACAACACGTTCCAACTCTTACACAACACGTTCCAACAATGTCGCTCTCAAATAGGGCACCCCTTATGCTGCTGTCTCTTGTCTCACTGGATAGTTTTCTGGGCCCATGACCTATTGATGAGGTTAGAGGGACACGCAGAAATACGCAGCAGTTTATAAGTTCAATTCACTATTGTCTGATCATGGGTGGCAAATGTACGTAGTAAATCAGCTCATATAAATAGTGTAAATTACCCGTCAAAGCTTGATCTGGATGTATTAAATTAGCTCGAAGTTAGCGCATGTGCTTTATCACTGTTAACTTTCGGAGTCATGCTGAAATTACTCAGTTCATTTGCTGTTCATTCGTTGTTCATTCTGGTGAAAATAACGAAACTGGTATTAACGTCAGTGGTATATATCTGTCTCTTTAATTTTGAGAATCTACCAAGTCTAACAAATCACAAAGTATGATCTACTTTTTTAAAAACTTTCTCCTATCTCTACTTGATTTGGTAGATATTTAAGCCAAGAATGTGAATGAGTGTGGTCGCAACATTATATGCAAACGCACATTACGCACCTCTTTTCAAATCTGTATTTTACGGATTAAAATTTGTTCTGTGAATAATTAAGGAAGCAAATGATCAATTTTCAAGTCTGTGAAGCACGGCACATAAGAAATCTATCTGTCCAAAAGTTAACGCTAATTTGAAAGTTTCAAAATCTGACAACCGGAAAGATCTGGCATTTTAAGTCTCGCACGTTAGTGTTTCAATTTCAGGTGGAATGATTCGCAAAAATGAAAGTCCATAACTACAAATCGAGGTCTGAATCAAAACGGAATATAATGTCGGTCTCCACTTCGGCAAATATTTCAAAGGAAGCCGTCCATAGTAAAGTTAAACAAACGTTGTGTCTTTTTCAGCTTGTGGAGCTTCTGCAGAAGAAATGCTCAGCCCTCCTAGACATGACGCCCGTTCGAGATGATGATGTCGAAAAATGCTTTAAAAGCTTAAAACAATTCATGGATCCGTTCACCGAAACAAAAACGACACAATTAATGATCAAATATTGCAGACACAAGAAGCTGTACGGTCTAGTAGCCGCCAAGTTAATGACTGAGTATGAAAACAACAACACGAAGGCGTCCTTGAAGAGCCTGAAAGCAGCGTTTGCTGATCTTAAATGGAATCACGCGGTTGATCGAATTGAGAATTCGACCCTTTTAGTCAGATTCCCACCTTCTTACGTCCCGTTCTAAGTGGTCAGTTACTCTATGGCAATTATTTTAAATTGAATGATTTTGAGCCCTTAGATGCTGTCACTCAGTTGTAAAATAATGGTTAAGTAAACGAGTCACAATCTTTAAATTCCAATTTTTAAATCTGTAACTCGTGTGTGAATTAAATTTATATACATAATTCAACTGTAACCGAGTAAATATTTCAATTTTTAATTATAAAACTGCGTCAACCTTGCTTTTAGTGTATGATTTAAGTGTATGACCTGAAGCCTTATGTTTAAATAATTTTACCAAACTCATTTATTCTATGTTCACAATTAAGATTCATTTTTTGCTTTTTTGTTACGTTCAAAGCATCATAAATTTTAGCTCTCAACTCTCGACGCCTTTAATTTTTTCCTATGAAAGGATACTTTATTTTGTAGCTGTTGTGAAAAATTTTCAAATTATAATAATATAAGCTATGTGAAGATCGAAACCAATGATAAATGTTCATTTTTGTTTTAAAAATTTGAGTTCGACTATGTCACATATTGTTGGTAAAGTTGAGAATTACAGACAGAATCGAAGTATAAATTTGCCATCCCGTCTTGTCTTGTGAACTTTGCCAGCATTCTGTTTTGTGAACACCGAAAGTTTTCATACCAGTCGAAGTAATGGATGATAGAGATGTTTTGAACTTTGTTTTTTATAGCTGCGAAGCTTGAAGCTGAGCGTAGCTATATTGCGGTGCTCTTATTTTTTTACGACTCGAAGAGGTGTATTGGTTTTCTTAAGGTTTTTTTTTTACCGGAAGTACTATTCGTTCAGACGCTGTTTTGACCTAAAAGCGAAAGTGAGAAAAATGCCATTTGAACTAATTTTTTCTGAGCGAGAGAAGTTTTTTGATCATGCGCTGCGTTTAGTGAATGACTTTTTGACTTTGAAAAGTAGTTTTTGACTGAATGGCACATATAGATGACCGTTTTTAGCCGTTTTTTCGTTTAAGTGGCCCATTTTTTTTGCTTGTAATTTGGTTTTTTGTAGAAATGATTATTCGATGCTATATTGAAATGTAAACCTTGGAAATTAATAGCACAGTGTTTTGCAGAGCCTGAAAACGCGTTTCAAGTTCAAAATTGGCATAAATTTCTTGATTTTTTAATTAATTTTCGGCTTTTTTCCTATTATTTTCTTCATTTTTGGATCTTTTAGCCGTCTTTTTGTCAAAAGTCAGTCAATATGACAAATTCCCGTTGACAATTCCTATACTCAATGCCTCTTTTTACCTCGATGTAATTTGTTTTATAAAATTGTGCATATGCTTATCCGATTTTGGTAGGTTGTTTCCTACTTTTCTCAGTTTTTTGTCTGTATTTTGATTTTAATTACTAGAAATATTCTTTTTGTGCAACTTGAGGGGCTTTAATTTCGTTTCAATAAAAACGTCAATAATTTTTTAGCGTTAATTTTTTGAAAAACAGTTGAATTTTTTTAATAAATGCAGTCCTTAAAATTTTTTTGACCTTTTTTTGCAAAATGTTTCTATGTTTCGTATGTTTGATTTCTGCTTTTTCGTTTTTTGATCTGTTCAGGAGGATAGATTTTTGTCTCCGATAAATTGTTGTCTTTTCTATGTCTCGAATGCTGAAAAATGAAATGGTGTTAGTTTTTCTTGTTTTTTTAAATTTGATTTTTAAACTTTCAAAACTTTTAAACTTTGATTTGAACTTTGAATTAGTCTTTGTTACGGTGTTCCTTACGTTGTGTCCATATTGTTCACATTCTAGCTTGAATCATTCTAACTCTGTCCTGGCACCTACATATATACTGGTTATATTGATTTTTTCAGTTATTAACAAATCGAATGATTTCGGCTTTTTCTTAGACTTTCGTCATTTCTTCGGGTTGCAATTGATTTGATTCAAAATAAGGCAGTACTAAGAGTTTAGTAGAAAGCCTTTTCCAGAATTTCCATTTATTAATTTTTATTGCATTTTTGTCCGACCTTGGTATTGTTCTCAAACAATTTTTTGCCTTTAAATAATACTCTGTTGCTTTTCTATGATTATTTTAATTTTTGAATTAGTTTGAAATCATGTTGTCTAGCATACATACAAGAAGAAAAAAGGATATGTTGTTTTTGTGTTAATTACAGTGATGAGAAATCTAACTGTTGTAGTTTTCTGATTCTTAACTTTGAGCATTATTTTTTGAAAAATTTGATTTAGTTTTTAAGTTATTATTATCTGCCGTTTGCTTTAGCGATATTTTTGAGATTAGAATCATGAATTATTTGAGGGAAGTTGATAGCCCTGTCAGTTTTTTGAGACTGTCAGTGTTTTGAGTATCCTAATTATTTTGCACTTATCCTTACCAAACGTTTTCAATAATAAATATTTTTGCGGCATTTTGTTTCTCTTGGTGACAGTAGTGGTTTAAATTTCACCAATTTTTAGATCAGACGGGGGGGGGGGGTAGTAATGAGGTTATGGTTTATTTAAAAAAAGGTAATGGTTTCAGCTGCAATTAGGGTTTTTGTCAAGTTTTTACGCTTCGAGTCGCTTCCGGAATTTTTCCGGCTATGTTTTTTGTTTCGTCGTCTGACGCTCTTTTTTTCGTTTTACATTTGTTCACACAGCAAAGCTGAAAAATTCAAATTTTCTGAATGACTTCTTCCTCTCACTAACGGCATTTGCGTGCGTGACGTCATTTCTCACTCGCTTTAGCGAAAGTTTTTAGGTTATAGCGTGATTAGATTTTGATCATACGTGACTAACCTCACTCAATGACTTTTGCACTTTAAAACTTAAGTTTAATTTGAAATTGTTTAAGGTCAAAGGAACTCATTTGTGCAGTAAAGGTCCCTAATAAGAGGCTTCTGCGGGATGAATTTTAACTAGCTTTATTAATTTATCGCTGAGTGTTTTACTTAGCTTTTTGAGCGGCGTCGATTTTTTTCAATTTAAATCTGTCTCTGTTCCTATCTCTATTATATGGCACGCAGGTCTATTCTTTCGCAGCTATTCCGGCAATCTGCCGGCTATTATAGCTGCGAAGCTGTAAGCTGAGCGGAGCTATATTGCGGTACTCTTGGTTTTTTTGTTTCGTCGTCTGACGCTCTTTTTTTCGTTTTACATTTGTTCACACAGCAAAGCTGAAAGTCAAATTTTCTGATTGACTTCTTCCTCTAACTAACAGCATTTGCGCGCGTGACGTCATTTCTCACTTGCTTTAGCGAAAGTTTTTAGGTTATTTGCGTGATTAGATTTTGATCATACGCGACTTACCTCACTCAATAAAATGACTTTTGCACTTTAAAACTTAAGTTTAATTTGAAATTGTTTAAGGTCAAAGGAACTCATTTGTGCAGTAAAGGTCCCTAATAAGAGGCTTCTGCGGGATGAATTTTAACTAGCTTTATTAATTTATCGCTGAGTGTTTTACTTAGCTTTTTGAGCGGCGTCGATTTTTTTCAATTTAAATCTGTCTCTGTTCCTATCTCTATTATATGGCACGCAGGTCTATTCTTTCGCAGCTATTCCGGCAATCTGCCGGCTATTATAGCTGCGAAGCTGTAAGCTGAGCGGAGCTATATTGCGGTACTCTTGGTTTTTTTGTTTCGTCGTCTGACGCTCTTTTTTTCGTTTTACATTTGTTCACACAGCAAAGCTGAAAGTCAAATTTTCTGATTGACTTCTTCCTCTAACTAACAGCATTTGCGCGCGTGACGTCATTTCTCACTTGCTTTAGCGAAAGTTTTTAGGTTATTTGCGTGATTAGATTTTGATCATACGCGACTTACCTCACTCAATAAAATGACTTTTGCACTTTAAAACTTAAGTTTAATTTGAATTTGTTTAAGGTCAAAGGAACTCATATGTGCTGTAAAGGTCCCTAATAAAAGGGTTCTGTAGAATGAATTTTAACAAGCTTTATTAATTTATCGCTGAATGTTTTTTAGCGTTGTTTTTTGAGCGGCGTCGATTTTTTCAATTTAGATCGGTATCGGTTTCTATCTCTATTATATGGCACGCAGGTCTATTCTTTCGCAGCTATTCCGGCAATCTGCCGGCAATGTTTTTCCAATTCGAACAATTTTATTTGTTTTCTGTAGATTTGTTTTACCGGGAGTTATTTATTTTCATGCAGGGTTTTGACCTAAAAGTGAAAATGAAGAATTTTGCCGCTATTCGTTCAATTTCTGTTCGATCTCTGGACTTGGTAAATACCTTTGTGACATCGAAGTTTTTTTTGATAAAATGGTTAATACAGTTAACTGTTTTCGCCAGTCTTTTCGTCCAGTTGTCTGTTTGCTTTTGCATTTTTAATAGCCTTCCCAAGTAGCTAATATTTGAGCGATCTCCTTATTATATTGCCTTGATGGTGTTATCTTATGTATGCTAATTTATCTTCTCATGATTTTTTTAATTGCTCTTAAACGAAGTTCATAGCAATTATTGTTGGTCTTTACATGTTGGTCTTTTTTATGCAAATTTTTTTGCTTGACCGTTTTTGCGCTTTTCTTCTAGAACATTCTTTAACTTCTCAAGTGATTTTTTCGCGCTTTCGTTCTTCATTTTTGAGTGATCTATATTGCTCTCACTCCGAAGTAAAGCTTGTTGCTAATATAAAATCGGTTGAAGCATAGAAACAATAAGGGCCTGATAGACGAGTGGGCTGTACTTCTGGTTTGGGCGTGGTCAACTGTTTTTCCACCCGCCTGTCGTTCGAGAAGAATTCGTCCGACATTAGTCGGTTTTTGTTTTGCATTGTAGATCTATTGTTTCATTTGATCTGTGGTTTTTTGTGGCTCCGCTCCAAAATTTTTTATGCCTTTAAATGTTTGCAGAGAGTCATTAATTGCTCTCGTAGAAAAGTAATTATTGTAAACGTGTGTGTCTTTTTTAATAGCCGCACAGCGATAGCTGGGGCTATTATTGGCCTTCTCTTGGTTTTTTTTATTTCGTCGTCATGATTTTTGTTACGACCATATGACGCCACAGCCACTTTTTGTTCATTCGTTCATGCAATTTCAACTGAATTGCATGTGTGACGTCATTTTTCGCTCTTAATGGAGCGAGTTTTTTTGTTCATGCGCGTGATTAAATTTTTGGTCACACTTGACTTACCTTACTCTCAAAAACGACTTCCTCACTTTGAAATTGACTTTTATTTACTTTAATTCAAAGAGAAAAGGTCAAATGGGTGTGTGTCACTCTAAATGAAGGTTATTTGAGATCAGCTAATGGAGGCAGCAATAACCTATACAGATTTTTAATCAAAATATAACAGATCAGCCTTCAATGAAAAGACGAATTTTTTTGGTCTGTCTTTTTTACTGTTTTTAAACTGCCGATATACGAATCTATTGCGGCTATTTTCTGGCAATCTGCCAGCTATGTTAATGCAAATTTTTCGCTTGACCATTTTGTTCTTTTCTTTTAGAGCATCCTTTGACTTCTCCAGTGACTTTTTCACGCTTTTGAGTGATCTCTATTGCTCTCACTCCGAAGTAAAGCTTGTTGCTAATATAAAGTTGGTTGCAGCATTACAAAAAGAAAGGACTTATATCCGAGTAGTCAGTGATTCTAGATAGGGAGTGGGAGGTAAATGGTTCGAATCCCGGTGTGGTCAAATGCTTTTCCACCCGCCTGTCGTTCGAGAGCAGTTGTTGCGACATTAATTATTTCTTCCGTATTACTTTAACATTATTTATCAAAAAACTTTCTGATCTTCATCTTTATCTGTTGGTTTCTGGCCTGGCAGTCTCAGTAACTGCAGTGTTTATCGCCTTATTTACGTAACAAAGAATATTCTGTTATTCATAGCTCAAGTTTGAGACTTGTGGTTTTTTCTCTGTGGCAAATTTTTTTCGAGTTTTTGAGTTTTTTGCTTGTCTCGTAGTCTTTTTGTCCTGTTTCCGCGTAATAACTGTTCTCATTGGCCTTCCGATAAGGAATATTTTCTTCTGTTTTATGCTTTGAGATTGTGGCTAACGGTTTTGTTGACTTTAACATCATTGATTTTCAGAAAATGTTGATTTTATATTCTGCGCCTGTTACTGTTTTTGTACGTGGTCTTTAAGTTGCGTTTGTGAAAGTTGTAGCATGCTTCCGAGCGATAAATAGTTATTGTCGTGAAGTATTTCAAATTTTAGTTACGTTTTTTCTCTTTAACGCTTCTAATCTTCAAAAAAAAAGAGAAATTTGTCTGGCCTTTTTTTGAAACCTTGTCTATCATTGAGTTTGCAAAAAATTGGTGTTAGCTGTCTACGTTCCCTTAAGGCAAGCATTGTTTGCTTCAGTTTTTCTGATTTCATGAAAAAGATGTCATTTTACAGAAAAAAATGTTTGTGTATTTAACAATCGAAGCATGATGTTCTAATGGTCTTTCTTCGAGCCTTAAATTTCGGGCCTGAATCAGTTCTTTTGATAGTAATTCAGGACGTGAATTTCTGTTTTAGTAATTCCTCGTCTTGCCGGTGTTTGTTACGACAATTTGATCACCCGCTTAGTAATTGCAGTGCTTTCGGTGCTTCTACCGCTGCAGCTGTATTTGTCTGCGTGATGTCATTTGTTAATGTGTTCCGTTTAAACTTTTTGGTCAATTGTGTGTGTTTAGAGTAATTGACTTCTAAATTAAGAATGTAAACTCCATTTCACTAGAGATCAACCAAGCTAGATAAGTTTGAAATTTTATTCGAAAATTAGGATTGAACATCTCATTTTTTGAATCACTTTGTCATCCTTAAACTTTGTCTTTAACTTAGGGTCGCAATAGTCTAATGCACGGCTATGTTTCGTATTGATTTTATTGGCCTATAGTTTGAGATTCTGAGTTCTGCATTTTAATTTAGTTTAATGGAACCGTAAAGCAAATTGTAACCTTTTATATCCTTTTCTAACGTGTTTCGATCTCAACGTACGTCGGTGGATACACTTTGATTGTTTTCCAGCACTCGTTAAAATTTTTCTTGATCGAGGCTGCGGTATTTTGTAACACAATGCAATTAATTGTGTGCAGTTTTTTGAAGGCGGTTTATGTTTCTGATCCGCCTGAGAAAACTCAAACTTGTTCTCATTGAGCTGATTTTTGCTTTTTTTTTACAATAATTGCTGAATAATTGCTTTTCCGTTTGTGCCCCCCCCCCCCCCCCCAGCTTAGTGGGTATATGTTATTTATTATTTGCGCACCCCCCCCCCCCCCCCCCCCCCCAGACGACCGTGTCATATGCTTACATAATAATTTCAATGTAATGGTATGTGCTCCTTACTCCTTAACTGGGCGTTGCATAACGTACGGGGGCACAAACGGAAAAAATCCCTTTTCACAATCTATTTGTTGAGGAAAGACCTTTCGCTGAATTGTCGGGTCTTTTCGATTGTAGCCGTGATGGGGTGGGGGCTATAATGGGAAATACTCAGGAGTGAGTCTTGATAACTTTTGGGCCGTTTTCCCACCTCTTCCCTTTTTTTTGAATTTGCTTTTTGTGCGAGAATTTGTATTTGTTAATGAATTGCTGTTGAGTGCAGCTTGAAGGAATTATTGTAGCCATATCTATGCAGAACTTTTGCGTGGCCGTTTTGACTACGTCTTAACTGCTCTCATTTATATTTTTAGCATAGCATAAAATTGAATAATAATGCGTTGTAACTTCAGAGTACGCTGTCTCGTGTTATAAAATTCGAGGTCCCACCGAGATTTGAACTCGGATCTTTGGATTCAGAGTCCAAGGTGCTAACCATTACACCATGGGACCTGGGCTCTATAAAATTCTATTTGGTTGATATTAGCTAACTAACGAATGCGTCCTATCAACCGCTACTCTCTTTAAATTGTAGCTCAAAATCAACAAGTAAACTGACGAAACGGTAGAATAAAATGAATTCGACAGAATGACACAGAGACGCCGGTAGAGCCGAACGGTCGCAGAGCCTAATGCCACCAAATAAGATTCAAAGCCGAATATTTCCAGTGCTCGTACCCCCCCCCCCCCTCCCCAGATTAATATTCGACAGCCCCCCACTCATAGTATTTATAGGGGGGCTATATTTTCTGGGTGTGTGTATGTGGGGTGGGGGGGGGGGGGGGGGGCTATGACCACTATAATGTGAAAGACCCAAAAATTTACAAAATAGCGTAACGAAGGTCTGGGACCACTATCGGGGTGGTCGCACCAATCTTTCCCATTATAGCCAAACCTCCAAGCCCCCCCCCCCCCCCCCCCCCAAAGCTTAGTGGTCATAGCCTATTATAGCCCACAATCATGGCTATAATTTCATGGGGGGGGGGGGGGGGGTCTATAATGGGAAAGACCCCAAATTTAAGCTGTCGGCTCTACTTCTCATTTTTTTCTTTTTCGGCTCTGTCCCACTCGGCTCTGATCCGTAGTTCGGAATGATACACTGCTTCTTATTTTAAGCTGTTCGCTTTAATAATTTTGGTAATTGTGACGTGTTTGAAATGCAAAAAGTTCCACGTCAACTTTACCAGTAATACTATTTGATTAAAGGCCTTAGGCCTTGGCGTAGGAACATTTTTAAATGGATTTGTGTAAGTTGGAGAGGATTTTCTGCAGCATTATGGAATCAGAATAGATCTGAATCTTGGATTTGGGTTGCAACGATTAAATATCCTTTGTTGTTTACCCCCCCCCCCCCCCTCCCCTCCAATACGGTATGTGAACCCCGTTACATCATGACCACTTCTAAGTAAATCAGCATGTGGTCATTAACTTAACGGGAACTAATGTGGTAACATAGCACCTAGACATTGGTCGAATTGGACGAATTGGTAAAAATTGAACGAATTGAATGAAGAGAACAAAGTTCTTTATGCAAGTGCGGAGATTCTTAGTTTAAAAAGAGTGCATCGGCCGGGAATCGAACCCGGGTCTATCGCGTGGCAGGCGACAATTCTACCACTGAACCACCGATGCTTGGATTGCATTGGTCAAGTGCCGTTTATATTTCAGTCTGGTGATAATTATCCTTTGTTAATAATGCAGTTGAAACGCTCCCACGTCAAAATTGCTGCTAGTTTTGTACAGTCCCTTGTACCTAACCTCCCAACTTCATTATTTTTGTTCTTTCAGACATGAAATGATAAAAGGCAATCGATGGAAGGAAAAATCCTCACTTCAATACAAACTTTAACAATCAAATATCCAAGCACGTAACCAATTTTTATACCTCTTGGTGATATCACAGCAATAGGAAAAGAACCAAAATACACCAACAGCCCGGAAATAAATCGACCTCATATTTCGGAACAAACATCTTACTTCAGCGGTGTAAAGGGAACACACACAACGACAGGTAGAGCTCTTTTTTATCATCAACCTCGACTATTCAACTCAATTCAACTGCATGTAAAAGTTATAAGAAGCTCTGGTTACATTGCCTTCCAACGCCCCGCGAAGGTGGTGTGGGTTTTGGGGATATAAACAGACTGGTTACTAACCAAACATTGCCGTTATTTTCTGTCGCATATTCAAATTTTGGTTGCCATCGAACTTCATCTGGGTTAAACTGGCACAACGTTGAAATTCGCTTATTATATTTATTACGTTGACAGGCAATACAAAGTTGTGGGGTTATAATAAGAGAGATTTGGGTGTGATTATCAATACAAGACTGAGAAAGAAGGAGAGATGGTTCAGCTTACGGTGGACAAGGCGCCCGCCAATGACCCCGACTTCCCCTTCACCAATCTGGTCGCTGTCAGCCCAGAAGACTTCCTTGAGAAGGACCAGTGAGTAGCACTGTTGTTCTTGACATACTTGTTGAATAATTCTTTGATCTGACAGACGCTTTGCTGTACTTGATTATTGTACTTTCCAATCAAATAGAGGGCTCCTCGGAACAAAATGAATATTGGCACTTTGACGAGTAGGTCGATCTTTAAAGGCATTCTGTTTCAATAAAAAAGAACTATTTTTTTTAATTGCCCTCAAAAAAGTTTAGCAATTATATTAGTCCTGTTGGTCTTTTTTGCGATTTTTCACTTCACCGATTTTTTTTCTGGTCCATTTGACTTTTCGTCTTCGAAAAAAGGGGATAAACAGGTAGCGTCCAGAGGGCATAAAGAGCTCTTAGAGCCTTTCAGCTCAGTAGTCTCCAACTATGCGATTCACGGAAACTGTTTTGGAGACGTATACTCATGGCGTGAGGGGCGGCTCTTATAGAGTTTGACCCACACGAATGAAGAGATAAATTTTGAGACCACGGGGAAGAGAATAAGTCCCGTTTTTTATTATAGATGCGAAGCTGTGAGCTGAGTGGAGCTATATTGCGTTGTTCTTGGTTTTTTTACAATTCAAAGAATTTGAATTGTATTGGGGCGCTGTCTTTTGTTTAAGATGTGTTCACACATTTTCATGATTTTTGAAGTCAAATTGTAGTAGTGATTTTGGTCACGCCGAAACAGGAAATGGAGCGAAAAAGCGAGTGGTTTTGCGGCGTGAATTTTATTAATTTCTAAAGTAGAGTGAGAATACGGTGTTTGAACAAAAATTCGCTTTCTCGCTAGTGGTTTTTTGTTCACGTGCGGCAATTTCACTTTGATTTTTACTGTTTTTGTCGATTTTTGGATCAGATTTTTTTCTTAAGGGTTTTCCCAATCCATTCATAGTTCATTCTAAGCCCGATTATTTGTTTGAACCAAATTTCGATTTCTCGCTGGTGGTTTATTGTTCACACGCGGCATTTTGATATTGATATTCGTTTTTTTAACTGATTTAGAATTGGTCTTCCCAACTCACTCATAGTCCAATGTAGGTCTAGTTTTTTGTTTAGTCAATGAAAATTCTCTGAATTGTCCGTCAGGACGTGTCCTGCTATATTTTCTGTTTCGTCGTCTGACGCTCTTTCTCATTTTACATTTGTTCACACAGCAAAGCTGAAAAAGTCAATTTTTTTGAATGACTTCTTCCTCTCACTAACGGCGTTTGCGCGCGTGTTAGCAAAATTTTTTTGCGTTATTAGATTTTGATCACAAGTGACTTACCTCACTCAATAAAATGACTTTTGCACTTTAAGTTTAATTTGTGTTTGTTTTAGGTCAAAGGAACTCATATGTGCAGTAAATGTCCCTAATAAGAGGCTTCTGCCGGATGAATTTTAGCAAGCTTTATTAATTGATCGCCGAATGTTTTACCTAGCTTTTTGAGTGGCGTCGATTTTTTTCTCTATTTAGATCTGTCTCTGTTTCTATCTCTATTATACGGCACGCGGGTCTATGCTTTCGCAGCTATTCCGGCAATCTGCTGGCTATGTTTTACTTTTTACTGTAATTGTCATCTTTGTTCAGACATGTGAAGGTGACTTCGGAAAGTGGGAGGATGTTCCACGTCTTCTCAATCAGAAGGATGCCAGAAGTGAACAGAGGATCCATATGCTTCAACACTGGACAGGTTAGCTAGTTAAATCAGTCTCCACTCTTTTCGCAATAAAGTCCTGGTAATGGTTGAGACGCGCACTGCAAGAACATAAAGGGATAACTTCATTTTTAATAGTCGCCCTCATCTCCTTAGCCGGCTATTATAGCGCTCCTAATTTTTACGACTCGAAGAGAAGCATTAGTAGAGCGTCTTTTTGATCGATAATGCTTGGGGGTAATAAATTTAAAGAATGAATTCTTTGCAGATTTTTTTTGTTTTTGCCTAAAATTCTGTTTTTTTGCCTTTAAGATTTTTTTGTGTTCATTTGTTCAGTTAGTGTTGCTGGTAGGTTTTTTGTTACTATGTTAAAAGAAAGGAAGGTTTGATTGTACATATTTTATGAAACAGTTTTAAGTGTTTTTCAGTATCGTGTGCTCAAAGAATAAGCAGGAAGTATTTCGTAAAGTTTGTTGACAACATTTGTTGACCTCGCAATTTTGAGAGAAAATTATTTAAAAAATGTAACATGTTTGTTAGATTCTGTTCTTCAATGTTTTTGTTTTTTAGTCAGTTTTTTTTCTACTTTTTAAGTATCGTTGGTTATTTTCTCTGATATTCATTTATTGAACGCATATAAATCATACCAGTCAGTCTGTTATAAAAAAATAATGCTTTTGGAGTTTCAACTGATGAAAAGTTCGCAAGAAATTATTTTCATAGTTTGTTTTACCTCAAAGATTATTTCCTCTGTTGTTCAATTGTATATTGAATTTGATAGCTTTATCAGATAGGGGTTGGATTTTACTTTGAGTGGGTTTCGGGCTCTTCATGCTATGCTGATTGTTTACTTCGCCACTCAAATTTGTTTTGCTTTGCTTCATTTTGCAGCTTTTTTGACGTTTTAGGCTAACTCTTTTTGGCTTTTCTAGGCGAGTTAAATTCTTCGCTCATTGTACTCAAATTATTTTTGAATGAACGTTGATCAGCGGAGCAATCTAAAAGTAATGAAAAAAATAAAGAAGGAAACAGGTTAAACCCTTAAAGCTGGGTTTTAGATGCTCCATTTTTGGTCATTCCAATGAGTCGTAGTTATAAGATCAAATGTTTATTTAATTGGAGACCAACCCTTATATCCTCTCATTGAGAAACATGAGTCTTTTTGTCTACAACCTCCAATCAAAATAGCTCGCTCTTTTAGAATTTATTGTACTGTCAATTTTTTGTCGTTTTTTTTACTTCCACTGGGGTTATGAAAAGAATTGCCAAAATTTTCCGTCAATGTGTTGGATAGGTTTTTTGCTCCCAAACGAATATTTGTTTAGTAATTTATAAGTTCTGGTTTTTATGCTGTATCGGTAATAACAGAGCAATTTATAGCGGAAGACCAAAAATTTGTTTTGCAACATTTTTAGCAAATGTTTTTTTCATTGCGCTATAGTAGTTTCCGTCTGCTCATTCTTCTCACCTAAAATGAACGGAGTCAATGCCGAGATAGGAAACAGGAAACATTCTTAAAGATCCCTCTTAGATGCCACAAATTTTCTTCCAACCTTAGTACATTTCCAACTGTATATATCATGTCGGCCAAAGTAGTGTCAAATTAATGAGTTCGGCTATTTAAAACTTGCCACCCGGCGCTCGAAAATCTTTTCAAAACCTTTTTTGTTTTTTTTAAATTGAAACGCGGATTAGTCTATTTTTTCCCACTCCTAATTTTTGGGCTTTTGGAGGCTGCGTTGCCACCCCGTGAAGCCTACAAAAAATAGCACAAAACAGTGGCAATTTGATTTAGGCAATTGAATTGAGGGTGAACAAGGTTTTAAAATTTCACCATATTTGGGAGTATTTTGCTTTCGCGAACGGCAATTGAATTTTTTTTATTGAGAACTGTTTATTTTGGACAGCAAAGGTTTGTTTTAAGCAATGTAGGTTTTTTGATTTTCTTTAAAAAATCTAAGCATCTAAGCTATTGTAGTTATGATTAGGTCTTTTAACATCAATTAGGAACCAGTTGTTTCCTTTGAACAAAGTTTTCAAAGTGTTTGCCTTTATTTAAAAAATGCATCAATGCATCAAAATGCTTTATCGGTTCGGTCGGCTTTTGAGCTCAAAGATGTTGGAATGCTAGATTCGATTGCCGAGTGTAAGTTGATTTCAAGCAGAACTTTTTTCGATATAGTTTTTTTCGAGAGGTACAAAACGCCTGAATTTACAAACAAAATAGCAACACCCAAGTCGTAGTTGTCAACAAAATTGATGGGTTGTTAAAGGGGTGCTGATATTTTTTGCCTCCGTTCAAATTGCCTTACCTTAGTATATTTCCAATTATTCATAGCATCTAGGTCAAATCAATCTAAACTTATTCAGCTCAGTTATTTAAATGTTGCCAGCTGGGCCTTGAAATTAGCAACTTTAAAAAATCAATGTTTTTGTGCTACTCCTGTTTATGGTCTTACAACTTTTCCCGTCCATTTTCTATTATGTTTACCTCAGCAAAAGTTTTTTGAGCAATGTAAATTTTCAATAAATATTATCAAATCTTCGAATTATGCCTGAATGTTCAAAAGGATTGCCAAGCAACAATTTGGAAAATAATTTGCCAAGTACATTTTCTTTTTTAATATTTTCATCTTTTCCTTTTGTACCAACGCCAAGTTGATTTTTAGCACCTAGTGACAGCATATGCCATTAAGTATTAAATCTCATGTAAAAATATGGCACGTTTTGTTGGGTGTAAATAAGCAAATAATACGCGCCCGCTAAGCTGCGAAAAAATAAAGGGTCTCTGGTAATTAATAATAATAATTTGAAACTCAATAAACATCCTGGTATTAAAATAACCTGCAATTAGAGGACAACGTTAACTGTTTGTAGCAAGAACTAATTGACATCGTTCTTTTTTTTACTTTTTGCGGGGATAAGCATTTGAAGAATAATGCTATTATCAGTATTTTAATTTGTTTGCCAATTTACCACAGTTTTTCTTATTTTTGATTGCTTTGTTGATTTGTGATCAGCTTCCTGTGTTCTTTGAAGAAAGCGGCAACAATTGCTATTAAATCTTGAATTTTTGAAAGTTTAAAACTAAGATTTAATGGTGTTTAGATGGCGGTTCTTAGTCCGCCAGGCGGAAGACGACTCTTGTCCGCAGGCAGAATCGTATTGGCATCAAGAAATTCTGTTGTGCGCTAACCAGCTAATTTTTTTAAACTTTACGTTTATTTGATCTCGAGTAAAGTTTGAATTTATTATCAGTCTGATTCTTTTTCAAAATTTTTGGTTAAAGATCTTCAGTGACCATTTACGCTTGACACAGGTGGGCACTTCTACCCCGCCTGTCTTTCGAGAGCGATTCATCCAACGTTACTCGGTTCTTTTGCTTGAATTATTTTGTCAACTTGATAATTTTGTTCAGCTATTGTTTCTACTTTTTAAAAACAAAAGCTGTTAGAGAATTCTGATTCTGCTCCTTTTTTTCAGCACTACAATAACGTTTCATTTTGACTAAAAAATTAGCATTCTGATAACACGATATATAATTTTTAACTGGTGTTTTTTCAGTTTTGTTTGACCATTTCGAATTAAATTTAAATTCTTGTTGGCCAATTATTGCGGAGTATCGTTGCCTTGAATTTTAGTGTTTGCGTTTGCTGTCAAATTTGTTTGGTTCATGGTTTTTCAGTCCTGATTAATAAATTGGTCGATTTTTTGAGGCTTTCCTAAATCTTCATCAGTTAATTATTTTGAACAAAATTTAACTGCCGTATTTGAGTAAAATTGGGTGAGCTCTATTGGAGCTCTATACCGATATTATTGTGCTTCTGAAAACTTGCAAAGTGGTTCGTTTTTTGGCATCCGATTACAGTAAAGTTTTTGCAAGTGTTTGCTAGTTTGTTTCATTTTGAGAAATTATATCCGAGCGTCCGGACGTCTCTCAAAAAGATTTGAAATTTGAATTGTCATTTTTATTGTTGCTGTCTGAACTTTGAAGAGTTTTTAACAGGTTTTTATCAACATTGTTAATGACTGTCAATGGTAAGATGGGGGCATGGCGATATTTTGGTTTTACTTTTTTATTGTACATAACAATCATTTTTTATTGTATATAACGATCATCATCACATGTATAGACCGACTATTCAACCAAGGTAAAAGGCTGGTCGAGCACTTGGGCCATTTCGGAACTCGTATGTTACGAAAGTTCGGATTAAATGGCTAAGGATTTTACACCACGATGAAACCAAGCTATTGCCCTAATGCATTTTTTTGCATTAGCGAACTCAATGAAATGATATGATGCACAGTAGGATGTCAAGTACAAAATTAGGAAAAAATTTTTGCCGTGCACAGAATCATGCTAGTAATTTTCTTCAAGTACGGTAAAACATCATACTGCTGTTTTTCGTGGAGGGAATAGAATACTCAGTTTCATCAATTTGAAACCTCTGCAATGTTTTTTTAGAGGCAGTTTGCCAGTCTGGGAGCGGGACAAAAAGTGGATGTGGAAGTGTACAGATTTGAGCAGAACGAATACGTCACTGCCATCTCACTAAAGACAGATTTCATCTCAAAGAAGACGTTTGTGTGATTCTTGTTTCTCTGAACTAATGAAGTGTTTCCTGTGGTAGAACATTGATATGACTGTATAAGTTTTGGTCAAATGATTTTTTTTCAGTCGGAAACCAACACCATGAATGTGAGAAATCATTTTTCATTCAAGCAGTGTTGTGTAGTAAAGTGCACAAATTGTAAAACCTGCTTAGTTGAGTACTAATGGTCATTGGCTTACTAAACCTGAACTTAAGTAATATGATAATTATAAATGCTGTACCGAAAGGTTGACATTTTGTCATTTTAGTGCCCCCTCTGACCGGCCATTTGACACTGACAAAATGGCTCGTGAGTTCTGCATGCAGTTTCAGAACCAGGCCATGCAGCTAGGACAGACGATATTCTTCAAATTCAATGACAGCAAACTCCTCCTCTCCGTAGTTGAGATCAGTGGTTAGTAGTGTACACAGTTTTACGTTCGTTCACCCAATTCATTTAACCCCCGCCAGTTTTGAATATCGTTTAAACTCTACATAGGGGATGAAATTATTAGGGATGAAAAGACGGCACATCTTCGTCTAAAAAATCGCCTAGTCAGTTTCATGCAGGTAACTCTGATTATCATAGGTTATACTGTTTTTATTGACAGTTACGGGCTTGAACTGTGACAATTTTTGTTCCTAAATGAGTTTTGTTGACATGTATGTCGTCGTGATGTTGTTTTCTCTTTTCAATTTTTTGAGTCTTGCAAATTTGCTACCGTATTTTGAGCAGAGTCTGGTCTGTTTTATTTCTAACGCAACAACGTTAGACAAGATTATTTTGAAATTGTTTTTGCAAAGCTGCACCTTCATTGAGTTGTTTGTTCTGGCATAGCCCTTCTTTATGCGCTCGCAGCATTTCCATCGTTCAATTGCAAATCGCGGTTTCTGTCTCTGTCCAGTAGAGTTGTATCGGCCGATGTAATTGTCTTCAGAGTTGTTGAAAATGGACTCAGTCCTCTGGGCAAATTGACTGCAATTTTTCAAATACAGTATTGACATCTTTCACTGGCAAGAAAGCTTTGATTTCTGATAAGCTCTCGGAACTCCCAGTAATTGTTGTATTCCGATGATTTGTCGGCTGACTGCTCATGTCTCCACACGTTCTGACCACGGTAAAAGAAACAAAAATGAATTTGAATGTTTTCATTGCACTGAAGGATTGAGTTCCGAACTGTAATTTTGAAATCGATTGTTACTCATTTGGTTGATGCTTCCGGAAGAGAACAGAATAATTTTTGGTAGCTCTTTTTATCAGGAAGAGCAAGTCAATGGCAGGCAGAGTCGCAAAAACAAAATTCTTTTTTCATCTTGGGGCCTTGATTCATAATACATGAACTTCTCATCACTGTGCTATCTGTAATAACTCGGGAATCTCAAATCAGTTCAGCGACGAAGGTGCACCCATTTGTGGACGACTTTCAACGCTAAGAGGAATTTTCTCTTTTCAATTTCTGCTGGATCAGGTAAATGGCTATGAACTGTGATAACTTTGATTTGTTCATTGTGTAGCCTGACTCTGCCATTGCATTTTGTAATACAGCAGCGCCAAGATGCGCCATCTGTAAGTTGTCGGTGTCTAATATAGCCATAGCCTTCAAAGACGAGCAATTCCAATTCATTGTTTGT
Organism: Convolutriloba macropyga; assembly: GCF_964194025.1. NCBI lineage: Eukaryota > Metazoa > Xenacoelomorpha > Acoela > Convolutidae > Convolutriloba > Convolutriloba macropyga. The sequence continues at coordinate 20,914,447 of NC_134472.1, forward strand.
CTGAATGAATTCCATATTAACAATTTCCGTCAAAATTATGACGCCAAATATCGTGAGACACTCATTTTTATGCATCCCATTTAAAACAAAACCTGTCATTGAGCTTGAGAACTAGTTCACTTTTAATACTTTGATTAATTGATTCGATTTAGCTTAATTGTCGGATTAACTTTCGTTAATTAATGCGTTGAGTCAAAATCTGTAAAATTTTAGAACTGTTTTGTCTGGGACTGTTTTTGTCCGGACACGGTACGCCTCACAAAAATTCAGTACTTAATAATTGCATTTAATGAAATGCTGGGATCTATTGACAATTGTTTTGTGTTTTATTAAATTATTTATTATATAATTGATTAATAATTTTATAATTAAAATAATTATAAAATTGGTTTTTATTATTTTGAGCTCTGTTTTGTATTCTATTATCATTTCGAAAATAGGATTAGAGGGTTATCCATGAACGTTCGGTTTTTTATGGCAGGCGATTTGACAAGATAAACATCATGACAAATTGTTTTGATTTGCAGTCGAAATAAAAAGCGGTCAGAGAGAAGCAGAGTGGGCCACCGAAAACTTGTTTGTTAAAATGGGCAAAGTTATCCTAAATGATGGGTTTCAATTTGTTTTAATGAAATTCTGGTTAAGAATAAGTATTCGTCTATAAAATGCATATTTGTTAAGATAAAGTTCGAAAAAGTTTGTTGGTTTTTTCTTAGTGCTTTTGTCAGTAGTTTAGCTATCGATAATAAGGCAATAAAAAGTTTCGCGACAAAATAAATAAAGATTTTTTTTTCAACTTCAGACTGTTGAGCTCGACCTTTGTGTGACTAACCTGCAATGAAATGCAGGTTTTCTTTGACTAGCCTGCATTGAAATGCAGGTATTGTGTGACTGACTAACCTGCATCATTGATCAGTGTTTGTGATTAAATTTGCCAATTACGTTGAGCTGATGTGACAACAGTTTTCAAGAAAAAAAATGTGATTTCCTATTTCCTCAATACGAGTATGGTCAACATTTTTTGATGGAGGAATGTTTCTTTGCGATATACTCGCTATGAAACAACCATTTTCAGCCTTGTCCTTATTTTTTTTCTCAGGCTGTGTTCATTTGAACAAAAAAGATAAAATATTGAAGTTTTCCTGCAAATTTTGTGTTAACGTGACTTAACTTCGAAATTGTGTGTTAATTGATGCGACAAAAGACTTGTCATCTTTTTAATCAGATGCCTACAACTGTAAAAACAGTTCGTACTAATTGCTCTTGTGCTGAGTTTACAATAATGGATAATTTGTTGCGGCGTTGTTGCTGATCCCTATTTTTGCGCTGAAATAGGTAATATACCGTCTTATTTAGCAAAAAAGGTTAGTCTTCCGATTGCTAGGTTCTGTAATAAAGTTTGTCAGAAAATCACTGGTAATCTTTTCGGAAATTGTGCCTTTTGATAACTATTCACTTTATTTTGACCACAATTTCTTTGGACATCACAAATGATCGAAATGAGAAGTCTGAAGATAAGAAAAAACTATTCGGTCAGCAATAAAGGATTTGTTTCCTTTTTATAGGTAGACCTGTGTTACTGTAAATTAATCAATGTTGGTGCTTTTAATTCATTGTCAAAGCTGCCATTTCAGTTTTGGCATCAAAATCTTCAGTTCCCACTGGAATCTGTTATAGTCGCACGCACACTTGTTATTGTCCTCCGCTCTCATTTTTGAGACATTGGATATAAGAAAATTTGAGCGGTTGTTCCCTCTCAATTTTGGCTGGCTGACAACTTTCAAAAAGTGAACAAAACAAAGGTTAGAAACTGAGCGAGTCAATCAAAGTGCCCAATATCTTGCATCTCTGGTAGTCAGCATTGTTGCGTAATCTTGCAACACTGTGACCGCTATTGACTGAGCCAGCCGAATCAATGCTAACGAAAGACTTGTGGGTTGAAACCCTTGGTTATTAGCCAAAACAGCTATTCTCTTCTGAGCTGGAAGCAGCTTCATCTAAAGCGTCCTGTATTTTTTTGTTGAATCAGCTGCTGTGGTTCTCGGAGACCCAGATTTTGAATCGCATTAGTGGAGTCCTTGATGTTGGTCAGATTGTCACCAGTCAAAACTTCTAGTAGCGTAGATCATTGAGATAGGGAACCGATTTATGCAGCTTCTGCGCAATCATCCTCTAGTGTCTAATTCCTGCAGTAGTTTTCTGATAGGTAAAAATGCTTGGTCTGAAGAACTGTCGGGTATTAAATCTCTGAGAACGTTTTCCAAGGTCGAGTTGTGAAGCGTGTCAAATCAGTTGCTGACCACACCAGACATCTTATCTGAGCTCCACGCCTCACCTTTTTCCAATAAATGTCAAAATTTTCACTGTTTCACAATTATTCCTCGACAGTGACAATTAGTGTCGTCAAGGTACCAGCAATGCTGTATAAGGCTTGGAAAACAACTTTGTGTATACAAACTTGTGTGTGAGTACAACTTTGTGTAGCAATAAATAGCAAAGAAAGCTTTGGTCTTTGGCCTCCTTCTTGGCATTTGCTGGGTGCCATTTGTTTTAAAAAATGAGAGAAGTATTTGATCGGCATTGCGTAGATTTTAATAAAATGTAGTTGTGAACATCAAGACCTAATTGGGCTCATAAGATCCGAACAGTCAATAGTTGTTCATATTGAGGATTAAGAAAGAATAAACTCAAAAACGAGGAGGGTCTTAAGAGTTGTCACACGAAATATCTTATTCAAATACCTGAGGCGGTTTTGAGCCCAGTACCCATTCGGATCAGCGTTGGTGCCTGTTTAACAGGTATTTTTTTTGTTCAGGTGGTGGTGCCAAATCGTTCTTGAAAACACTGTCGAAACCCAAGTCTTTGGATCGGGGTCTGTTCCTGAGTAACGCTGTGGCCACCTTTGACAGGGCGGATGGCTCCTCCATCATGCTCACTGGGAAAAGCAAGGGCAAGGCCAGTCAACACACTTCCATCATCAATCCAGACTGGGACTTCCAGAAGATGGGCATCGGAGGTAAGGCTAGTTTAGACTGCGATGATACTGACTTATCAATCACTGCAGGTATGGGGGGGGGGGGGAACTCTTCATTTCCCTCAGTCGAATTATTTTGTTCATGTAGAACAACCATGCACTGATGAGTTATATTGAACCATTCTCAATGGATGATCTAAACTGAAAATTTTTCTCTTAAAGTAAAAGATTTGGGGGATTTTCCTATCACAGCTGTGAATATAGCCATAGAAATAACCGTCGATGTACAATCAATGGGTGGCTATCTTATTGGGGTCGAGGTCTATAATGGGAAGGAACCAATTTAGCACTGCAATAAGTACACTGCTTGCCCAACATTCTTTTTAAATAAATGTTATGACGAATGACTGCATCATTTGATACTTGTTTGAGGTCTCGACGACGAGTTCAGTGCAATCTTCAGACGAGCATTTGCCTCCAGGGTATTCCCACCTGATGTAGTACAACAGTTAGGACACAAACATGTTCGTGGAATTCTTCTTTACGGACCACCAGGTAGGGTGGCCTATCTCTTATTTCTATGGGCTATTAGTTTTTAATTAAATTAGTAGCGTACGTTCATAATTCCTTTCATTCAAGTGTGAATAATGTATCCTATGAATCGACCAGTCCACCTTCCTCGTGTTGATCACCCTAGAGATTTCTAAAGTTATGGTCTCAATTTACACCTCTAGATTTACGTATGGTCTAAATTTACGCAGTCGTTTGAGAACAATCTGTCCAATAACAGCTGTTTATGTTTAATAGACGCCCTCATCTTCTCAGCCGGCTATTATAGCGCTCCAACTTACGACCCGAAGAGGAGTATTGGAGAAGTCCTTTTTTAAATCAATTTTATTGGAGTGATTTTTGAAGCGGGAAGTGAAAGGCGTGAAAAAATTTGGAGTGATTTTGGTGCTGAACAAAAGTGAAGAACGGAGCGAAAAGAGAGTGGTTTTTGTTCATACTGCTGTTTTTGAGAGAGTGAGAAATTGATGTGTGGAAAAATTTTCTCTAAGCGAGCGTGAGGCTTTGTTCACGTGCGGCTTTTAAACGCAGTTTTTTTTTGCAACTTTTGATGGTTATGAGGTTTGTTTTTTGGATATTGTATTAGTTTTAGGCTTGTTTTGATAGGAATTGAAGGTTTCAAGTAGTTAATTAATAGCCGCCCTCATCTTCTCAGCCGGCTATTATTGCGCTCGTATTTTTTTTTTACTTCGTCAAACTTTTTTTCGCTTTACCATTTTGCCGCTTTTTCGACATTTTGCGTGAAATCTTTTTGACTTCTCTAGGCTAGTTTCTATCTTCTCTCATTCTGCTAAAAGTGAATTTGAACATCAGTTGCCAAGCAAAGCAATTCAAAATGAACAGAGTCGGTATAAAAATTGAAGTCAGAAATAGAAACGGGATAAACCCATAAAGCCCAATTTTAGATGCCCGCTATTTGAACGTCGTTCCTATAAGTCTTAGTTACCATCTAATGCTTATTGGTATTGATAGTAGCCCCTGTAGCCTCTCTCTAAGAAACAGAAGTATGTTCAACTACGAAATGCCATCAAAATAAATCGGACTTAAAAAATATTTTTGTACAAAAATCTTTTTTTTCCGATATATTCTATTCGTTCAATCCCAATCATGCTTATTGGAATCAACGGCGGCTATTTTCCGGCAATCTGCCGGGTATGTTTTGATTTTAATGCTAAGTTGGAGGTTTTTGATCAGTTTTGCTGATTTTTAGACAAAATTTAATGATTTTTGCGTTTTTTTTGTTTTAAATCTTTAAGTGGGATTTGAATAGAAGCTTGTTACTAAAGGAATATTCAGATACGAATTGGTTTAAGTTTTCTTTGTATAAAGCATTTTTTCTCGGGAAAATTGACAGAAAAATTGAAATTGTAAACCATTTTTCTTATTTTTTTTTGCAGTTTTTAATTGCTCTTGAACGCAGTTCATAGCAATTATTGTAAACGTGTTTGTCTTTTTTATGCAAATTTTGTGTCTTGACAATTTTGCGTTTTTCTTCTAGAACATTCTTTGACTTCTGAAGTGACTTTTTCACGCTTTTGTTGATCATTTTTGAGTGATCTCTAGTGCTCCGAAGTTGCTAATATAAAATCGGTTGCGACGTAGCATAATTAACTGACTTGTAGCGCAGTGGTTAGTGAGGGTGGCCATGGATCGAGAGGTCAGTGGTTCGAATCCCGGTGGCGTCAAAGTTTTTTTGGCACCCATAAAGAAAAATTGATCTAGGCTAGAGCCCCTGATGAATTAAATTGCCTCGCCTGTCGTTCAAGAGCAATTTGTCGGTTTGATTCTTTTTTTTTATCTTAGACAAGTTTCTTAGCCTATTATGACTTGCCCGTTGTTTTACGAGCTTTTCAATGCTCTAAATGCAAAGGAGCCTTAGTCGGCTTTATGTTTCCTTGTACTAATAAAAAAAAAGTCATTAAGTTTTTCTATTTTTTTGTTCAATTTGTTTTTGGTTTTTGAATGCCGTTTCTGTTCTTCCTGAAATTTTTTATGGCATTTGTGGAGGTTCAGGGTTTACAGTAGTTGTTCTAGTTTTTTAGTCATAAGTATGGTCAATTTTCTTCTTCGAGTTGTTTCCGGAATTCTTCCGGCTATGGTTTTTTACTTCGTCGAACAAAAAAAGATTTCGCTTTACCTCATTTTGCCGTTTTTTCAACATTTTGCGTGAAATCTTTTTGAATTCTCTAGGCTAGTTTCCTTATTCTGCTAAAAGTGATTGTGAACATCAGTTGCTCAGCAAAGCAATTAAAATTGGACAGAGTCAGTATAAAAAATTGAAGTCAGAAATAGAAACGGGATGAACCCATAAAGCCCAATTTTTAGATGCCCGCTATTTGAACATCGTTCCTGTAAGTCTTAGTTACCATCTCTAATGCTTATTGGTATTGATAGTAGCCCCTGTAGCCTCTCTCTAAGAAACAGAAGTATGTTCAACTACGAAATGCCATCAAAATAAATCGAACTTAAAAAATGTTATTGTACAAAAATCTTATTGAAAAAAGATTTTTGTACAATAACATTTTTTAAGTTCGATTTATTTTGATGGCATTTCGTAGTTGAACATACTTCTTCTATTCTTTCAATCCCAATCATGCTTATTGGATTCAACGGCGGCAATTTTCCGGTAATCTGCCGGGTATGTTCACCTGTTTTCAATTAAAAAATTTTTGCTGGGTTCCTTTGGAATAGTTTACTAATTGACCTCAAATGAAGTATGGATCAATTGTTTGGGTCCTCTTTGCATTTTTTTAAATGCGATATTTATCTCGACCTTTTTGTTTGTGATTTTTCATATATAACCGGGCTAAAACTTGAGGGGGGTTCGTATAGTAAAACCAGAGATTAGGTTCTGTTAGTCATGTGCAGACTTCCTAGTGTCTAATTATGAGGTTCATCAAAACTGCTGACGAAAAAGGGTGTAAAGAACCATTGCCCTTGCTCCAAACTCCCCCTCCTGCTCTCTTCCCCAACACACCCCAGTCCTCTCTTCTCGAACTGGTGGTTTCGACCCTTGCTGTGATATATAGACTTGTTTTTTCTGCTTTATTAAGATTAGCAAATGTATTCTCAGTTATATTTGCTACAAAAACCACTGAGTTATCTTTTATTTGATTTACCCTTAAAGCAGGAATTTCTGATAGTGCTAACTGGTATTCATATTTACATTGTTGACTTTTTAAGTTCACTTTTTTTGTCCGCGCTTGAAGTTATAATTTTCTTGAGTTAATCTTGATGTATTTGTTTTTTGATTAATCAAATGTAAATACGCGGCCCCCTGCGAGGCTTAATGTTTTCATTTTTTTAACTTTTCTTTTTGAACATCAGAACGTTTAAAATTAACCCAATTTTACTTTAAATTGTTTAATGTACCAGTATTTGTCAATCGCTCTAGCGATAGCTCTGTTGAACTATAATCAGCCTTCTCTTCGTTTTATACAACTTAAAGAGTGGGTTGAATTGGGTTGAAAATCAGTGAACAGAACTTTTTTAGAAGTTCCATTCACTGATTTTTGAAGTCAAATTGAAGTGATCAAGGTCAAATGGGACTGCTAATTCTTATCACGCCAATGTAGTAAAAAGAGTGAAACAACGAGTAATTTAATGGCGTGAAAATTTTTTTTCTGATTTTAAATTAGAATGAGTAAATTGTGTTCGAACGAGTTTTATTGTTTCAAGATCAAGATTTTTTCACCTGCCGCATTTTGACTTCAATTGTTCTGTGCCATTTTTCAGGAATGCTATTAAAAGTGATACATGTGTTTTATTAGTGCATAGTTTGTTGTTTTATTCCCTCAATGGGAAATTATATGTTTAGATGACTTTGGTACTATTTGATAGAGTATTGGTGATTTTTTTTTAATTTAGCCCGTCATCCGTTTTTGTGGTCCTCTTATTTTTTCGAACAATCTTGTTAATGACAGGACGTATAAAAGACATCTTCATCACAATGTATTTTCATAAAATTTTAGTTAATTTTTCGAGTTTTGCTCCTATTCATTGTTGTTTGCTGTCATAACACTTAGTGCCCTAATGACAGCTATTATTGGAACCTCATGAAGCATTAGCTTGATTTTTCAAACTTTTTCAGTTGATTAACACTTTGCCTTAATCTTTAATAAAGAGTTTTTGAGTTCTACGCGTTTTGTTGTCTTATTACTTATTCTCTTCAGGGACAGAATCCGTTAGCTCATTAATTAGTTGTAAATCAACTAACCCAATATCTTCAGTTGATAACTAAGAGTTTCAATGACTTTTTCCTAAGACAAAACGCGGTCATCGGTGACCTTTCGAGATTTGTTTGTTTTTATTGTTCTTGTTGGCTTATGGCTTTGCGCAATAATGGCAGGTGTCATTAGCTCTCTGTGTATTTTTAAGGAAAACTGTTCATTTTATTAATTGATTTTTAAACTGTTTCCATTTTGAATTAATTTTATTTTGAAATTTAATATTTTTCTAATTTTACCTTTTGTTGTCCTTTTACTTGGTCTGGTAAATGACAGGCACCATTGACCTTCATTTGTTTTCAGTAATCTTGCCTTAAATTTCAGTAACTGATATCTACTTTCTACTCTCGAATGGTTAGATGTATTTAAGTGCTTTAATTTTTAGTTAATTGGACTATTGCTTTTTGTCGCCTCTTTCTTCAAATATTTTTGGATTTCTGACCAATTTCTCAATTGTTTTTGTTACTTTCTCCTTCATCGTTCAAAGTAAAATGAATTAAGTGTCAGACGACGAAACAAAAACAAAACCAAGAGTACCGCAATATAGCTACGATCAGCTTGCAACTTTGCAGCTATAAAAATAGATAAGAGAATTTCAAAAAAATTTTCATTTTTTTAACGTTACTGTGAATTGAGGGATTATCAACTTTTTCTGTTTCGCACTTGGTCTTCAAATTGGTAATCATTGTTACTGATTCCTCTTCCCTCATATCCACTTGAAAAAATGACTGTTTAATAGGTTGTAACACTTCCTGTGTGAAGCACAGCTGGTGGCAATTCCCGTTGTTAGGTTGTATTGGTGCTCTGCTCTGAATAGTTTTTGAAACATCTTGAGCTTATAAAACCTGAGGTCAATAATTTATGCTGTTAAACTAAAATTGGTTCGAGTGAAAGACATTTTGAATGAAGAGCCCAACAAGGATGCTCGTTAATGTGCGTTCGCGCATGTTCCGACCCGAGCTCATCTACACTTTTGACTTAATTGTCAACCAAATGAAGACATGAAAAAAAATAGACATTTGAGTTTAAAAAAACGTTTAAAAACCTAAATACTGATTGAATTACATAATGCCATGCCTCATTACAGCGCTGACGAGATCTTTCATTGAAAAAACTACGAAAAAAAAACAAACAACAAAGGAAGCAAAAACAAAAATTTCACGGCGAAAACTAAGTATCTAAATTTGAACGCACCTAGTTCAGAACGCACAAATGCAATCTCATAAAACCTTAACTGCACCTTAACTGCCTTATAAGGAAATAACAAGGCGAAATTGAAAAATCAATCAACTTTTTTTAAACCAAATAATTTCTAAATTCTTAATCATTAGCTTTCAACGAAATAATTCTTAATAAATTTACTAAACATTCATTATGAAAACAATAGGACCTGTCGTTGGTTAGATTGTCACAAGAACGGACTACAGAAGCAGAAAAACTCAAAAAACTGAAGTTTGCGAAAACACAATTTTTTGAAGCCGTTAAAATTATTACCTATTATCTGAATGCTATGTATTCTTCCTTCCAATTTCATTCATACTAGTGCAACTAAAGTTATACTGAAAGATTAAATAAGTGCATTGGGACCACATTTGAAAATCATTGGGATCTGTTATTACGCGAATGTGCTGAAAGAAGAGAAAAAGAAACACAAGTACACCACTAAAACTTTTATTTAAACGCATATTGTCCACAAACAAAACATCAAATACGACATGATATCACTAGACGTTTAAATTTTTCGAATGCAACAAATTGAATTAGACTTCTCAATGATAATAATAAGCTACAAGTTGACAAAAAAAACAACAAAAACTGAAAAATTAAAAAAAAAATCATTGAAAATGTATATCGTAAACTTTGAGACTATTCGCTATAAAATGACTGCATTGCGTAACATCAATCCTTGAATACTCAATTACAAGCTTTTGAGACCGGTCAGCGTTTTACGCCTATCTAATGATTAAAAAATTAGGCAAAGAACCGCTAATTCAAAAAAAAATTGATCGAGAAAAGTGTCAAAGCCATTAAAAAATAACTTTTCGGTAATGACTTTTCTAGCATTCGTTTATTTTTTAACAACATGAGATTTTTCAATATAATTCAAAATGTCATTAAATATGAACAAATACCTTAAAACCACGAAATTTCCGAGAAAATCGGTAGTATCAACGCCATTAAACTCGATTGCTTTCAGCGAAAGGCAATAAAAGCGCTCGATGGGAGCATAAGAGTTATGCTTCGATGGCACGACAAAAATGTTTGTCATTGACAAGTTATCGATACGGTATGACAATTCAATATTTCATTGACTAAGAAAACAGCAACAAATACAGGCGAAAACTAAGAATTCAGTAGGAAAAAGCGAGAAGAAAGTGTCGAAGCCATCTAAACCATAAGCCTTTCTTTGAAAACTTTCTTTATGATCCATCGAACATCCTTTCTAAGCCAATTGGAACTAACACTAATAGGATAATGTGATGAGATTTCAGAAAAATGAAATTTATGAAAACTCGCGCATCGATTTTTTCAAACCAATAGTTAGAAGATTAAGCCGCAAATTAGATTATTTTTTAAGTAGAGAAAAAGGAGTTCCGGTAATTACTGACGCGTTCGTACAGTTCACGAAGATAAGTTTACGATTGGTAAACGTTCAAAAAAATTTTTCGAAAAACTACGTCAACAAATACGCTCAGCTGTGACTCGATTGAGACAATGATGTTTTTCATGCATGGGTAGCCAATAAGATATCACAATAAGTCTTATGTCTATGGAACAAAAACAAATACAGAAACCAATAATTCATTAGAAAAGTGCGAGAAGTGTCGCAGCCATTTAAACCACATCCTTACATCTAAAAATTTTTTCTATGCTCCCTTTAACGCCTTCTCGAAACCAATGGGAGATATCAATATTAGGATAATGTGAGAAGATTTCAACGGGAACCAAAAATACAAACATATCCAAAAATTTAAAAAATTTTTTGAAATCTTGTGGCATCGAAGCCATTAAACCAGGAGTTAGAAAAAAACGGTAACCAAAATAATTTAGATTGCTGTAGAAAGAAAGGAAGGGGTTCTGGTTTTTAATGAGAATTTCTGACATATCATGAAAATAAGTTTTAAATTGGTTAATGTTCAAAAATTTTTTTTGAAAAATAGTTTTAACAGACAATAAGTTCAATAGCTTTCAACAGAAGTCAATAAATACTCTCAGTCTTGACTCGATAGAAGATCAAAGATGTTCTTCATGCATGGGTAATAAATAAGATATCACAATAAGTCTTATGACTATGAAAACAACAACAAACAGCCAAAACCAAAAAATCAGTAGAAAAGTGCGAGAAGAAAGTGTTGAAGCCATTTAAACCATAAGTATTTGTCTGAAATCTTTATCTACTCTCCATTGGACGTCTTTTTAAAGTAACGGGAGCTATCCAAATTAGAATAATGTGATAGCATTTCAAAAGGATTCAAAAATACGAAATTATCCAAAGATTTCAAAATTGTCTTTGAAATCTTGTGGCATCTAATTCATAAAACAATAGTTAGAAAATAAAACCGCTAAACAGATTTATTTTGCTTGCAGTCGAAAGGAAGGGGATCCTGTCAGTACTGAGACTGACCTAAAGTTTACAAAAATAATTTAATGATTGGTTAATGTTTGAAAAAAATTTCGAAAAATTTTATATAAAGTCTTAACAGTCATTAGCTGTCCAATCAAAGCACTGACTAGCTTCACTGATGCTCATTACGAAACCCATCGCTCCTTTAGTCAGCGATTCTATGCCATAGGGCTCCAAAAATTCAGTAAAACCTCTAAAAGAAAATCAAAATTTTATTAAAAATTACAAAAGCTCAGAGTCGAAGCCATAGAAAACATGTGCGATTCCTTGAAAACGTGTTTTTTGTTCATTAGGCGTCATTTTACTATAATCAGGTTTATCATTAACCAAAAATCGATATGAGAAGTGACCAGTCTCTAGGTGACCTAAAAAATGGAGTTTTCTGAAAAAAAAAACAGCTCTCAAATAGAATAAAATTTTTTAAACAAAAGATCATAATTTGAAGAAAAATTGCACTAAATGTGAACGAAATCATACCAAATATGACGTGTTCACTCAAAACTTTAAACCTCGAAAACTCCTCAAAAAATACGAAATTCAAAAAAATCTTTACCACTCACATTTCTCTACGATGAATATATCGATCGGCCAAAATTGACTGAACAAAAAAACCCATTTGAGTATGTAGTTCCTTCCCCCACAAGTGGGGTCGGAACAATAAAAAAGGTTTCTGTGGAATGAACGAAACTAGTAATAACACTTATTGGTTAAAAATAGTGATGTTGATAACTTTAGCAACTCGTTTTTTTATCTGTATAATCTATCTATATAAATTGTTTCTAATCTATCATCTCGTATTGGTAGTCGTCTCATACTGGAGAATGAGATCGACACACTTATTAGAGAATTAAGAGTTATTTGATCTTTCCAATGTTGACAAAAACTAGGTTTTTTTTCACTGTTCCGGACCAATGATGATACAATATTTCAAGGCCATACAAATATCAGGGGATTTGTTTTGCTATTATAGTAACCCAACACTTTTCAAATTATACACTATGCTATCCCGAGTTTTTGTATGTATGTGTGACTGCTAATTGTTAATGTACTCTTTTGTTCTCTTTCCAATTCCGGGCAATCGTGGAATTGGCTGTCTGCAGGTTTAGCCGACAACCAAAATTGAAAATTTAAGCCGACACCCCGACCGCACACTAATTGCAACAGTTGGATAAATCAGAATTAAGATGACGGCTAAATATCTCATTTTTTCTTGTCGGTTTAACAGTTGTCGGCCAATATTCCTATAGCACCCCATTTACAAAACGAGCTTTACTTTGTGGTGTCACTGGTTCTTTTTCTCGCATAGGAACGGGTAAGACTTTAATGGCACGGCAAATTGGTAAAATGCTGAATGCAAGAGAGCCCAAAATCATCAACGGACCAGAAATTTTGAACAAGTTTGTGGGACAGAGTGAAGAAAATGTGCGAAAACTATTCGAGGACGCGGAGGAGGAACAAAAGCGGGTTAGTTAAAAAATTGAAAAATTGGATCTTTTTTGTTTTTGCCCCCCCCCCCCCCCCCCTCAAGCAATTTTGCAACCACCGCTTATAAATTTTCAAGCATATGAACGGCATTCGACTACGGAAGTTGGGCTTTATCAATTTTTTTTCGTTCTCAACCTTCATGGAACACTAATCAGAAATCACTGATGGGTGGCGAGAAATCTCGCAGGATAGTGCATTAAATTTAGAGCACTCTTTTGTGTCGTTTTGCTTTCAATTGAGAATGTGCAAGAGAACAAGGTCCCATGGTGTAATGGTTAGCACCTTGGACTTTGAATCCAAAGATCCGAGTTCAAATCTCGGTGGGACCTCCAATTTTTTGCTTTAATAAAACAACTTCAAATTAAAAATTCAGGTTTCCGCCACAAGATAGTACTCTCGATAGACGAAAAAGACAGCAGCACCTTTATGATTATCACACCCCCATCAAATATCGTCTATATAAGACTGGAAGTATGAGAGGGAATGGTGGGTACAAAAACGTTAAATTAGAACATCATAGTAAGCACACAATAGGGGGCTACAATATGAGCCCGAGGAATGCTTAGCTTTTGATTTTCAGTGTGGGATCAACAGTGGTCTGCACATAATAATCTTTGACGAGATAGACGCCATATGTAAAGAGAGAGGCTCAACAGGGGGAGGCACAGGTGTGCACGACACTGTTGTCAACCAGCTCCTCTCCAAAATGGACGGAGTGAACCAACTCAACAATATTCTTGTCATTGGAATGACGAACAGGAAGGACCTCATTGATGACGCACTCTTGAGGCCAGGACGTCTTGAGGTCCAAACTGAAATATCGTTACCCGATGAAAAAGGTTTGTTTTCTCTCTCTCTCAATCTTGAAACTAGTTCACGTCCAATGTACCCACCTATTATTGAACCCACTTATCGTAAATATGATACCATAATGGGGGCTATAATTGCGGGGGGGGGGGGGGGGGGGGTGTAAATCACAAAATTAAAAGTTACAAGGGAAAAATTTACTAAGACCTGTTGTTAGAAGAGTTCATTTTTCAAATACCATTTTTATCCCAAGGGAAGAAAAAATGATCAAAAGTTTTCCATAAGGATCTGTGCAAGAAAGTTTCTGCGACCAACCTTATAAAAGGTAGAGCTAGCCATTGCCATGTATATATGCCCTGTGAAAATAAAAAATATTAATTATTATTAATTGCTCTCAAACAAAGTTTGAGCAATTATATTAGTCCTGTGGTCTTTTTTAATGCGATTTTTTGCTTGACGGATTTTTTTGTCTGACCCATATGACTTTTGGTCCTCAAAAACGGGATAAACAGGTAGCGTTCGGAGGGCATTGAGTTCTCTTAGAGCCTTACCCCTAACCAGTCTCTAAGAGTGCGATTCAGCAAAACTGTTTTGAGGTGACAACTTCACGGTGTGAAGGGCGGTTCTTAACCTTGAAAGTTTGACCCCCTATTCGGTTATACCCCACCCCCTCCACCACACACACCCAACACTCACTATACACCCTCTTCTACCTGGCGATACCCCCACCCCCGTCGGTTATGTTAGATGGTCATATTCGGAGGAGGAGGAGGCAGTTCCCAACATCAGTGAAAGTAAAAGACGATCTGTTTACAAAATTAACCTATCAATTTATAATAACTGATTTTTTGTTTATAGGCCGACATCAGATCTTTGAGATATATGTCCAACGAATGCGGGACTTTCAGAAGTTGGCAGATGACGTGGACACTAAGGAGTTAGCAGCATTGACGAAGAACTTCTCGGGTGCCGAGATTGAGGGTCTTGTCAGAGCAGCCCAGTCCACAGCACTTAACAGGCTCATCAAAGTAAGTTTAGATATCACATGGTTACAAAGTATTATCTGCAGCTATTATTGAGCGTTTCTTGGTTTTGACTAGTATTAATTTTCTCCATCCTTTTGCGAAATGCGGATCAGTATTAATTTCATCTCAATAAATTTATAGCTGTAAGCTGAGCGTAGCGGTAATCTTGGTTTTTACAATTCAAATGATTTGGAATGTATTGGGGGTGCTGTCGTTTTAGAATCAAAGGGGAGTTCCGATGATATAGTTTTTAATTTGATCGAGTTATTGTCCAATAGGGTGTAAAAGTCATTGCCGCTCGTGAAAACAAGTATTTGTCAATCTGCTCAACAAAACTCAAAAGCTGAGAGGAGAAAGAGAGAAAACAGAGTCATTTTATACATGTACTGGTTTGAAATCGAATGAAAAGTGAATTAATTAATTGCTCTCAAAACAAAGTTTGTCCCAATTATATTGGTCCTGTGGTATTTTTCATGCGATTTTTTGCTTGACCAATTTTTTGTCTGAGCCCTTAAACTTTTCATCCCCAAAACGGGATAACAGGTAGCGCCTGGACGGAATTAAGTTCCCTTAGATCCTTGCCCTTTACCAGTCTCTTAGAATGCGGTTCACCAAAACTGTTTTGAGGAGGCAATTTTATGGTGTGAAGGGCGGTTCTTAATTTGAAAGTTTGACCCCCCTCCTCAGTCAACCACCCCCCCCCCCCCACCACACACACACACCCCATCCACCCTCCTTCAACTGGCGCTTTGGACTCCTCTCGTCCAGCCCTCCCAACGCTACCCCATCCACCCTCCTTCAACTGGCGCTTTGGACTCCTCTCGTCCAGCCCTCCCAACGCTACCCCCATCTTTTTGGCTAACTAGACACTAGAATGCGATTCCAAAACTATTTTGAAGATATAAATTCATGGTATGAAGGGCAATTGCACCCCCACCCATTCAATCGCCTCCAAATCCCGACCCCTGCAAATATTTGCACCCGAAACCCAGTGCGCTCGCCAGTTGTTTGAGAGCAGTTCGTCGTTATGTTATTTTTCATAAGGCTGTCAAATTTTCTGTTCAAGTGCCGCATTTTCAAAGAATTTGAAGAATATTAGTCATGCTAGTCTTTTTTTGCGATTTTTCGTACTATCGATTTTTAGTTCAAATTTATTTTCTGACCATTTGACTTTTTGTCCTTAAAAATGGGATAACAGTTAGAGCCCGGAGGGTATTAAGCCGCTGTGCTTTACAAATTTATAATTTCATACAAAATCTACCATTTCATGGTGTGAAGGGTCGTTCTTAGAGTTTGAAACCGCACTTTACCCTCCCACACTTAGACCCAATTCCACCCTCCTGCACCTCATTCTAAGAATGCCGCGTTAGTAAAATAGCGGCATTAGATCCCTTTTGTTCTTTGCAATCTATGTCGAGTTTTGGAGGTGGCAATTAGTATTTCTGTTTTATAATTTTTAATGGTTTTTGCTAGGAAAGTTGATTATTAAGTCAATGTTTGGCGTACTTTGTATATTTTTATAGTTTTCTGCCGATTTATTTGATACAACTAATTATAGCTGCGAAGCTCTAATCTGAGTGTAGCTGTGTTGCGGTGCCCCTATTTTTGTCTGTTGTGTTCTACCCTTTTTTTACACCGCAAAGCTCAAAATTTATTTTCACGTTCTGCTTATCAGCTCGATACGTTTTTTCTATGATACGTTTTTGTTGAGTAGGCCACAGCCCTAGTATCCCTATTAACAATAACCTATCATAGAAAAAACGTATCGAGCTGATAAGCAGACTGTGAGAATGAAATCTAATTTGAGCTTTGCGGTGTAAGAAAAGCGGTAGAACACAACAGACAAAAATAGGGGCACCACAACATAGCTACACTCAGATTACAGCTTCGCAGCTATAATTAGTTGTATTAATTAAATCGGCAGAAAACTATAAAAATATTCAAAGTACGCCGAAAATTGACGTAATAATCAAGTTCCACATCTTTCGTAAATATCTACATTTTATCCTTATTTTCGCCTACAATACGCCGCAAATAGTACAGTTTTCAAATAATGTTAGACCTAAAACTGCTTCTTCTTCTTAGTCTTTAATTAATTAATAGATATTCATTAATGCAAATAGGCTTTTTTTCTTTGTTAACCATTTATCGTGGAAAAAGGTGACAATTGAGTAAATTTACGTTTTGCGGCGCAATAATATTCAGGTGAACTGTTGGTTGAGCTAGAAGGTAAATAATGATATACGTTTTAGGGAGGTGTTGGTGCTTTGCAAGACGGCAACAAGAAAAAAGTAAGCTTTTAAATTTGTTCTAGTTGATTGTGCTGCATGTTTTCTCTCCTAGGCGATGTTTTACCTGACACTCAGCACTGATTATCTTCGATATAAAGCTCTGACAGTAATTGTTGCGCATGATTTGGATATCTTCAATTACTTTTGAGCGCAATCTATTGAAAGTTTTCCAAACAATTCGTAGTAGTCTAATCCGTCAATTGAAGAAGTGCTACTCAACAACCAAAATTCTTGTTTAATGGAACCGCACAATCGACTGTCCATAAGGAACCCAAAACCTAGATTTGGGCCTCGATATTAATTTAGCCAACAATTTAAAGTGAAGAGTTGCTTTCTACGTGAATTGCTTTCTCCAGGATCCGGCAAAAGCAGCAGGTGGTAAGATCGAGCTGGATGCAGATGCAGCTGATAAGATCAAAATCTGCAGAGAAGATTTCATGCTGGCTCTGGAGAACGACATCAAACCGGCATTCGGATACAACTCGGAAACACTGAAGGTACTCAGATATTACCCGGTTACATTGACAAAAACAGACATAGCAGATTAATTGCTCTCCTACGAAGTTTGTGGTAAACGTTATGGCCGTTTTGAACTTTTTCATTGCTAGTTTTTGCTTGATCGTTTTTTCATCTGACCGTTTAGACTATATAACAGGATATCCGAGCTTAACTAAAACTAGAAAAAGTTTGGGACTGAACCCCCTCCCCCCGCAAAAAAAACTAACATAGTAGATTCCCATCCGGTAGATTCCCATCAGTTCAATAAAGGAGTAGTACAAAACATTACGATAGTCTTAAGATTTTCTTGTACTGTTAGGATTGATTAATGGTCGATGATGTTTCATTTTCAATAAATGAATGATACTTTGTCAACAGGAATCAATTCCCAATGGCATTATTCCCTGGGGACTGAGTGTGAACAGAGTGTTGGAAGATGGAAGACTCATGTTCAAGCAGGTCAAGGAATCCGAGGCCACTCCTATTGTTACATTCCTCATACAAGGTCAGAAATCTTTTTTTTTCGTCTGAAAGCTTTCCCCCAAAACGTTCCGATTTTACTACCGTTTTCCGTTTACGGGCATGAAATTTAACAAATGTCTTTAGTAGGATGTCTGCATATTGTTCCGAAACGTTTGCGCTTTTTGAAAATTCGAATGGAGGTTTATTATGTACAATAATGATTTTGCAATTCTCATACTTTCCAAAAAAGAACGAGAAATGGGCTTGCTGGAATCATGTGATGTTTGGGGATAAAAACCTATCTTAAACGTAATTGCTCGCTAGTAAATAAATAACTTCAAGGATTCTTATCAAGGTGTGATGTTGAAGCTATGTATGCGAGCATATTTTTAATTGCTCTTGAACGAAGGTCTTAGCAATTATTGTAAACGTGTTGGTCTTTTTTATGCAAAATGTTTTTCCGTCTGCCTGTCGTTCGAGAGCAACTCTTCCGACATTAGTCGGTTTATGTTTGAACTGTTGGTTCTGATTGAGTGAGTTTCTCTGTTGAAGGTCCTCCAAATTGTGGGAAGACAGCGCTAGGAGCCCACTTGGCCCTAGAGTCAGACTTCCCCTTTGCCAAGATCATCTCTCCAGCCAACATGATTGGCATGACTGAGTTGGCTAAGTGCCATGCCATCAAAAAGGTGACAATTTTCACATCTGAAAAGAGAATTTCGAACTACTTTTTACAATGAGAAAGTGACTTGATCCAATAGACGTATAAGGTCCGAATTAGCGGAGAGTAGTATCTTTTGGCGTTAAAACATGATCATAGAGGAATGCTGCGGTAGTTTCGTGAAACAATTGAAAATTATTTTCAAGTTAATATTTGGGTTGTCTTGAATTTTGTTTGCTAATGAAGTTCTCTGTTCAGATCTTCTTCGACGCATACAAGTCTTCTCTTAGTGTTGTGGTCGTGGATGAGATTGAATCTTTAATCGGTAAGTGCTTTTGTGACTTGTAGTTCGACAACAGCAATACTTTTAATGCTCAACTCACATGAGCCGTGCAAAGAGCTTGGACATCAGAGTTTTTACATTACAACTTAGAGGAAATTTATATTGGAGTCAATGTCAAAAAATAATGATATTCAGAAGTGTTCTTAGGTTCAGAAAGAGGCGAAAATAGTATATATTTCAAGTTGTTGCTTTTTGACATATCGTTATGAATGGATTGAAAAGAGGCCCCAGGACGAATGAAACCATCAATAAAGAGAGTGAAAAAGCAGCAGTTCAATGAACTCAAATTACAGACATACGTGACAAAGTGTATAAAAACTCAAGTATCCAATAGTTCAACTGTCCAATAGCACCACGTACAGCCAAATTAATGGATATGAATGTCATGTACATCTGTAAGCTAATTTCGAAAGAACCCATACAGAAATTGAAGGTCTGAGAATCAATAAAAATAATAGATGTTTTCAAGTTGGTTATGATCATTACTGTAATTAACCAAGCTACGAAAAACACAACCCACCGTTTATGGGAGAAATAGAGTACGAGAAGAGGAGC
This sequence comes from Convolutriloba macropyga, assembly GCF_964194025.1. NCBI lineage: Eukaryota > Metazoa > Xenacoelomorpha > Acoela > Convolutidae > Convolutriloba > Convolutriloba macropyga. Next base: position 20,933,963 of record NC_134472.1, read on the forward strand.
GAAAAGATCAGGGCATGTCAGTATAAAATAGATTGGAGATATCTTTGTTAATGACAAAACAGTTATCTCTAAAATCATTTTGGAAAAATTTTACCTCGTTTTTCTGAGGTTTTTGCTTATACACTAAGGTAGACTCTGATATCTTTATACTGAAGATTATCCTGCTTGTTTGCTTTATTTTTGACTCTAGAGGTTTTGCTGGTGAATTTTTACTGCGTGTGTGATATGATGGGCTTAAGACGCCGTAGTTTATGACTGGCTGCAGAAAAACTCTATGTCGTTAGAATGTCGTTAGAAGTTGCGCGGCTGTTAGTATAGTTTTGAGTCTAAAAAACAGTCTAGAACATTTTGACAATTTCTTGCAAAGGACTTTAACATAATTATTATACATCAGTTTTTCGTCTATTTTAAACCAAGATATTTTCTGTTCTTCTTTTGATTAATAGCCGCTCTCATCTTCTCAACCGGCTATTATAGCGCTCCTATTTTTTTTACTTCGTCGAATAAAAAAATGTTTCGCTTTACCTCATTTTGCCGCTTTTTCAACATGTTGCGTGATATCTTTTTGACTTCTCTAGGCTAGTTTCTCTCTTCTCTCATTCTGCTCAGCAAAGCAATTCAAAATGAACAGAGTCAGTATAAAAAATTGAAGTCAGAAGTAGAAACGGGATAAACCCATAAAGCCCAATTTTAGATGCCCGCTATTTGAACGTCGTTCCTATAAGTCTTAGTTACCATCTAATGCTTATTGGTATTGATAGTAGCCCCTGTTGCCTCTCTCTAAGAAACGGAAGTACGTTATGTTCAACTACGAAATGTCATCAAAATAAATCGGACTTAAAAAATGTTTTTGTAAAAAAATCTCTTTTTTTTCAATATCTTCTATTCTTTCAATCCCAATCATGCTTATTGGAATCAACGGCGGTTATTTTCCGGCAATCTGCCGGGTGTGTTTTATTATACTGCCGTTAATTCATAACGCTTAGAGATTTGTCCAATAGCCTTAGGATTTGGGAAATGCGTTTTTTTTGCAGTTGAGAATCAGTTTTTCGTCAACAAAGTATTAACCGATTGAGTGGAGGGAAGTGTTCAATTCGTTCATATTTCGACCTTAGGTCTGTAATTTCGCACTTTATCGAAACTTCCGACCTTATGAATTGGCAAGAAAATAGCTCTTTAAGCCCTTCGGGAAAACCCGAGTTGGAACTTCTTTTTCTTAAGCACAGAATCATTAAGGCCATCATAGTCAGTGCTGTACCTGTTTTTCGAGGAGTCAATTGTTAGTGAAGTTTCGTTTTAATTAGTTGATCAAAAATATACTTCAAATTTTGTTTTATATCACAAATTCACCCATGAGTGTCCAGTTTGTCAGCCAGAGTTTTCAAAATCGTAGTAAAATTTTGTATCATTTTTTTGAAAAGATAATATCCAGTGTTCTTTATCTTCTTATAAGTATCTAATGGTGTTGAAAAAGTTCCGAGTTGTTGCTTGCAATTCGTGTTGAAATTTTTTGATAGAATGTTTTTAAATCTTTTTCTGATTTAAATTCGGACTTCTAAATTTTTTTGTTCTAGATTCTGGTCTGGTTTATAGTTTTTATACAACCGCTTTTTTCATGCCAAGTTTTTAATTGCTCTTGAACGAAGTTCATAGCAATTATTGTGAACGTGTGTCTATTTTATGCAAAGTTTTCGCTTGACAATTTTGCGCTTTTCTTCTTGAACATTTTTTGACTTCTCAAGTGACTTTTTCACGCTTTTGTTCTTCGTTTTTGAGTGATCTCTATTGCTCCGAAGTAAAGCGAATATAAAATCGGTTGCAGAATAGGGGAGTTACGTGATCTAGCGCAGTTGTTAGTGCATGTGGCTGTGGATTGGGAGGTCAGTGGTTCGAATCCCTGCGGGAGGCGTTTTTTGCACCCATAAAGAAAAATTGATCTAGGCTACAGCCCCTGAATTAAATTGCCTCGCCTGTCTTTCAAGAGCAATTCTTCCGACATTTGTCGGTTTATGTTTAATTTTGTTGTCTATTCAGATTTTTTCGTGTAAATTGCCTGAACACTTTTACCCTAATTATCGTTAGGAGTTCTATTTATTATAATTTTATATGGAAAACTTATTTTCTCTTAGAAAATTACTGATTGCATCAACTCTAGACAACTTTCTTTTTTAGGCCAAAACAAAAAATGCTTGCAGCTGGAAAAAGCGATTTACTGTGGATATTGGGTTTACCGGAATATTTTTTCTCTCAGAAATCTCATTTCTTTATTCCGTGCTTATCGCGAGCAAAAAGAAAAATAGCAATTTCAATGTCATGAGCTGTTTAATAGCCGCCCTCATCTTCTCAGCCGGCTATTATTGCGCTCGTTTTTTTTTTTTTACTTCGTCAAACTTCTTTTCGCTTTACCATTTTGCCGCTTTTTCGACATTTTGCGTGAAATCTTTTTGACTTCTCTAGGCTAGTTTCTCTCTTCTCTCATTCTGCTAAAAGTGAATTTGAACATCAGTTGCTAAGCAAAGCAATTCAAAATGAACAGAGTCGGTATAAAAAATTGAAGTCAGAAATAGAAACGGGATAAACCCATAAAGCCCAATTTTAGATGCCCGCTATTTGAACGTCGTTCCTATAAGTCTTAGTTACCACCTCTAATGCTTATTGGTGTTGATAGTAGCCCCTGTAGCCTCTCTCTAAGAAACAGAAGTATGTTCAACTACGAAATGCCATTAAAATAAATCGGGCTTAAAAACTATTTCTGTACAAAAATCTTTTTTTTTTCAATATATTCTATTCGTTCAATCCCAATCATGCTTATTGGAATCAACGGCGGCTATTTTCCGGCAATCTGCCGGGTATGTTTGTTTTTCTTTTATACCTGCTGCAGATCTCTAGCAGATAAAAACAACTTGTTATAAAAAAAAGTTTAACATGATTTGAACATATTCTTTCATCAGTGGTTTAGTACTGCCGGATTTGAGTGGGTTGCAGCAGCAAAGTAACAAAACAAACGAAAGTTTGAATTAAGAGCAAGAATAGTGATTGAGTGTAACGTCGCTCAATATTGTTCTGTAGTTTCTGTCCATTTGCCCTACCGTCATTCTCAATAACTTGATTCATTTTCCTGTTACTATTTACCTTGATTTCAATTTCCTGTCATCGCGAATCACTGGATTCTGGTTTTTTTTCAGGGCACTGACAAAATTGAAAAGTTCAAATGATCTTCATATTGGGGATTTTTTGAACCTAACTGAGACCGCAGAGTTCTTGTTTGAACTTAACTGAGACCTCAAAGGAACTCATATGTGCAGTAAAGGTCCCTAATAAAAGGCTTCTGAGGAATGAATCTCAACAAGCTTTATCAATTTATCGCTGAATGTTTTTTACCTGAAGTTTTTTGAGCGGCGTCGATTTTTTTTTACAATTTAGATCTGTATCTGTTTCTATCTCTATTATACGGCACGCAAGTCTATTCTTTCGCAGCTATTCCGGCAATCTGCCGACTATGTTTTCTATAGCTTGAGTTCTAAGTTTATGTTAGTTTCAGCGAATGCGAATCTTGCATTTAAATTTTGTTTAAAATGAAATTCTAGAAATTGGAATTGTTTCTTAAATACTTAAATGTTGCCTAAAATTGTAATTGCATCTATAAGTGTTGGTATCTATGCAACATAGGTGTAAAGAATCTTTAAAAAGAACTATAAAGCCGAGTACGCACTTAAAACGGATAACAAAAATATGCAACGTAAAATTGCAACGTAAGTTGGAAAGCAATTAAATTCCGTCAAGAATTGGGCATCTAACTATTAACTTCTAGGTAACTTTGAATAATAAATTAGTTTTAATTACTCTTAAAAAGTTCAGATTTTTTATTCCATGGCTTCGCCCACTGGTAGTGCTGTGAAGAGAAGTCTTTGATTCAGCTTTAAGGAATTCAAGTGTATTTTCTTGCAGATTACGTGCCAATGTGTCCAGGCAAATTTAGCAACATGGTGCTGCAGGCATTGATTGCCCTGGTGAAGAAAGTGCCTCCAAAGGGCAAGAGGTTGTTGGTGATTGGAACTACGAGTCGAAAGGATGTCCTGGATGACATGGGACTCCTTAGTGCATTTAACTCCTCATTCCATCTCTCCAATATTACAAAGGGAGAGGAGGTTGTAACTGTCGTTAAGGCAAGTATCTCACTGTTCATCTTTTTTTACTACAATTTCGTGTTTGAACAACTGGAAATTATCGAGCCTTGACCCAATAAAATTTCACATTTCTCTACCATAAAATCCCTGCACTAAATTATAGCCCCAATTTCGTTATATTTCAGTAAAGAAGGAGGGGATTGTATACGCTCTGTTAATACAGTTGAATTGATTACATGGGGGAGGTGTTCTATGGTAGGAAAGACCCGAAAGTTTTCTCGCATTAGAAAGGAAATGTTAATGAAGGTGAAAAGTTGTGACCTGGTGTGCGGCATCAGTTATATTAATGGTCACAGTTTAAGTGAATGTTATATCATCTTGCGTTTAGCACATGGGTTGTTTCACGGACCAAGAGGTGTCTCAAATTGAGAGGAAGATCTCTGGCCTGACATGTTTTGTGGGCATCAAGAAGTTGATAGTGCTGGCGGAGGGAGCCAGACACTCTACCTCTGATAGAGTGAACACTTTCCTATGCCACTTGGAAGAAGAAGCTGGGTTAGTTTATCATTATCAGTTTTAATAATTTTTGGGAATATATATAAGCATTCTCGAGCCATTTGAGAGCATTTTGTACGACGGTAGTTGGCGGTGTTCGATGAATGTTATTTTAGTTGAATTAACATGCATTTTGATGTTCAATAGATCTTGATTTCATTGCGATCCATTCAATTGATAGAGTTGAATTGATTACGCTGCAAAAGTACTGTTGTTCATCTACTGATCAAAGACGATAAATTTTGCCAACTTTTTATTTATTAACTATAAAGATTAAGAATAGCAAGCTGACCTGATACATAATTGCTGAGCGTGATCTCATGGTACTTGAACTACATCATTTCTGTAGATTGGAAACCAAAGTTCCCTTCGAACGTATAGATAACCCACAGGAGATCGGAAATATGTATAATCGAGGAGAAGATGCTAAAAACTTGCCTGCCTCTGATAATCAAAAAGGTCTTGCTCACTGTCTCAATTGGCCTAAGTCCTTCTTGCCTATAGGTGACAATTATTGCAGTTTGGAATCCGGAATATCTCGAAAGGAGAAGTTTACTTTTATATCTCAATATAGTAACAATCGTATAATTATGAGCAATGGTTCAAGGGCAAACATTCTGTCAGAAAAATTCTCCGTTTCATTTTGCGAGCGGATTATTAATTGCTCTCGAACAAAGTTTGAAGCAATTATTGTAAACGTGATGATCTTTTCATGCAAAGTTTTTGTTTGACCGTTTTTGCGCTTTTATTCTAGAACATTATGTGACCACTCACGAGACTTTTTCAAGCTTCACTTCATTTTCAGTGATTAATAGCCGCCCTCATCTTCTCAGCCGGCTATTATAGCGCTCCTATTTTTTACAATTCAAAGAATTTGAATTGTATTGGGGCGCTGTCTTTTTTTTTAAGATCTGTTCACATATTTTCATGATTTTTGAAGTCAAATTGGAGTAGTGATTTTGGTCACGCCGAAACAGGAAATGGAGCGAAAAAGCGAGTGGTTTTGCGGCGTGAATTTTCGCTTTAATTTTAAAATAGAGTGAGATAACGGTGTTTGAACAAAAATTCGGTTTCTCGGTAGTGGTTTTTTTGTTCACATACGGCAATATCACTCTGATTTTTACTGTTTTTGATTTTTTGGATCGGATTTTTTTCTAAATGGTTTTCCCAATCCATTCACAGCTCATTCTAGGCCTAGCTTTTTGTTCGAATTAAATTTTAATTTCTCGCTAGAGGTTTTTTTGTTCACATGCTGCATTTTGACATTGATTTTCTGTTTATTTCTTATATTTTTGTTCAGATTTTTTTTAAAAATGGTTTTCTCAATTCATTCATAGTCCATTCTAGGTCTAGTTTTTCTGTTTAGTCAATGAAAATGCTTTGAATTGTACGTCAGGACTTGTCCTGCTATGTTTTTTTACTTCGTCGAACAAAAAAATGTTTCGCTTTACCTCATTTTGCCGCTTTTTCAACATTTTGCGTGAAATCTTTTTGACTTCTCTTGGCTAGTTTCTCTCTTCTCTCATTCTGCTAAAAGTGATTTTGAACATCAGTTGCTCAGCAAAGCAATTCAAAATGAACAGAGTTAGAAATACAAACGGGATAAAAACATAAAGCCCAATTTTAGATGCCCGCTATTTGAACGGCGTTCCTATAAGTCATAGTTACCATCTCTAATGCTTATTGGTATTGATAGTAGCCCCTGTAGTCTCTCTCTAAGAAACGGAAGTATGCTCAACTACGAAATGCCATCAAAATAAATCAGACTTAAAAACGTTTTTCTACAAAAATCTTTTTTATCAATATCTTGTTCTTTCAATCCCAATCATGCTTATTGGAATCAACGGCGGCTATTTTCCGGTTATCTGCCGGGTATGTTTTCAATTGCTCTCATTCTGAATTGATGTCTGTTGCTATTATAAAAGGGATTGATACCGGTTGAAGCTCAAAGCCGTTGTAGATTAGTGGTTAAGATGTCTGACTGCTGTTCTGGAGGTCTCTGGTTAGAAGCCTTTGAGGGTCAAGTTTTTGCACCGGTAAAAAATTCCTAAGCTACACCCCTAAATTGCCCCGCTTGTCGTTTGAGAGCAATTCATCCGAAGTTAGTCAGTTTATGATTTTTATTTGAATTAATAAACTTATTTTGAGTGCTTTATATCTTTAGAAGATAAGTGTCTCTGATTAATTGCTATCAAACGAAGTTTGTAGCAATTATTTAGGTCATGTGGTCTTTCTAATGCAATTTTACGCTTGACGGTTTTTTTTCTGACTCATTTGACTTTTCGTCCTCAAAAATGGGATGCGCCCACAGGGCATTTAGTTCTCTTAGAGCCCTAAGCCTTACTATACTCAATGACTGAGATTCGCCAAAACTGTTTTGAGGAGACAATTTCATGGTGTGGAGGGCAGTTCTTAATCTTAAAAGTTTGACCCTTCTCATTCACCCCCCAACATCTTCCCTCATCAACACTCCCATAATCCACCCTCCTCCAAATGTCAATTTGAACCCCCTTCTCATCTAGCCTTCGCGACCCCACTCCCTATCGCTTGCTCCCATCTCCACAACGCTTGCAGTCCTCGCGCACCCACACAGCGGCCCTTCTCCTAATGCTAGCATCCCTACGCCTCAGCTGGCTTTTCCCAAAGCCATCCGCTTGCCGGTACTTTGAGAGAAATTCGCCCGACTTTTGTCGGTTAAGTTAAATCTTGTTATAGCTGCAAATTTGTAAGCTGATTGAAGCTATATTGTGGTACTTTTTGTGTTTTTGTTGTTTGAAAGTTTCTTTATTTGGACGCGTGTCAGTGAAACAGGATAGAAAAGTCAATTTAGCATGTAAATTTAACAGTTTAGAGCGACCTGCTAACCAGAGTCAAAAGTTCATTTTTCATTAATATTTTTGTTTTAAATATTTTGGTTCAGAGGTTTAAAATGGGTATAGTATTAGCAGTAGTCTTGTCTGGATAGTGTTTAATTGCTCTCAAACGAAGTTTGTAGCAATTATATTAGTCCTGTCGGTCTTTTTTTATGCGATTTTTCTTCTGACGCTTCGACTTTTCGTCCTCAAAAACGGGATAAACAGGTAGCGCCCAGCGGGCATTAAGTGCTCTTAGAGCCTTTCAACTCACTGTTTAGGAGACTTATACTTATGGTGTGAAGGTGAAGGGCGGTTCTTAGAGGTTGAAGACAACCCCACTGTTGACCCCCCTATTCCCCCCACCACGTTGTTGCCCCCCCACCCCAGTGTTGCCCCCCATCAGCCCCGGTGCACCCCCCCCTCCTATGGCTAGCTACTGACGAACAGTCGCTTGCTAAAAACGCAAATTTAAACTATTTTGCAATTTTTTTCAAGCTTTTTGAAAATTTTCCACATTTTTTGTTTTTTATCAGCCCCAGGTGTCAAGAAACCTCCTCTAGGGTTTGATAATAGGTTAATGCATTGTTTCTAGTGGTAATGGAATCGTTTCAACTTTTTAACATCATCGCAATTTTTTTGACAAAATGTGCAGTTTCAAATTTTTTTGACAATTTATTTCCTTATTCAGGTCCTTTCAGACTCAGGGGCCAGAAATCCTATGTGGTTTAGTAATAAGTTACTGACAAATTTTTAACGGTCATGAAATCGTTTTTCAACTTTTTAATGTCAGAAATTCCAGCAATTTTTTGATAAAACTCCTCTAGGGTTTGAAGTTAGGTTACTGAATAATTTCTAGATTAAACGGAATGTCTGGCATCACGAATTTGAGCATATTTTTGATATTCTTTGCCATCTTTTTCCAATTTTTAACATTTATAGTCATAATTCAGATTTTTTGAGCCTGGGTCAAAAAAGCCTCCGTTGGGGTTTGATATTAAGTTACTGAAAAATTTTTGTTGGTCATGGATCAATTTTCAACTTTTTAATATGACAGTTTTTAGCAATTTTTTTAACTAAAACTTGCAAGTTTTTGAAATTTTTTATCATTTTTAGGTTTCTCTAACCTCAAGAACCACGGAATTTATTCTGGGGTTTGATATTATGTTATTGCATAGTTTGTAGATGTAATAGAATGTTCTTAAAAATTTTAATATCATGAATTTAAGCAATTTTTTTTAAAATATTTGCAGTTTTTTCATGTATTTGATTGTTTTTTCGACAGAAGAGGCCCTGGGGCCTCCTTCAAGGTTTGATAATAAGCTGCTGAATAGTTTCTAGAGTTAATGGGATTATGATCAATGTTTTTAATGCTCCAGTGTTAGTAATATTTGGATAAAAATTAATTTTTTCAAATTTTTGAAAATTTTTGTTCCAGCGATCTTTGAGCCAGTGAAACTATTTCAGGCTTGAAACAGGGATACTGGATAGTCTATAGTCTCTTGAGACAAGGAAATGGTTCGCAAGATGTTGATGTCTTGAATTTTAGCAAGATTTTGTTAAAATTTGCATTTTCAATTCTTTTTAACATTCGTTTTAAACCTTTTCTTCAATTTTTCATAAACTGGAGTTGTTTTTTTGATCACGCTGAAACTTGAAGTGGAGCCAAAAAGCGAGTGGGTGTGCGCAATATTGAGTAATTTTTAAAAGCAGAGTGAGAAAAGTTTACAAAAATTTGTTTTCTAGGTCTTTTTTGCTATCTTTTTTTTGTTCACGTGCGGCCATTCGACTTCTGTTCTCACTGTTTTTGGAGTCTTTTATCGGTTTTTTTTCTCAATGCTTTTCCCAATCAACTCTTCTCTTAGGTCTAATTTTTCTTTTACTCCATCGAAAATTTAGGTCTTTCATTCAGGATTTGTCCTGGTATGTTTTTTCACTTCGTCTGTCAATAATGTTTTTCGCTTTTTTCGTTCACGGGTTGTTGAACATTTTTCTGTGAATCTTATTTTTTGTCTAGGTTAGTTTTACTCTTCTCTTTCTCTGTTCAAAGTGCTTTTAAACATCAGCTGCGCAGTAAAGCAAACTAAAATGAACAGAGTTAATATCAAAAAACGGTTTCAAAATTAGAAACTTGATGAAATCTAGAAATAACAAATTTGGAAGCTCAGATTTAAATTTTGGTTTAGTTAATCTTAGGTCTAATATTTAATAGCTGCACAGCGATAGCTGGGGAACTTTTTGGGCTTCTCGTGTTTTTTTTTTAATTTCGTCGGCAAGATTTTTGTTGCGACCATGACGTCACAATCACGTCAAATTTACTTTTTATTCGTTCGTTCATGCATTTAAACTAAATACGTGTGTGACGTCATTTTTTCTCTTAGTTGAGCGTGTAAGTTTTTGAGCACACGTGAATTACCTCACTCTCAGAAATGACTTCCTCACTCTGAAATTGACTTCTTTAATTCAGAGAAATAAAGTCAGTGTTTGTGTCACTATATTTGAAGGCTATTTAAGAGCAACTAGTAGAAGTAATATGTTATGCTGCATCGTATAATTGGGAAACCGAAAAATTTCTGGCAATCTGAAATTGTGAAAGAGCGAGAAACAGTATAGGAGTGAAAGACTATCTGTGGGAGAACAAATAACTCCTTTTTTTATTCAAAAGAGGTTCTTCTCACATGCTGATATTTTTTTCTGTCGCAGTATTTTCATTTTTCATACCTGATTATTAATAACCGCCGTCAGTTTCCAATCGGCTGTTATTTAGGCGCTCTTTTTTAGAAAAAAAATTAGCTTTACCTTTTGATCAAATTTTTCGTTTTACATAAGTTACGATTTTCACGTTTGACTCGTGGTTTTTCTTACTCACTCTTTCAACTGAATGGTTTTTAAATTCTTTTGCGCATTGAATTATGCAATGTAGTGAATACGGTCAATGTCAAAAGGGCAAAATCAATAGAAAAGAGATAAACCGGTAAAGCCCAGTCATTAAGTCATAGTGCATTAGGTTATCGAATTTGATTAGAGCAATTGATAGCTGACATTAGTTTTAGGCTTAATAGCTTTCAGTTTAGAAGCTGAATTAATTAAAGGCTTGGAATCTAACGTCTGAACTTTTTAAAATAGAATCTATACAAAATGTCTCTAATTTGTTGGGACGTTGCATTTTGTACAGAATTTTCAAAAATCCGATAAGTTTTTGAGTTTTTTTGTTGTTTTCTTCTCTCTCGGTTTCTTGGCATCTTATAATTTGTCTATCATAGCCAAAAGACGCCCATTTAATGAAGGCTGTGCATCGCGACCAAAGTGAAATAGAACATTTTAATTTTTTGTCAAATTTATTCGGCATCGTTCAGATATGTTTATCTATATTTTACGACGAGCAAATCTTTTTCACAGCTAAATTCAGGAGTCTTGTCTATGTTCCTGCATAAAACCATTGCCATTATGAGTTTCTGCTTATAACCAAACTAAACCGGCGAGTCTTTAATAGGAAAGAGCCATTAGATCTGTTAATGGGGACTTATGCCAATTGCAACACAAATAGTTCCTGAAGTACAGGCAGATGATGAAGATTATAATCAAGGTTATAACTACGTTAACGATCACTCGATATATTCACCGACTGTGAGAACAGATTCTAAACGTAGTCAAAGCAAAGGTCAGAAGAATGCGGACAGAAAATCAACGAGAACCAAATCAAAAACTCCGACACGTAAAAGTGCTGAGCCAAGTAAAAGTCGAGACGTGAGCAAATCACCTACAAGTTCCAAGCGAAAATAAAATACCAAGAGGCAACCAAACTTGTTTCCTTTGTCAACCCTGACTTGATTTTTTTTCATACTTTTGGTTCCTCAGCTTTGATAAAAAATCGCTGGCATTTAGCAACAACCTTGTTGTGGTTCGAGATAGAAGCCATATTTTTGAAGTGAATTCCAAAAAGTGACGCAAACTTGCTGAAAACCAGCATCGCATGTTTTAAATGGCATTGTATATTCTTGACCTTGTATTGAACAAAATCTGGCATTTCAAAACTTGCACGTGTGTTTCAATCATAGGTTTGCGCTTTTATCACTTATTAAAACTGCTTTCAGTTCAGAGTTGACTGAAATTTTTGAAGCAACTAAATAAGGTTCTCTATAAGGTCACCTAATTGTTCTAACTTTTCGCTCATATTTTATTGAACAAAGGAAACAGTCAAGAATAAAAGGGTTGCGCCTCAAAAGAGTGCCGATATTGAGCAACCAAGCACAGAACCAAGATTATCTGAAGCTTGCACTATTTGCTGGCTAATACATTTAATCAAGACCAAGCTAAACGCCCTGCAAAAGATCAACCAAGGAATCTCTCTATTGGAGAAGATACTGGACCGACAAACTGCAAAAGCAGTAAATTCTTCGTTTTCCCCTGGTGGCACAGAACCATCTAAATTAGACCGCGTTTACACCATAACAATGCCATTTTTAAACTCTATTGGATTGTCCAACCTTTTATTTGGCTATACAAATCACTAGCAATTCAAAGACACATGATTAATGAAAGAAGTTTGTTAACACATGATATATATAAAACAAAAATATTGGGATATATTTTGTGCGCCCCAAAGTTTTTATGCCCTCAATTTCTGAGTCATTATATAGCACATTACTAAGTAAAAATAGCACGGGTGCGTAAACGTTATGCCCACTAAGTTGGGGAGAGGGGGTGGTAACAGTTATATGCCCACTAGGATCAAAATTTTGTTCACCGGAGGAAAAGGAAACATATTTGTCTCGTAAATAGTGTTTCAATTGTTGTTCGAAACATAAATATTGAGATGAATTTCAAAATTGACATCGTGAGCTTGTCGTTCTATTGCGAAATTTTTAACTTGAGTGTTTTGATCCAACTCAGAGGCTTTAAATATTTATGAGGCTCTAAATATTAAGACTTCGGTATTGAAATCGAATGAAGCATTTGAATTTTGAAGCTATCTGTTGCCGCGAAAGCGTTCTATTTCGCAGCAATTTTTGTTTTTCAATGGTCTAAAACAAAGTCTTTAGTCCTGTAGTCTTTTTATGCTGTTTTTTGCTTGACCGATTGTTGTCTGACGCTTTTAACTTTTCGTCCTCAGAAGGGTAAACAGATAAAGCCCGGGGGGGGGGAGGGGGGGGCATTAAGTGGGTGAGCAGCTCTTGTAGAGCCTTACGCTTTACTAGTCTTAAACATTTAATTCACCGAAACCTCTTCTGAGGATATATAAATTCGTGATCTCTCGCTCAGTCACCCCCCCCCCCCGCTCAACTACCATTACTAACTGGACGGGGTATCCTGCTGCGAGACAAATTAGATGTGATTTCATTCCCTAGTATTACTCCGACTGTTATCTTTCATTATCCGTGCCTATGAGCGTCTTCTTGCAAGATGCTTAAGACTGTTTTCTTGGCAGACCTTTCGAGAAGACGGTTATCTTGTAAAATTCTTACAAGGGTCTTACCAGATAACTGTCCTGTAGCAAAACGCTGCAACCTAACCGTCTTATGATGAAGAGGGGGGTTATATTGAAAGAAACTTACAAAATAACAAAAACTTACAAAAAGAGACATACAAAATAACCGTTCTTCATCGGGAAAACAAATATCACAGCTATGAAAGGTGCTTTCAATGTCAACATAAACATGTGTCACTGAGACAAAAAATATTCAAAATAGGTTTGAAAAGGACTATTACGACCTTAAATCAACGGAAGGGTTCTTAATAAACTCGTTTAATAGTGTTTGTTAACAATTGAAAGTGACTTCAAATATAAAAATGGAAATTCTTATATTTGAAGTCACTGTCAATTGTTAAGTCGCATGGGCCTTGATTAATAAAGCTGCAATTAATAAATTCGCCGTTGCCTTAGAGCAATTGGTTAAGATTACATGAATGATGAAATTTGGATTTTAAATTAAGCTCAAAGTTGGGAGCAATTATTATCGTTTTTGTCGGTTCTACTTCTCACCTCCATTCATTTAACCCCGCATATCTTAATCTATCATTTTAACCCACACATTGGCAGTCGGCGTTACAAGCATATTTTCTCATAATTAAGCGAATAACTAATCCCATGTTTGGTTGTGATAGTTTGATATCCAGCTGAGGCATGACCATGACCCGCAGAGCATGGTTATGGTACCAATGTCAATGGTACCAACTAACTAAATGTTTAAAAGTGGGGTGAAATGATGGGAGGATAAACAGCTGTCTGAAAAAGCGGGACATAGTACTTTTTAATGCAAAGTTTGTGCTTAACTGTTTTGTTCTAAACATTTTTTTCGCTCGATTGAGTGATTCTTAGCTTGCTTGATTTCATGACCTTTTTACGCTTGCTTTCTTTTGTGTTACGTAATCTTAATTACTTTCAATCTCAATTGAAGGCGATTGAACTGAATTGGTGGAATTTTATTACAAGAAGTCAAATGAGAATGCGCCAACTTAAATTTAAATTCAAATAGTCGCCGTCAGATTCTCAGCGGTTATTTTATAGATTCTCTCCTTTTTAAAATAAAAAAATTAGGTTGTGTTGTTGCTGGGTCTTTGTTTGGATATTTTTTGGGTGACTTTAGTGGTGACTTTTTCGATGACGACAATTTGGAAACGGCTTAAACGGGTAAAGCCAGAGGCTGGACTTTTTTTGTTAAAATATTTTTGATGAACGTCGTTGATGTTTAATTACTCTCAAACGAAGTTTGTAGCAATTATATTAGTCCTGTTGGTCTTTTTTAATGCTTGACCGATTTAACGTCTGACTCATTTGACTTCTCGTCCTCAAAAACGTGATAAACGGGTAGCGCCCGTGCAGCCTAAGATCCCCTCACACCGTTGCTCCGCCCACTGCCCCCCTCCCCGCTGGCTAGCTACTGACGAAAGCAAAGCTACTGGCAAAGGCAACCGGTCGTTTGAGAGCGATTTGCCCGACTTTAGTCGGTTATGTTTCATATCAGTAAGTTGCTCGATAGATTTTTTAAACTTTTCAATTCATATGTTTATGCCGACACCAGAATTAATGTAATTTTTTAGCTAAAGCTAGGTTATCGGTTTTTTTAAATTTTAACGTTGTTTGTTTTTACTTTTAGGAGTTGATAAAACGATTTCAGATAATTTTGTGCGTATTTTCGGCTACACAGAAGTGATTTTGAAGGTATTAGCTTCAAAAATATTAACAATTTTTTGAAAAATTTGCAAATTTGATTTGAATCTTAAATTTTTTGTCGTATTTGTCTAATCAGGTTTCCGGTAGTCTACGGGTTAGTTGATTTTTAGATTTTCCCAAGAGCAAACTGTTCGGAAGATATTAGCATCAAAACGTTTAATCCAATTACCAATAATTTAATTTTCCTTGTTATTTTTTTTTAAAAAATTTGTCGTTTTTGTATTCCTGTTTCTGTTCAAGTGGTCTGTGAAACCTCTTTTCAGTTGAACTTTTAAAGACATTATCATCAGAAAATTTTTGTGAATTTGCTTGAGGTTTCGCCATTAATGATAGGTTGTTGTTTTTTTCTGCTTATGTCCCATATGTCAGGCAAGAATGTTCTTAGATGCCATAATTTTTTTTCTTCATTCATTGAAAACTTTCTTCTTTTCTCTCCATAGCAATAGTGCTGTTGAAGACATTAACACCAAGAACTCAATCAGGTTTTTGGATTTTGATATCTTTTTTGTCAAGCAAGCATACCAATGAAGTTATCTATTCATGTATAAGAAATAACGGTGTTGATAGAAGTACTATTTCTTATTACTTTAACAAGGAGAAGTACTAACAATTTAAATGCTTTTGTTCATATTTTTCACTATGTTGGAAACTTCTTTTTGTCTGTGTGACTGGTAATGGTCAGTTAGTGGACTGCTCAAGTCAGAGTTTCTCAAGTTTTCCTTTAAATTAATGTCTTTGGATTGTATTTCAGTCTTCTACTGTTGTTTTATCGATTTGTTAGTTTTAAATTTGTTTGTTTTTGATTTGTTTTAAAATTGTTTTTACTTTCGATTATGTAATCGAACTGTTTAAACTGAATAGAATTTAAAATTCATTCCAATCAATTTGCACAATAAATTGAATACGATTAAGCTCAAAAGAGCAAAATCGAGAGTAACGGAATAAACGGGAATAAAGGGATAAAGCCCGGTCATTAATTTGTAGTACTTCAGTTTATCGGAGTTCATTAGAGCGATTGCTAGCGGGCATTGGTAGCAAGCTTAATAGTCTTCCGTTTAGAAGCCGAATTAAGTATAGACTATCGTATTAAGCGTTTAATCTTTCTCTTTTGAATTATTTTTCAGTTCTTGCTCAATGCTTAAATTGTTCTCAAATTTTTCAACTATGCGGGACATTTCAGATTGCAACCGACCTAAGAGCAATCAATTCGCAAACGGCACAGAAGCACCTCATATATTGAAGCACCTCCCTCCATTGGCAATCAGCTGAGCAGCAGTTAGAACAATTTCACAAATCAAGATATGAGAAAACAATCAGAAGTTCTGTGTCATATTTCCTATAGAAACGAACATCAACAATTCCTCCAATAATCAACAGGAGAAATCGGGCCATCAGAATTGCTGAGATTGAATCAAGAGCACTACCTATTTATCCAATCACAGTTAAGCATTCCACAGTTGCAACAACTATTTGAAGAATTGCTGAAATATAATTACTATTAGCTGATTGTAATTTTTGAACTGTTTGTTTTTCCGACCCTTATGCTTTGCATAGCTGCATCCTGATTTTTGTTGACTATTTATGATCGCCATTGATTTAGTTGTAACATTTCACCTTGTAGAACACCGTGACAAATTTGCCCTGTTGATATATGAATGATATATTACCAAAACGTTTGAATGCTCACTTTTAAGCCCAACAGATGTACAATCTGCTTTTGTTTTATTTAATATATGCGCATTTTTGGACTTATTTCAATTTCTATTATCACTTTAGCTCATAAATTGTAAAATTCTGTTTAATTTATGTATGATTTTCAATATGATAATTTATATTGCATTGCAAACAAATTTTTCTCATTGAAAAATAAAATTGCGATTCTTACCTTTCTGGCGGTAAAAAGCAAAGAAATGCAAAACACAGCTGGCCAAGACCTGAAATTCAGTTTAAGGATTGTTCAAATTTAGAAGCCTGACAGTAAAATTTGAGAGTTATTTTTTGAAGTCATATTGGTTTCAACATCAGGGCAAAAATATTAATTCATTGTTCTGGAAAAAAGTTGGAGCGATTATTGTATTCGTGTGGATCTTAATGCAAAACTTTCGCTTGCACGGTTTGACTTCGAGTGGACTTATGTCGCTGCATTTTTTTAACCTTTTCTGGATCTAAATTACTCTCTCGTTTATACTTTTAAGCCACTGAACTCTTTCACACTTTTAAGCCACGTTTACACTTTTAAGCCACTGTGTAACTCAGTAAATCGAAAACTGTAGTTCGAGGATTCAATTCATTCAGACGCTCTAATAAGCAACGTGTAAGAATACGTACAAAGGAACAACGTTTAAGCATTATAATATCAAGACAAGTGATAACTTAGACGGCAAGAATTTTTTGATGCTCATTTAACAGGTTTTTTCGTCTGATGTCATTGACGTCAAATCAGTTCCTATTCAATCGGCAATTTTCTAGCTAACCTAAAAATATTAAGCCGAAAATCAGCTTAATCTATACATATAGTTGTTATATTTACTTAAAATTAGGTTAAATGTACTTTTTCGGAACTTTCTACGTATATTAGAACGTTTTATGCGCATTTAAATTCGAATATAAATACTCAATTCTGATTGGCTAAAATTCGTTCTTTTATTTACTACGTAACATCCTCCGGCCCGGAAGATGTCGGGAAAACTGGTACAAGTTTTACAAGCGGACGGACGAGTGAACGGACGTACGTATCGGAGCCGTAACGGAGTTCCACAATCCGAGCGGTTGGGTAGTAACCCCTATGGTTGGTTTCCTCAACTATCCAAACCAAGTCCCCGGTCTTAAGTTGTTGCTCAGCAGGCGTCTGCCACTTAGAGCGTCGGTACATACTCTCTGATCCAACGGGACCAGATCGCATTAGCGTACCACTGAGCACGGGCGTAACGTTTACGATGGTCAAATTCATTTTTGCCGACATTAGACGGAATACCGGTAGAGTATTCTCCTATAAGAAAGTGATTAGGCGTTATGGCGTTCAAATAGCACGGATCAGCGCTTACGGGTGTTAATGGACGCGAATTGAGAGCATTCTGCACAAGACAAAAGATAGTATGCGGTACCTCATCCGTGAAGCGACGCGTGCCAAGAATAGTATACAACACGCGCTTGAAGCTGCGTACCAACCTCTCCCAAATACCACCTTGATGTGGTGCACTGGGTGGATTGAACCTCCATTTTATACCTTTGTGAACGAGCTCAGCTGCAATGTTGACAACGTTCCACTTTTCAATACTTTCTCGGAGATCTTTCTCCGCTCCAATAAAGTTAGTAGATTGTCGGACCAAATCATGGCAGGTGTACCCCTACGTGACACAAACCGCTCAACTCCCATAACACAAGAGCTGGTGTCCATGGATGTAACTATATCGACATGGACAGCGCGAGTAGTGAGACAGGTGAAGAGGAAGCCCCAACTTTTCTCAGTAGTACGGCGTACAGTAACATAGAATGGCCTGAAGTAGTCAACGCCAGTGTTAGTGAAGGGAGAGACCGGTAAGCAAGTCTCTCCTTGGGTAAGTAAGAAATGATTGGTTGCGTTGTTACAGCTTGGAATTCTCGGCATCTCAGGCAGTGTGCTTTGATGGAACTCAAAGATGATCTTAGCTTCAGCACTGTATAGTGTTCCTGCACAATTGATCTTAAGTATTCAACGACTTGATGATAATGCTTTACATGGGTGTGTTCAAGGAACAGCTTTACAAACGGATGACGTGCATCTAAGATGATTGGGTACTTAACGTTAAACCCAATTTCCATTAACCGTTTGATGCGGCCCGAGCAACGGATTAGCCCATTTGGACTAATAAACGGTGAATGTGGAAAAATTCGGCTACTCCGTTTAACAAATTTATTGTCAAGATTTTTTCTTTTGGTTTCAAAAGACTCTCCTTGCACCAAGTACTGTAGATGACGCTCGGCTTCGCCAAGCTCATTAGGGTCAGTAATGCTACCATCGAGGTTACGTTAGCCGGCATGTTTCGGCAAAAGCCGGAGAACGTATGCGGCAATGCGTAAGTACTTTTGATAAGAACTAAACTTATCAAACGGAAATATTGAAGGAACGGGATTTATCTGTTTTTTGACAGATGTAGTCAGAGAACGAACGGTATGTGAGCTAGTTAAGAAATGTGGACCTTCGACCCAACTGCTTAGTTGCAATATCTCAGCGGACATTCCACGCTTGCCAGCGTCAGCTGGATTATCCTTAGTTGCGACATTGGTCAACGCTGGTATACTCCAAAGTTTCGCAAACACGGTTTGCAACAAAGATTGGTTGCGTTTCATTAGAGTTAATCCATTGGAGAACGGTCGTGCTGTCTGTCCACATGAATACTTGGTTAACAGTTACAGTACGTGCTTGTGTAATTTCTTTTTTCAGTCGAGCGGCAAGTAGAGCTGCTTTTAACTCCAGTTTCGGGACAGTCATTACTTTCATTGGGCCACACGCTTTTTCCCCAAAACAAACGCAAGCTCTGTTTTTACCTTGCCCGTAGGCGTTGTTACTCGGGCTAGAAGAAATGCGACGGCACTAAAAATATCCTGGGAACTGTCACCAAACATATGCAATTCTACATTATCAAAGGGTCCAGTAAAAAAACTTTGAGCAATTTTGATGTTTCAAGCTTTGGTAAGTCCGCACTCCAAGCCCAAAATCTTTGAACCCTGTCTTGCGGGAGCTCATCATCCCACTGTTGTCCTGTGACACGCCAGATGTCTTTTAAGAGCAGTCGCGCACCGACAGTAAACGGTGCGACAAGACCAATGGGGTCAAAGACTTTCGAGACAAGACTTAGGACCAAGCGTTGCGTGAGTGACTTGGTGATAGCGCAGCTTGTACCCCTACTCACAACTAAAGTGTCATTAGTGTGATCCCACTTTAACCCTAGCACATGCGATGAATCCTCCTGACATGAAACAATAACCTTAGGCTCAGTAGATTGAGGGGAACCAACAATTCGGTCAGCCAGATTTGGTACATTGCTTACGAACTTTGTAAGCTTGAAACCACCGAGATGGAGAAGGTGTACCAATTCCTTCGACCTATTGATGGCTATCTCAGGAGACTCAACTGAGTCAAGGTAATCGTCCATGTAGAAGTTTTCATGGACGGTTTTTACAGCTTTGGGGTAAAATTTGGCATTGTCTCTCGCAGTGCGTTGTAATGCATAGTTGGCGCATGTGGGCGAGTCCTTAGCCCCGAATATATGGCGCGTATATTGATACACTACAACTTTAGTTGTGGGGTCCTCCCGCCACAGAAAGCGAAGTGATGGTTGATCTGATGGTAATACACCAACCTGTAGAAATATTCCCTCGATGTCGGCAGAGACGGCATATGGATGTTGTCGGAAGCGAAGAAGTACGTAAATAGGGTTTTGGAGCTGATCAGGGCCAGTGATCAAGGACTTATTCAGTGAGGCACCATAAAATTTTGCTGCTCCATTTAGCACCCTACGCACCTTACCCGGTTTGTTCGGGTTTAACACCGGATGGTGGGGTAGGTACCACTCTTTATCGGACCGGCACTCAACCTTGTGAGCGTCTGGAACCTCAATTACATACCCCTTATTTAGGTCTTCCTTGATTGTACTAGTATACTTCTCTCTAAGGTCACCCTTGGCCAATCGTTTTTCGAGAGACTTTAGTTGCACAAGGGAGGAAAAGTAATTATTTGGGAGCTGGGTGTTATCTGCTGCCCACAGCATTCCGACATCGTATCTCAGCCCATTGTGTATGGTGGTACTCTCAAGGATTTCGTGAGCCCTTGCGACTGCTGCAGATCTTGAGTCGACCTGCTTGTTTGCCTCGAATGATTCAATGTCGTACCATGACGTTACTTGACTTGCTAACTCATTGTCATGTTCGATATTCACTTTAAAGCACGTTGAGGTTAAACATGAACTTGAGGGTAACGGACCGCTTAAGACCCAACCTATGGGTAAGCGTACGGCAACGGGTGAACTCTTCTAATCGGCAGAGAAGTATTCCAACGCGCGGATGGCATGATAGACATCTTGTCCGAGTATCATCTCAATGTCTTTATAGGAATATGTCACGGGATCAAGGACTGCTAAGTGTGGGTAAGTCTCTTGTAGGGCCTCTACATTAATTTTACCAGAGCCGACCTTCAGACTCTCTTTAACGAAAGGGATGATGGTAAATGGTTGGAAATCCTGGTGTTCTCTTGGTTTCACAGTAACTTCAACAACCCTAGTATCAACTACTTCCTCGGTATTAATACCCTTGACAGTTAGCTTTAGTGCTTTACCGTGCAAACCGAGTCTTTCTGCGAGACTACCGGCCACCCAAAAGTTTTTGCAGGCGGTGTTACACAAAACTAAAGCCTTGGTATCTAAACCCGATGAATTGACCAAATGCAATTCCGTTACCTGAAGGAGCCCCTTAACATCAGTAACAGATGACATCGTTGTGGTCTTATTAGACGGCTGTTGACTAGTAGTTGCTTTACTTTGACCTGTGTTGCCAGAAGGCTGAATGGTATTAGGATTTGTTCAAGAGTTGCTCCATGCAATAGCGTGTTATGCGAACTATTGCACCTTTCTGCTCGGCACTTTCTCGGCTGAGGGCACTGGCGGAATGTGTGCTTATCGCGTAAGCACGAAAAGCAAAGTTTATTATCCGCCACCAACTTAGCTCTCTAGGTTGGAGTTTTTTCCTTTCCTTGAAAACTCGACACTGTCATAGCCGGTTGTTACCTTTGCATACAATACAGCGAGAGTGTTTGTGGAAGAAGATGGCATTTGCTTCTTTGTTTCCCTTTGCTGTGAATTTGATGCAAACACTTTCAAGGCTGTTTTGGTCTTGGTTACTGAAGTGCTGTTATCTTCAGGCCTTGCCTTGGTTGGGCTTTGTTTCATAAGATCATGGGCCTCAGCCTTTTCTTTAAGCCAACCGATAAAGTCAAGGAGGGTAGGCTTAACCCAGTGCTTCTTAACCGTAAAGAGAGACCATGACTCTTTCATGTTTGGTGGTAACTTCTGTACCGCTTGGTTAAGTAGGGAAGCGCTTTTCAAGTCAACATCATATGATACTGACTTGAAAACCCCAACGAGGCTGGATATGGCTGCAGAACAGTTAATGATGTTATCTCTATTGTGTATTTTAAGAGGCGGAAAATTGCTTAGTTTATCCAAGTGTGCACTTACGACTGCATGTGGCTGGCCAAATTTACGTTCTAAAGTCCTTAGTGCATCCTTGTACATTGAACCACAGTAAGCAAACTCGGCGATTGCAATCTTTGCTTTAGCGGTGACGAGTGTTTTGAGGTATGTCAATTTAATGTCAATTGAGGTATGTCAATTTAACGCTGTTGAATTGACCATTCCACTCGTGCCATTGTAATGGATCGCCATTAGACTGAGCAAGTTTCCATTCTGGCAAGGGGTCATTTTTCTTGCTGGTTATTGCATCAGCCAACGCCCCAATCAATGACGCATTGTCTGCTATTGAAGGGGCGGGCGCAGACACCTGCGGACCACTCCAACTCAACGGTGTGGGCCCAACATAAGGATTTGTTGGCCAAAAAAGCGGAGTGGCTAGACCAGGTACAATATTACTTGTAGTTGCGATCGGGTTTTCCTGTTGTGTACCGGATGGTGATTGCATATCAATCAAAAGGGGTGAAATCGAAATTTGTTGTGGAAAATTAGTAACTGATGGTGCGATGTGTGCCTGTACATTTGGAGCAACAATTTTTGCGGTAGTAATGTCTTGGTTGACTAATGACGGTCTGTGCTGTGGAAGACGCCAATGACTCATACTTGGCACAAAGTGTTGGCCAAGAAGGATATTGGGAATATTTGGGACAGGAGGAGCAACGGAACGTACGACTTTGTGTACTTGGTTAGTATTGTTTTGAAAAGTGTTGTGGACGGGAGGCTGATTGATCAAGGGGGCGTGTGGAATTCGAGCAGTGAGGTTAGGTGCAAAGACTGAGTTCGGAAAGGGAAGGTCATTCAGATGAGCGGGTTCGGAGTTGTGCTGTTGTGTGTTTGGACTTAGTGTGGCCCTTTGGTGCAAGGGAACGTTTATTGCGGAGGCTGGATGATTTGTTGTCGGAAAAAGAGGAAGAGTGGCGTTTGGTGCTCGGGGAACAAAATTAATTTGTTGTCGGGAGCATATACGCTGGGCCAAATTTTCCTTGAACAGACTAGTTTTTTCAGGTCCCCTGGATTCTGAAATTTGAAGTTGTGCGTGTGGAAAAAAAATCGGACGAATTATTTTGGTTTATTTGAGGTCGAACGGGCTCTTGATTGGGTGGTGAAGAAACCACTGTGGCGTGTACAGAAGGCGGGTGACTATCTGTGGTTCCTTCGTTAGTTATGCTCGGAAGCGCCGTGCTTTGTTGGCCTGTTTGATTTATTTGCTCCCGTAGGTGCGCCTGGTACAACGCCTTTGCTGTAAGGTCTCATTGCTTAAAATGTAATTGCCTCGACCATTTTTTGGAATAGAATGCCTTGAAATTTCAGTGTTCTGATCTTCCACTGTTTTGCCGTTGTTGTGGCTAGGACATTCTGGAGGGTCAATCATAACATCTGGTTCACTAGTTTTCTCCTCATTCTTAAAACTTAAAGCAAGTGAGGTGTTGATCCAGTCTTGGACAGCCTTTTCACTTCTCATTGAGCTTCTAGCACTTGCAGTTGTTTCAGATTGGCTACCTTTAGAAACGGCGTCCAGCAATTCAAATTCTTGCAGAGTTGCCTCTGCCAACCGTTTCCTGTTGTTTTCCTCCAGTTCAACTAATTCCATTTGATTTTTCTGTTTAGCAAGGCGAATGGTTGCCTCATTCTGTTTTTCAATTTCTTCGCGCTTCAATTTAGCAATTACGTAATCATGTTTACGCTGACTAGGTTTTTTTTTGACGAGGCCACAATTGAGGGAAGTCTAGAACGAATGGAAGCCCTTGGTTCCTGGAACTCACTCACTTTATCATCAGCAGAGTTGATGTAGTTTTGTGCTGAAGTGAGTATCTTGTCGTTCCTAGTTGTCATTGCTTCCAAGTAAGACTCTAAGGAAAGAACAAGTGCACTTGGATCCTCCGTTTTTCCAGCAAATGCAATCAGGTCCTAATTTTTGTCTACAACAGTTATAAACGCTCGTTGCACTTTGTTACTAGGCGTTCAACATTCACTCGCCTACTTTGACTATTTATACAATGAAGGATATCTTCATGTATAGCATGCAGTTCAGCTCCACGCTTTGACCTGGCAGCGTACAACTTTTTGACTTTTTGATCAGGACTATTAGACATCACGATTTTATTATTTCCAAAGACCAGCAAAACTACCACTGCACACGGTTACCTATTATAAGCACACACCAAACAAACTAGATACACACTCAACAAACCCAACGCAAAAGGCACCAAACACAGCACACTGTAGACAGTCTGTAAAACAAACCACCCAATGAGCAGAAAATGACGTCGAGCACACAGTGCCCAACTAAAACAGAAGTGGAGCGCTGAACGCTATACGCTCAACGCGGAGGGAAACAAAGGACACACGGGAAGTCGAGCGAGCAACGCGCGACGAAACGGAGACGTTACGGACGGGAAGTTGAGTGAGCAACGCGCGACGCAACGGAAACGGGACAGACGAGAAGTCGAGCGAGCAGTGCGCGACGGAACGGAAACGGGACGTGCGGGAAAGCAAGCGAAAAACGCGCATCACGAAACGGAAAAGAACAGGCGGGAAATGAGGTCTGAAAGAACTATGTTAGCAGACCACAGCAAAAAACTCAACCAAACAACCTAGCCGTAACTCCATAACAAACCTAAGTCACACCCTAGGAAGGAGAGAAGCTACAGCAAGACAATCTAGCATAGTTCATTATGGGGCTTAATATATCAACAAATTAATTTGCGGCAATGCAGTAGTACACTAAAAGGATGAAAAGGTCGAGAAATTCACTAGCCGTAACTCCAGATTAAACTTAAGTCACATCCTAGCAAAACCCAAACCACAACAAACAATCAGCACACTAGCGGTACTAAACAAACTACAGCGCAATTGAGGAAACTACAATAGTGTATTTGTAGACAAAGACAGTTGGAAAAGTGAAGAAACAATCCAGCCGTAACTCGAGAGTAAACTTGAGAAGTCACACCCTAGAAGGCAACGAGACCAAACCAACTAGCAATCATACAGGTACACACAAACATACAGCAGCAAAATCAATCTACTACAACAGTAGGGCTAGTAAATTAGTAAAGTTGAAAAGTCAAAGGACAATCCAGTCGTAACTCGAGAATAAACTTAAGTCACACCCTAGAAAGCTATAAGACCTAAACAACAAACCAGCATACTAGCATACTCAACATACTACAGCAAAAACAACCACATTCTTCATCACATATGACATACATCGAAATCCGGAGAAGTAGCGGAAGAAAACGGAAAACAATGTTTTGGGAGAGCGAGGTTATTGAAAAGAAAAACGGAACACTGAGAATTGAAAAGTTAAAGGACGAAAAGGACGCGGACGAAAAACGGTACATAAACGAGCGATGAGTAGCAATTCGATAACTTTTTTTGTAGGCCGGGGTTTGTGAAAATTTTCACAACTTTTTGGGTTTATTGAGTTTCACTCAATTAACGAACCTTCGATTGAAAACTTTTGTCCTATTTTTTCAAATTTTTTGGTCACTTTTTTTAGCAAATTCTTTATTACGGAATGGTAATATAGTAAACGACGGATTTTGTATGAAAGCTCTGTTTATCAATAATCGGAATCGATTTTTTCGAGTTGCCTCAAAATTGACCAAAAATTTTCAAAATTGCACAATTTAGCATTATGTTCTCACATTTTTTCTCATATCTGAGGTTATTTTTTTATACAACCATAGTAGACCAGTTTTTTCAATTTCTTAACATTTGACCACAAATTTTCAAAATTGATGTTTTTTCAGTTCAAAATTTATTTTTGGGGGGTTAATGGTGACCGTTTATCACGAAATTGTAAGCAATAAATCCGTTGTCTAACAAATTGGAGTTTGGGGTGGCTAAATTTGCTAATATTTTTTTTTCAAAATTGCTTGATTTTAATATCCAAAGCAACATAGAAAAAATCACTGTTTGGATTTCTTGCCGTCTAAACTCCGATAATTAAATTAACGCACAAATTTATTCCAAAATTTAGTTCTGTCTTACAGTTTTTTGTGGTCCACTTCTGATATCTGGCGTCAATTGTCTTGATTGCAGTCTCTCGCTTTTTTCCTGGATGTACGTTAAACCTCGGGTGCGGTTTTTTGCCTTGTTTGTCATCCAATTCTAAGCTTCATGGTCGAATGATGGTGGCTCACAAGTGATTGGCGAGAGCATCAATGGTATCCAAAACAACCAATCCAGTCCCAGAGGCCAGATTTGCTTCTTTCAGGGATGAGAGGACACTGCCAGACGCTTCGATTGAACTGGCTCCACCTCCTACGGCCGTTATACTCCACTGGCCACCCGACGAATTGATTACATCTGATACTGAATTAGCTGTAGCGCTGGCTGAGATAGAGATCTTCTTGTTTGAGAAAGGGGTGCTCTTCACATTGGCTGCACTAAGTGGGTTCACTAATGGCTGTCCCAGTGCCTTCAAATACGCAGTCAGTCCCGGGTCGCGGCACCAAATGTAACTCAGTAAATCGAAAACTGTAGTTCGAGGATTCAATTCATTCAAACGCTCTAATAAGCAACGTGTAAGAATATGTACAAAGGAACAACGTTTAAGCATTATAATATCAAGACAACAAGTGAAAACTTAAGACAGCAAGATTTTTTTGATGCTCATTTAACAGGTTTTTTTCGTCTGATGTCATTGAGACAATTGTCTAGAAAACCTAAAAAATATTAAGCCGAAAACCAGTGGTTATATTTACTTAAAATTAGGTTAAAAACTTTTTCGGAACTTTCTACGTATATTAGAACGTTTTATACGCATTTAAATTCGAATATAAATACTCAATTCTGATTGGCTAAAATTCGTTCTTTTGTTTACTACGTAACACACTGAATTCGTGGTTGTTTACTACAGAAGCGCCGAGTTTGGTTTCAACCTTTCACTTTAAAGTACGTCATTTTTGACATGATAGCCGAGAGGTAAGGTGTGTGATGGTGAAGGTTTGTGATGGTAAGTTGTGTGACGCCAATGATTGAGAGTTCAATCCCCTGCCTCAGTGAAGCTGTCTGTAAGGATGAGCTCTTACTTAACCATAGCTTCAAGTTGCCCATAGCCTGACCAATGTTGGCTGCAAGAATTGTACAACGTGAGTCAGACGCAAAAAAGTGGCCATAGTCAACGAAAAAAGAGCATTCATGCTCACCAAATGAACAGTCTGAGATGTGGGGAATAATTGAAAAGGGACAGCTGAGAACAGGCTACTGTTAATACACTGCAGACTGAAAGCCTAATGCTGCTCCGCTGCGATTACGCAGAAACACATTTAGTTATTTGAAGACGCTGCTTGAACGCGAGGCCCCTTGAAGCTAAACCCCGTCACCGTCATTGCGATTAGTCCGTCGTTAGTCGTTTTTTTTTTAAAAAAAAATGTGGCGTGACAGTCGTTAAATCGAGCAAATACTTAGTTATATAATGGGAACAAGGCAACATTAAGAATCGTCTCAAAATTGTTCTCATAAACAAGTGGCAGAAAATTTAACGCAGCAAGGAAGTAAAAGAAGGTAGACACATACAGACAATAATTTGTAAAACATGTGCTGCCGAAATCATCAACCGAGCGTGAATGACATAAAATTACTTTCAACGTGCCATTAAGAGTAATATCTGACTCAAAAACTCTTAGACGGTAGATTTTTTGCACGAATGGTGGAAACTAGGTTGTATTAACTTAGTTTATTAGTTTTGTTGCCGCCACCATCTCTGCATTGTTTTTTGCCATAATTTTTTTGAGATTGTAGGAACAACCGTGTGGTAATGATTGTAACCACATCTTGTAACCATAACAAAAGTTGTACAACTTCCGCCAATAAGTTGATTATGGGCCATTTAATTCCACCGCTTTGAACTGGATCAGACTTTTTCCCGCCAGTCTTGTCTTATCAATGTCTTGCTTTTGTTTTGTGTGCATTGGGCTCTAAAACATTATTTCATCAATAGGCTATTTTATAAGATAATAATCTTATAAAATAATCATCTTGATGAAATCGTTTTTAGAGCACACAAAACAAAAGCAAGAGATTGTTAAGACAAGACTGGCGGCAAAAAAGTCTGATCAAGTTTAAAGTGGTGGATTTAAATAGGCTATAATCAACTGATTGGCGGAAGTTGTACAACTTTTGTAATGGTTACTAGTGTGGTTAAAATCATTACCACACGGTTGTTCCCTCAGCGTCAAAAAAATTTATGACGAAAAACAATGTAGCAATGGTGGCGGTGGAAACAAACTAAGTTGATGCAATCGAATTTTCACCATTCGTGCAAAAAATCTAGTTAGATGTTTCGTAATAGATAAAAAAAATTTAAGTGCACAAAAATTTGTTCTCATTTGAAAAAAAACTGAGGACTAAAGCTGTCTCTTGTGTTCATTCAATGCTGTTCACATTTAAAAAGGGGTGTGAGGTCAACCGTAGCCATTAACACCTAATCTTAGGTATAAAATAGTTATTGACATAACGTCAAAACGACCTGTGACACATTTTGTAGTAAATGGTACATCAAGCAAAAAAAAATGTGAGATTTTGATCAATTTTTAATTGCATTGCATTGAACTTTGAAGCCAATATAATAAATTTCTGCTTCTTTTTACGAATCGAAGAAGCGTATTTTTGTTCTACTGGTTTTTACGACCTGAAGATTGACTTGTGTTTTCGAAAAACGGACTTGAACGGTAGCTTACTAGATTTCTAATGTAAAGTAAGTTATCCTTGTAGTATTCAATGTTGAAAGGTCCTTTTGGAACAATCTGATCTCCTCCCTACTCAAACAACAGACAGCCACTACTTAAAACCCACCAACTACTTACCACCTCCCCCCCCCC
Source organism: Convolutriloba macropyga (assembly GCF_964194025.1). NCBI lineage: Eukaryota > Metazoa > Xenacoelomorpha > Acoela > Convolutidae > Convolutriloba > Convolutriloba macropyga. The sequence continues at coordinate 20,962,721 of NC_134472.1, forward strand.
ACTACACCCAAAACGGTCCCCACCATTCCCCTCCAACTACCTACCCGCGCCCCAAACAAGTTTTTGTGGATGTTTTAAAATTCATGAGATAATTTTAGTGGGTAATAATAGTTTTTTGTTCTCTTTTTGTCTGTGATCTTTGGTATCTCTGATTTATTAAATTCGGTTAAGACTCTACATTGCGCGAGTGTTCGAGTTGTTTTCGGTATTGTACCAGTTTGGTTTGTTGTGCAAAACTTTAGTTGACCGTTTTTGAGAGACTTAGCCCCCTGAAGACTTAGCCCCCTGTTTGTAATTTCTCCTTCATTCATAATTTAAAACAGCTAAATTGAATTGGCGGCAGTTTACTGCAAAAATTGTTGCGAAAACTGGTTTCATTCTTGTTACCTAAAATCTTAATGGTGGTTATTCTCATAACGTTATTTGAAGCCCCCGGACTGAGCTTTTTGTCCCCTTCCTCGAGTATACCCCTGCCCCATTGAATCAAGCTTCAATAGATTAGAGCTCCCACCATTGGTTCGAAAGCAATTGTTCAGACTTCATTCGTTATGTTCTAATTGTTCCAAAATCTCTCGCAAAATGTTTTGCTTTATCCCGTCAACAACTTAAAATTTAGAGTTGAACTAAGAATCTATAGTTTTTCAACGTAAGAGCTTCTGATTTCATTTCCGTATTCTGAGGTTTGATAGATTTTAGTTTGTTGGTATGATTGTCTCTGCGATAGTTTTTTGGCAATAAACACGACTTCTATGACCCGATCTTGTTGTCTTCTTAATACTGTCATTGTTCTCCATCCAAACTACAAACTAATGGTTTTCGCGAACACCAAACAAAATGTTAAATCATGATTTAATATTTTCTTTAAAGTGAATAGTGCAGTCCACCGATTAAAAAATGGTCACCAATATTGTTAATTGCTTCTGAACGAAGTTCATAGCAGTTTTTGTAAACGTGTGTCCTTTTTATGCAAAATTTTCGCTTGACAGTTTTGACTTTTCAAGTGCCTTTTACGACCTTGATTTTTACTTTTCGCGTGATCTAAAATTCTCTCTCAATCACAATTTCAAGCAGCTGAACTCAATTGGCGGCAATTTAATACTAAAAGTCAAATGAAAAGTGCGCCGAAACTGATGCCATTTTCCACTTTAAATCTTAATAGTGGTATATGTTAACCTCTAATGTGGTTATTTGAAGCCCACTATTGAACTTCTTAGTCACATTTAGGCTCCCCCTCCCTCCCCCCCGACTGAAGCAGGCTGCAAATGATTAGAGCTCCCACTAGTCGTTCGAGAGCAATTCTTCCTACGTTTAGTCGGTTATGTTTGTATAATCATATTGTAACGACCTGGGAACAACGATGCGTTAAAGCTATGTTCAATCGCTAAATTTACACCAATATTTGGTAAAATCTTGGTTGAAATTGGAAAATTTGGGAGGCTTAAATTATCATAGGTTATAAGAAGCTATATCTCAATGGGCATATATGATTTTTATGCCCCAGGTGAGCGTGCTTTTTTTCATAGTAACGTGTTCTCTTACAATACACTTTTGTAAGTGGGGTTCTTAAAAAATACTGTCTGAAACAGAATAGATTTCAAAAAAATTGTAATGGTGGTCTGAAAAAGAGGGTGGGGGGGGGGGGGGCAAAACAAAGTTGATCTAACTTTTCCCATTAGTCTCTCTCCCTATCTTTCTCTTTCTCTTATTTATTGAGCAATTTTATTGATAATTTATTAAGCATTAAATATTTGAATCTAACAAAAATATTGATTCCAAACAATTTATTTAAGTGCTGATTTTTAAGTAGCTGCGCTATAGAAAATCCAAAAGTTAAGAACAATTTACAACATGGAAAAGTATAAAAATTCTATGTTAAACTGTTTGCAATTTTTACCCCACAGAAAAGTTCCATCCTCAAAGAGAGCAATTAAAATGATGATTGTCTGTTATGTAAACCTCCGTAAACTTAAAGAAATTATTAAGGGAAACAGTTACACGTTTTCAATGAATTAGAAAAATTTAAGAAGTAATCAAATATCAAATTCTTCGTTGATGTCACCCCTCCCAACACTTCGTCTGTCCTCTTCCTCCGGAACCCGCTCCGGTCCTCGCAAGTCGTATCTGGCATTTTGTCGTTGGTTATTCGGGAAGTACGTGTCTTCCCGAACGCTTTCACGGTATTCGGGCTCTCGGCCAGATCTTCTTGGCAAGCTGTATTCGTGATCTGATGCACTTCGTCGTCCGTTGTAGTCGTCGCCGCGATACGATTCGACTCTCGAGTTATACCCGTTTCTCGGCTCATCGCCGCTGCTTCTAGGATCAATTTCGGGCCCTCGTGGGCTATAATGGCCATCTCTGTCCACATCGAAATCGCGATTCCGGGGTTCCGGGTCATATCGATCGTCCAACCTTAATTCGTTTTGGTTATTCTGTTCGTCACCGTAAACATCGTAATCGGCCCTTGGGCTGTTTTGGCGATAACGGTCTTCGTCGGCCTGATCGTAGTCGCGGTAGAATCGGTCGTTGAACTCGGCAGTTTCTAGTCGAGGGTAGGGGTCGTTCGGGTCTCTCTCGTAGGCCATTCCATCGTCATTATATACAACACCCGCATCATCCATTTCAAACTCCAGCCTTCCATCTTCCATTTTGTTCAGCTGAAGTTCATAGCTCAAATTTAGAGATATAAAACGGTTTTCATCGTTAAAAATCGTCAAATAAATTAGGACAAACAGTTTGCTATACGCATAAAAATATAACTGCTGTCGAGATTCGCTCAAATCTGAGGTTTGCGACCGAATTAACCTTTTTAAAGGTCATTTTAGAGAAAATCCAAACATATGCTGTGCTGGGGAATATAAAAACAAAAGAGCGAAAAAAACATTTTGCGGGAAAAACATACACAACTTGGCAAGAGATCGCTGATGTTGAGCAGCATCATCAAAATTGAAAATTGTCGTGTCGTGCAAGAGAACCAAATTGACAAGCATGCTTCAAGCACACTCCAACAGAATTCTTAAGAAACCAGCGCGAGGCTATCCATTCAACACAAAATTGGGACTACTCATGTCCTACTTCAAAATAGAACTACGAACAGACAGACAAATTGAGAAGTTGGGATGCTTAGTTCGGTTCTTACTTTTAAAAAGTTTTTACTTAAATTCAGTGAAGTGTCGAAATCTTACAATAACATTTAACACGTCTAACATATCTAAAATCTCAGCATTTTTTGTTTTTTTTTTACAATTCAAAGAAAAGATTTTGAATTGTATTAGGGCGCTGTCTTTTTTTTAGATCTGTTAACACATTTTTCTTAATTTTGAAGTCAAATTGAATTGGTGATTTTGGTCACGCCGAAACAGGAAGTGGAGTGAAAAAGCGAGTGGTTTTGCGGCGTGAAATTTTTTCGCTCTAATTTTGAAGTAGAGTGAGAAAACGGTGTTTGAACAAAAAATTGTATTCTCGCTAGAAGTTTTTAGTTCATATGCGGCAATTTCACTTTGATTTTTACTGGTTTTTTTCAATTTTTTGGATCGGATTTTTTTCTAATTGGTTTTCATTCATAATTCAATCTAGGCCTATTTTTTATTTGAACCAAGTTTTCCTTTCTCGCTAGTGATTTTTTGTTCACATGCTGCATTTAAACTTTGATTTTCTTTTTTTAATTTTTTGATCTAGTTTTTTTCGGAAATGGTTTTTTCAATTGACTCATAGTTCGTTCTAGATCTGGTCTTTTGTTTAGCGAATGAAAATTTTTCGAATTGTAAGTCAGGACTTGTCCGGCTATTTTTTTATGGTCTGTTCACACATATTCCTAATTTTTGAAGTCAGATTGGAGTGGTGGTTTTGGTCACGCCTAAAAAGGAAGCGGAGCGAAAACGCGAGTGGTTTTGCGAAATGAAATGTTTTCACTCTAATTTGAAAGTCGAGTGATAAAACGGTGTTCGAACAAAAATTCGCATTCTCGCTAGTTGTTTTTTGTTCACATGCGGCAATTTCTTTTTGATTTTTACTGTTTTTTTTTATTTTTTGGATCGGATTTTTTTCTAATTGGTTTTCCCAATCTATTCATAATTCATTCTAAGTCATTTTCTGATCGAACGAAATTTCCATTTCTTGCTATTGGTTTTTTTCATTCACATGCGTCATTTTGACATCGATTTTCTGTTTTTTTTCAATGGTTTACCCAATTCACTAATGGTCTCGGTCTAGTTTTTCGAGTTTCAGTGAAAAAAATATGACAAAAATGTTCTTTATGTTTCTACAATATTTACTTCAATTAAAGGGCAGACACAAATAGACAGATTTTATCATGCAGGGATCAAAGTAAAATGAGATGAAATTTAATATAAACGAAATAGGCCACTTAGTTCAACCGAAAAAAGATTGCCTCAGGCACCTCGCTTGGTCTCTGTTACATTGAAATTTAGTTTTCCTTTTTTTAGTCGTATCTAGTTTCTTTGGAATTAATTAGCAATAATTTTTAAGATAAAGAAGGGGTCTTTTTTGTTTTGTTGGTAGGATGTATTGACAAACTCTCAGTAAAATTAGTCTGAAATCGACTTAATCAAGACGAAGATTCAAAAAAAAATATCCAGGACAATAAAAATGTAGATATAATTCTTAAAGGCAATGACACCTGATTGCTGTTAAAATAAAAAACAATTTAAAAAGTTCTCGCAAAATGCACTACAAAATTGATCTCTATAAAAGTATTCTGTAGTATCGAAATAAAAGCCAAAGATCACTTTTTTTATCGAACATGATGTGAGACAATAGTGACAAACAAAGCAAAATACGAGTTCTGCAGACAAAAAACAATTGTACAGTCATCCCTCATTAGCACAAAAATAATGAATCAATTAAATTTTCTAGACGTTTTCAGATGACTTTCACAAAATTGACGTAATTGTTAATGCAGATATGCAAAACAAACTAACTCCACTACAAAATTTGATTTGCAAACGTGGTTTAGCGATATGTAATTTAACAACGAACAAAATTAATGTATAATCAGATTTATTTTCCAGAGTTTATCTGCTGTTGAAGCTTATCTTGGACCAACCACTTCTTGGATACTATCGATCGTCTAAAATTAAGCAGGCACAAATCAAATTCTTATCATTTTATGGTTCCGGAAGGCAGTTTTTGAACTTTACAAGCAATATGCAACTATTTAGTGCACATAAATAACCATCAAGCAAATCTGGATGATGATATTGTTAAACAATATGACAAAAAAATGAAAAGTACTTATGTATGTGTCTACAGTAAATACGTAATAAACTACGCGAAAAGACAATTTTAGATTATTTAGATGGATTTATTTGCGCTGTTTGGATCCATTAATAAGCCCCTACGTTAGAAAGTGTCAGTCAAAAATTATAATTTTCTTAATGTATGCCTGAAATTGACTATCCATTTCGTCAATATTTCTCTTTTAGGCTGAAAATTTTGCCAATATTTCGGTAATCAATAATTCAATCTGACAATAACAAGTCGACTCTAAAAAATTCTCTCCATTATCGGCTCTTCAGCTCTCATTGCAAGACAAGAAAGAATATTAATGGTTCAGTGGTAAATTTAACGTTTTTTTAAATAAAATTTCTTTTTTGGATTTTAAAACTCAACAGTGGTAGACAGCTGAAATGCTAACTGCAATAAATAATTTTTGACTGCGTCGCTCTATTTTTTGAAAACATTTAAAGTCAAAATATTTATTTACACTATCCATAGGTTTTATGCATTTATATTCTTCGTAATGACAAAGTGCAATTGTTATTAGTCTCTACATCTTAAACATTTCGGAATACGCATTATAGTTTCTGTCTTCTGCATAAATTAATGAAATAAATATCCATGCTTTTGCCTGGACAATAATAGGTAATGTCTAATAACAATCAACACCTGCCATTTTAATTAGTAGCACCCTGTAAATCTGTAATTTTTAAATAAGATAGTTCTAAAATTGTTTGGAAGGAGTTTTGTTCTTGGCTCAGAACCCAAGAGTAAAATAACGAGAGGCAATCCATAGCGTAAAATTTTTCTGATCAGACAGTTCCTCTTTCCTTTAAAACTAATCTCTAATCGGACTAAAATACGCTCTGAAACCGCCCCCAATCATACTATACATGCTCTATTTTTTCTATCAAAACTATGTCGTATGTTCGATGCCAGATCGGACCAGCCAAACCATAAAAATTCGGGTGATTCCCGAATTTTACACAATAAATAAACTTCTTTTGCATTACGTGATAACAGAAAATGAACAATTTACTATTATTTCTTCAAGGTTAATTTTCAGTGAATGTTTTGAATGTATTGAATTTGTACACCCAGACGCACGTTTGTATTTTTACATATTGATTTACCATGTAATGACACGTAACTGGGGGAGCATAACGTACTGAGGGGGGGGGGGCACAAAAGATCCTATTCTTCTTATAACAAGTGCTACAGTTCCTAGTTACAAAATCCGATTTGGCTAAGTGCAAATTAAGTAAATGGTTTAGACTACACGACTGGAGATAGCCGCTGGTTCAGACGACTACCAAGAATCAAGTGCCCCCCCCCCCCCCCCCAAGAGTCAAGACGTTTCTCAATGTTCAGGTGTTTGTCCATTTTTTTCGCCTGAGGAGGGTAATAAAACATGCGGCTATACGCCATTACTTGAAAAAGGAACCTAAAGAAACTGGTTTCGTTTGAAAGGCGGGTAGCTGTTTCATTTTCTCAAAAAATTGGCAATCACGTTTCGTTTTTTAACAGTAAACTAGTACTGGCGTGCGACAAACCTCTTTAAGGGTTAAGAGTCGGGGTTTTGACTATGGTTTGGGAAAAAGTTTTCCAGCATCAAAACTCGGTCTTTAGTTATTAAGCTGTTACTAGCATACTATCAAAGCTTGACTCAAACGAGCGTTTGAGCAGGAAAACTGTGGTCACAATTTTTGCGAACGAATCCAAATCTACAAGGGTCGCTTTTATCTGCAGGGCATTGATGGCCTATAAAGCTTACAAATAGCTCCAAACCAAAAAAAAAGAAACTATTTTAATTATTGATTGAACCCGTTTCGAGAAGCAAACAAATTTGTGCTGCAATGAATATGCACACAAACAAAGACATGCAGTTGAACTTTTCGCAATTTTATAGCGATGTTCAAAACATGAGAAAATCTTGGGGTCCGATTCGAGAACAATTATAATTTTGCGATCTTATGAATGATACACTGACGCAGACCGGGCGAGCGTCACTGGCTGTGAATTATTAGTTTTCGATTATCCACAACCCCCGAGAGCGCGAGCAATTTTTTGCGACATCTTGTCAAATTTTCCCTTATCAGAATGTTATGTTTGCGCTCATTTTTTAGTGCTTTCGAATCCACATTTGGTTAAATTCTCTTTTTGGCGTACTCCAGATTTGATCTCAAAATCATTGGAGCGCACTTAAGTAAATTTGATTTTGGGCCATTTTAGACTCGGACCATAGCGTGGTTTTTGGTTCTATTCTAATAAACTGTAGAGGTATTCATTTTTCAGATACAATATTTAACAACAATTTCAATATGGATTAGTTGCTCCAAAAGGGGATAAATTTGTGACGCGATTAATGAAATTGCAATGTTCGGATTGTATCTTGAGATATTCGAAAGCTTCATTCAAGTTCCATAAATTTAATGCTATTCAGTTAAAAGTTGTATATCTGGAATGGAAGATATTTCCGGATCCAAACAGTCATGTTATGCAACATCTTTAGTCCAACAATACACCTTAAAAACAGATTAATCCAATCAATATACTATATAGTCTAAACTGACCAAAATTATAATATATGTTATAATCTAACCTTTTTGGCTTTGGACCAAGTATCGCCCCTGGCTTTGTTCAGCGCCCCTGTCACTTGCTTCCTGGGTTTTCCCTCGTCCCAAGTCCAGAAAAAGTAGACCAAAACCACCACGATCCAAGTAAAAGCCCAACAAGCGCCAGCAATTAGCCCGATTTGCCAGGAGTACAGTCGCTTTCGGATGATCATGTAGATTTCGTGGAAGTATTCACCCTTGACCTGGGTTCCGTGGTTGCGTTTCATGACCGGTCGACGTCGCTCACCGTCTGCACAGAACACCCCACTTAAACTGACCTTATCCTCGATATTCTCAATGGTTCTGCGCAGCTCCTGGTCACAGAAAAACGGATTCCCGTCAAGTTGAACTGACAAACCTCCAAAAGCTCCATCCCAAAATGGTCGCTCGTCAATGTCCGTAAACTCATTTTCGACCAATACGACGTCTTTCAAATTCGGCAATCCTGCAAATGTCGCCGCCTCCATATAATCGATTTTATTGTTCTTCAGGTAAATATACTCCAACTGTTGCAAGCCACGAAAACTGCTTCGGGTCAATTTTTTGATATTGTTGTTTGAGAATTCGATCACGCGGATGTCACAAGGAATGTCCCAGTACGGTATCTCGGTGAATCCTTGACCAATGCAATTGACGACTTCGTCTTGAACTCTCGCACGATAGATATCGAAAGTGGTCGGAACCCCACACGTGCAGTTTTTAGGACATTGCCCGGAAGATGAACCCGAGATATCGTTCTGCCCATAATTGACTGTACATAATACTAAAAATTGCACCATAAAAAGCCACAGTCGAAGCATGACTAATGGCCGATTCAGTAAATAAGTAAATATGGTTAGCTTGCTCGCTTATTTGTTAAAACTTTGGTATTTAAAATACTAAGTGAAAGTAAACTAAAACGTGTTTAGAATGCGCGCTATGACGAAAGGTGCTCAATTTGCTCAGTGGAGTTTTAAAATGGTTTTGTTCGAGCATTTTGAGAATAGAGCAAGTTGCTTTGTGGCCATGCAAGTTTAAAACTCTAGCTCGAAGAAAAGAAATTTTGTGGTAAATTGTTGGCCAAAAATATACTGTCATGTTAGATTTGTGTGCATTTATAGTAGTAATTCGTGTGTTAGTTTTAAGGCATCAAAAATGGCCATAAACAAAATACCAAAGGCGATGTTCTAGAGCAGTTCATTAGACAATCATAATAAATCCCCTCTCACAAAAACATTAGTAGGTACGAACACTCCCACGGTGGGGGGGGGGGGGGGGGGGGTATGTACCTAGATTGTTCCCGTTCCGTAAGTCAAAGAATTGATTGTCGGTATCGTTGGTTTTACCTAAACAAGCTATTCGGTGAAAATGGTGAGTTTAGAAAATAATCAAAAACGATCATTTAGCAAGTTCAATTAAAGCTTTCAACTAGTTTAGTTTCCCTAACGAAGTGATACCTGATAAATCATCTTGCAAAGATATCCAAGATCTTGAGTCCATTCACAAAAAGTTGGGATACCGTAACAAGATTTCAAACCTTAACAATTCAAGTGAGCATTATCGACAAAAAATTGTTCTTAAACATGCAGAGATCTCGTGACGTTTTAATCAAGAACAATAAAAAATTTTATCAAGATATTTCAACTTTCGTTTCATTGGCAGTAAAAGCCAAAATGTGGTATTAACCAACTAAATAGTGTATTTCAACACTCGGACAGAAAATCGAATGTTTTTTATAGTAAATGAATATTCGGATTCAAATCGAATCATGGCTCTAAATGACCACAAAATGAGCAGTTTTCAGTATCTCCAAAAATTGTTGCCATTTTTGCTCAGCTGGCTGGCTCTTCCTCCACCGAAACCACCTCTGAGACAAGCATTGCCTTGATTTGTCATCAACACCAACTTTGTGTGAAGAGTGAGCACAAACCAGTGACCATTTCTGGCACACTGTATCACATATACACTTCTGATTGGAAGGGGTTTGGTTGATAGGGCACAGTGCACTTTCCACGTGGTGATGGACTCGCCCGGCTCCATTAGACATTTTTTGATGAGGACTTTTGAACCGATCTCTCGAAGGATCATTTCTAAACAAAACAGATACAGAATAAAAAACTCAGAATAACAAAGAAACAACTACTTTTGAATTGTTTAAAGTTGATAAAGAGGATGCATATGTTCTGTACCCACCCGGGTCGAGGTCTCACCGCTAAAAATTAATAAAGATGCAAGATTTGAGGTGAATTTGAATAAAAAGTGTAAGATCAATGTGATAAATGCGTTGAAAAAAAAGCCTTTTAAGCTAAAAAAATGCAATTATTACAAAAATTCACAGCTAAGCTCACCGCTAATCTTACAAAATTTCACCATTGGACATTGGAATAGTTGTAAAAAAAATGCAAGAATAGTGCTGAAGAACCAGCATCCTCGTAATATAATACTCTAATGTATGTCGAACATGCAGTCGATCGAGGATTATATTATGGACGGATAATCAGCTTATGGATAAAAGATAACCATATTAACCAAAGATGATTTGTTTTTAGCCATATCTCACGATAGTTGCTTGCCTACTTTTTAACTCAGAAGTATCATAAAATATTGATCAGAACAATTGTTAAATTTTTCTATGTGTCCTTCTGTAAATAATTTTTAAATTTCGTTGTTGACTTTATCTTGTAAGTTAAGAGGTACTCGTCGTCCTTTTTGAAGTCTAGGTTGAAAATACCTGTGGAATTTGGATTTGACAATATGTATTTATGAGGGGACAAATGTATGTATGAACGGCGTAAAATTAATTGTGGAATTTGTTTTGTTTTTCGAGGTTTGAATGGACATTGTGTTGTAATGCTGTCTACCAAACTACCTTCAGTGAAATTTAGAGTTTGAGTGACAGAAATTCCAGAGGCGTTGAAAAGATGACGACAAGTGAGAGGTTAAAGAAAGTTAGATCTTTGGCTCGTTTTTATTTTCAAATAATTGAAAAATCGAATAATGTTTTATTTAAAAAAAAATCTAATTTCTGCGTGTCTTGGAGGTGTTGGAAAAAATTCTGGGGTCATGAAATAATTGATACTTAAAGCTTAAAAAATGTTTGCAGCTGTCTTGATTGTCGATGACAAAATACCATCTCGGCTGCTGGCTCAGGTAATGAAAAAAATATGATGTAGCTTTGAAAACCCAAGCCTCAACCCGGGAAAATTTTTACAATACTAATGCGTTCTGGGCTTTTTATTTCTGATAACACATCATGTCAAAACGTGACAAACAGAAAATTTTTGTGGAACTGGGCAATGGAACAATGCACCATTTCGATTGTGGCATAAAAACGGGAGATAAGGCAAAGGAAAAACTGTGTGATCAGTTTTAGTTTCATCAGGCAAATAAAAACGTTTTTAATTGTAGTTATGCAAACCCGAAAATTAATTTTCATCACGAAAAAGCTAGGATCTTTGCGTTTTCGATACTGTGTTCTCCACTAACAACAAAGTTGTCCATTGACGTGTCCAGTATTTTTGTATATAGATGTTTAATACTGTCGGGAAAAGGGTGCTCTGAAGTTGGTTGAGACGCAAGAAACCTCAGTTTTACTGTTATTTCGTTCAGAGCTCTTGAATCAAAGTATTTTGAAGAATTTTTCCTTTCAGATTGCTGATAAAAAAAGGTTTGCTGCGAGGAAACTTTTTTATTCATCTTGAATTGAAGCAACAAGAAATCATTTTGTAGAAAATCACCCATTGCAAATACGTCTTTGATTTTGTTTGTTCTGGTTTACTACAGGATTCCTAGTGTTTGTGCATGTAGCGACGTTCACCAAGTAACGAAATGACCAAAAATGCGCCAATTTTTTTCTAAAGATTTAAATTTAAGAGAGGAGAAATCATAGCCGAGTTTTGGTGGTTTGGCGGAAAGTTTTCTCTCTCGATCTTATACCCGATCATTTTCCTTGATGAAATCATTTTCTGATAAAATTTACCTATTCATAAAGAATATTGAAGAAATTTGTATATTACATGATTGCATTTACATTAAAAAATTGCTCATTCAAAGGGGATTTCTTGGATCGAATTTCTTGACTACGTCCACTAAATTACATGGTGCTAGTAAACTTCAGAAAGGAACCATGTTAAATTTATCAATTTTAAAGATGAACAGTTTTTGCAGTCACTTCTGTAAAATTAAAAGAATCGCTCTTTGTTAGAAAAGCACATCATCGTTTCCAAATGCACGTTTTCAAAGAATTTTACAAATTAATTAGTTTTTTCTTCATTTTCTTTAGTTTGCATCCCATATAAGAGAAGTCAAAGCACAATCAATGCGGTCATCGGCTGATTCGTTTCCAATAAAAATGGTAGAAGAAGCGGCAAACACAGAACTCTGCGTGTTTATGAAAAAGTTTTTGAAGACAATGAAAAACTGTTGCTCCAATCGAATTGTCTGACGAACTATCCTTTAACATGAAAAACTTAAAGATTTTTAAGATCCAGGAAGAAATAAGGCAGATTATGTGCTCCTATATAGTTTTGCAAATCCCATAAATCAACTGAAAATAATTGATTTATTCTGTCGTTTGCATAAAAAATTTGGTGCAATCTCTATACGTGACGCATGTTCATCAATACTTAGTGCCTGTGGCCATACAAAAAACTTCAGTTGAGCACCAAATGAGTTTGAATTAAAAAAGACTTGTGTTTTTTTTAAATTTAACTGTCAACTAAAAGTCGCAATCAAAATCTGCAACTGACGGCTGCAAAACCATAACCTTGTGCAGACAGACAAAAACGATGAATTTACAAAAAAAGTCAAAGAGGGGTATTTTTACGCGATTAACTGTTACAGCAAATAAGCTATCAAGCATCTCTGAATCTATTGTTGTTAATAGTGAATTTGAATCTGATTGATGTTATCTCAAACCTCAGGTCTTACTAAGTAAAACATCATCGAATATTTGTCCATTTCACAAATGATTGCTTTTAACTGAGATCTTGTATAAGAAGTTTTATTGTTCGCGTAATTGGTTGATTATTGTCTATATGCGACCTAAAATTATAACCATCGCCTTTAGTTTGATCCTTGAAGGAACCCTAAATTCAAATTCAATGGTATGCAAAAGATTTGGAAGAAATGGAAATTTACGATAATTTTTTGAATCTAAAGCGTTTAATACTATGTCACTATGGACGAAAATTTTCATCGGTTGGCTGCGTGAGTAATCAAAATTCACAGAGCCACGTCTGTTGGTGCATATACTTGACCTAAGCGGTTAAACTTCCCTTTTAGTTTTTCTTTGATTAACGTTTTTTTTACGAAAAATATTCATATATTGTGGCCAAAGCGAGGCGTATATATTTTTTTTAGTTAATTGTTCATTTCATGATTTCATTTATAATCCATTAACTGTCAGGCCGGTATTGCAATTATTAAAATTCAAATGAAAACAAATGTCAATGTCTATGAGTTCGGTGTTTGAGTCTGCAGCTTTTACGCTCAAATACAAGATATAACAAAAGCTGGATTGAAATTTTATGAGCAGACCCACATAACCGATTCTCTTTGTTGATATTCTACTCCTCAGGAGTCATATTTTTTCCATTTTCACCCCATTACTTTACTAACAGTTTGAAACAATATTGGCCAGGAGTTTAAAAGTGAAACTCATATTACTGTGCTAACTTATTTCAGAACCTTAAATGCTAGTTTTACTCCAACAACAGACCTGCAAAATCTTCCAAGCGGGGTGCAATTTTGGGGTCAGCTTGTAGGATGTCATTCTGTTCACTCACAATGAAGGTGAACTCTGTACCTGCTTTCAAATTGTGGTATTGTTGGTAAACTCGATTGCGACTGCTAATACTAAAGGGACCTTTCAGGGATCGTTTTGTCATTTTACAGTGTCAGTTCAAAGGTTGAAAAGTTGTTTATTTTGTTTTTTGAGTTTTAGGAACAAATGTTTTAATCTGAAAGCATAACTCATTCATTTAGAACTTCTGTACAATTAGTAAGAGGAATTTAATTTCGTAGAAACAGGTAAATAATAAGGTAAGGCCGAAGCTATGAAGCATATGCCATCCTAAATCCTTAAAAATCTGGAATTTTATCATAATATACTAATAAAAACAGTTTTTTTGGAAATTTACAGGTTTCAATTTGATCCCGAAATTAAGTTCGGCTTTTTGGGAAAACACTTAATGAGCACAAAAAAGTGAAATCAGAATTTTTAACCGCTCAAATGTTTTAAAAAGCAGTTGTTTGTAAGACTTTTGATCGTTATTGACCAGGTTTCAATTGTTAGATGTTTGTATGTAGTCTTTCATTAATTCAAACATCTGTCCGCTCTAATCTGATTTTTACAAAGATTTGACTGCATAATAAAAAAGGAATTAAAAACACGTTTCAGCATTACAGACTTATTCAAGTCTGAGAATATGAAAAGAAAATAGAGTGAAAAAGTATGTGTCTTAAAAATCGTGACGTCATATTCCAAAAACAACACTGCGGATGTTCGAGGAGTCCACTTTTAGGACTTTTGACTGAAAAGAAATTAACGTGAAAAATGTCAAACCAAAATTTAAACAAAAGTGGACAACTTTAACTCTCCGCGTCAAGAATTATTAGCGGAAATAAGGTTTTATTGGAGCTATATTATAAATTAAAGTATAGTCATTTTTCACTAGATTTGGTGAGTTCAAAAGGTAGCTTTGTCTGATAAATTCTCTGCGCTATCACAATAATGGCGCTTTGATAAAATGTTTCCGATAAATGATTAATTTATTTATGCTCAATTCTCTAAGAGGTGTTAGTTCGTCACTTCTCTTTTCTGGAACTTGATGTGGAATTTCTTAAGTGGTCTTAAAATCATCTGCCCGAAGAAAGAGAAGTCCTCTGGCTTCGTATCTGATTCCAGATCGAAATGTCTCACTATCGAGGCTATGATCAACTTTTCCTCCATTTGGGCAAACTTCTGGCCTATGCAGTTGCGCGGTCCAGCTGAAATTATGGTCAAAGTTCAGAATTTATTACTGGAAGCGTAGAACTTCCAGTACGGAGACGGGGGGGGGCTGCATTGCAAAATCAGGGGCGTCTAGTCAGCGTGGTCCACTGACCTATAGTCATGCAATAGGTTAAAATTAATTGGTGGTACGCTATTGCAAACGTGTGAATAAAAAAGTAAAACAATTTTTGTTGCATTATTAACTGAATCTTAACTTGAATAATAAGATTTTAATCATCCGAGGGTGCTCGATCAAGAAATATAGTTAAACTAACTGCTAATAACTATAACAAGACGGCTAGTCTTCAATATACCTCTCAAGGTTCAAAAACCAATTCTGAAATTATGTCAGAGAAATTGTTGTGAGTATCCAAAAGCAACCTATATGCAGTGGAGAAAATTATTTGAACTGTTTGAACCAAAAAATATACCCTTCTTTGACAGACAAAAATGAAACTTCTTCAGAGAATTTTAGACGTGACGCATGTTCATCAATACTTAGTGCCTGTGGCCATACAAAAAACTTCAGTTGAGCACCAAATGAGTTTGAATTAAAAAAGACTTGTGTTTTTTTTAAATTTAACTGTCAACTAAAAGTCGCAATCAAAATCTGCAACTGACGGCTGCAAAACCATAACCTTGTGCAGACAGACAAAAACGATGAATTTACAAAAAAAGTCAAAGAGGGGTATTTTTACGCGATTAACTGTTACAGCAAATAAGCTATCAAGCATCTCTGAATCTATTGTTGTTAATAGTGAATTTGAATCTGATTGATGTTATCTCAAACCTCAGGTCTTACTAAGTAAAACATCATCGAATATTTGTCCATTTCACAAATGATTGCTTTTAACTGAGATCTTGTATAAGAAGTTTTATTGTTCGCGTAATTGGTTGATTATTGTCTATATGCGACCTAAAATTATAACCATCGCCTTTAGTTTGATCCTTGAAGGAACCCTAAATTCAAATTCAATGGTATGCAAAAGATTTGGAAGAAATGGAAATTTACGATAATTTTTTGAATCTAAAGCGTTTAATACTATGTCACTATGGACGAAAATTTTCATCGGTTGGCTGCGTGAGTAATCAAAATTCACAGAGCCACGTCTGTTGGTGCATATACTTGACCTAAGCGGTTAAACTTCCCTTTTAGTTTTTCTTTGATTAACGTTTTTTTTACGAAAAATATTCATATATTGTGGCCAAAGCGAGGCGTAAATATTTTTTTTAGTTAATTGTTCATTTCATGATTTCATTTATAATCCATTAACTGTCAGGCCGGTATTGCAATTATTAAAATTCAAGAAATATAGTTAAACTAACTGCTAATAACTATAACAAGACGGCTAGTCTTCAATATACCTCTCAAGGTTCAAAAACCAATTCTGAAATTATGTCAGAGAAATTGTTGTGAGTATCCAAAAGCAACCTATATGCAGTGGAGAAAATTATTTGAACTGTTTGAACCAAAAAATATACCCTTCTTTGACAGACAAAAATGAAACTTCTTCAGAGAATTTTAGAATGGTAAGTGTAGTACAAATTGAAAGACACAGACACACAAAACCGCACAAAAACACCCACATTACACAAGCAGACGCCAACAAAAAATACAAAGCCCAAAATTCAAAGTTCGTCACCGTTCATTCATGTCTTGATTGTTTTTTCTGGAAAACCAAACGTGGACTTCTGCAGACAATTGCATCGGTAATCGTACAATTGGCACTGAAATCGGAAACGAAATTATGCAATTTTTCGAGAAACTTTGTCTTTTTGGATGCTTCATGAGCATGAAGAGACAAAAAAATTTTCAATATCTTGCAGACGTGTTGTCAACGAAAAATGAAAACGCATATTTTGGTCTTGGACATATTTAAAGCAGCAATTTGTAGCAAATATTAAGTAATTCTTTCAATTTTTTTAATGATCTCTGATTGTTTTTGCACTCTGCTACTATTTGTGTCCAATACGTAAAGAAACATACTCGATCTCTTTCTCCATCTTACGCATACCTATCATGCGTATTAAAAACAAAAGGACACTTACTTAAGCCCACCCAAGCGCACATCCAAGAACGAAAAAACAAACAAATTTTTTTTTAGCACCTGTAAAAATGACACTAAATACTGAAATAAGCATTCGGAAGGAAGTTTTTCAATTTATTGTGTCATTCTGTATGAGTCATTAGTGTAATCGAGTTATTGACTTTAAAAGCAAAACATCGCAATTTCGTGAGCAACTAGATTCATCAAAAACGTTTTTGGTATTGGATACTTCTAAGCTGCAATTGTTTTGTAAATTTTACATATAAATTTCCCCTGTTTCGAAAAAAAATTGAAACAATAATCACAAAAAAACAGAATTAAAAACAGATGTTAATTTTCGTCAGTAAGACTTTTTTATTATACAAAAATTTCAAATTCCAAGAGCCTCAAAAAGAATTAGTCTCTTCGGCGTTCTTCGTTAAGAGGTCTATGCAGGTGCAACATCTGTGAAAATGAACCAGTGCTGGCTTTGAACCAGTTTCTTTTACTTGGAAGCATAGAGTACTAACAATTTACACCAAAAGGTTTTAACCTCTCGAAATTTGGCATCCCTTATGAATCTGAGAATTTTTACCTTCTGCATATAATGAATCTGGGAATTTTTGCCTTCTGCATGTGGTTGTATGTAACAGGTCAAGGAAAATAAAAGCTGTTTTTAGAGGCTCCTATTTAGTAGCATTGGGAAGCATTGTTTATCAGTAAAATTTACGTTTTTGGCCTTTTCATTGCTAACAGTATTTTTGAAGAATAGCAAATTTCAATGATTCTTTTTGTGAACTAATGTAAAAGAAAAATTGTTTTTCTTCATTCTAGTTCATTCTATGAAAATGTGTTTTAATATCAGAAGCTTTACAACTAATGAATGATCTTGTTGATCAATTAAAAAGAACGCCCAAGGACCTGAAAAGGTCAGTTTGAAGAACAGTTTCAAAATACTGACAAGTGCAATTTTATTTTCTAAATTTCAAAAAATAAGAAGCTGTTTAAATTATTTTTCACCCTGGCAATCCGAAACTTTTTAATTTTGGTTTTTGACCATCAAAAAACAGAGAGACGATAAGAATAGTTTTTGCGACAAAATTTCTGATCAAATAGTTTAAATTGTTAATGTTTAGAATGGAAACTGGATTGAATTGCTGAAAAATTTCTAATTAACCTAATCATAAATAGTACACTGTTTTTACGTTTGCTATTTTAATTTTCAATGCGATTTGTCCCCTGAATCAATGTTTTCCATTTTCAAATTTTTCTTCGGAAATCAGAGGTATCCCCCTTTTTCTAAATTCTGATAGTTTTTTAATATATCAAAATTAGATCCTGGGTTCTACAAAATGGTCTTTTTCTTTTCGCTCGACGATTCGTAAAAGAAAAGTCAAATTTTGACTGAAGAAAAAAAACCAGCTTCGCATATTTGTTCCCCTATTTTGAAAAAAAAAGTTGGAACAATAATCACACTAAAACAGAATTAAAAACAGGCGTTACTTTTCATCAGTAAGGTTTTTTTATTATACAAAAATTTCAAATTCCAAGAGCCTCAAAGAGAATTAGTCTCTTCGGCGTTCTTTGTTAAGAGGTCTATGCAGGTGCAACATCTGTGAAAATGAACCAGTGCTGGCTTTGAACCAGTTTCTTTTACTTGGAAGAATAGAGTGCTACCAATTTACACCAAAAGGTTTCAAATTCTCCAAATTTGGCAACTCTTATAGCCCATTCTCACCTTCTTTCTTGTTCCTCAAGGCCTCATTTTTCTTGTCAAGAATACGTTGATCGAGTAGAGCTTCTTGTCAAAGCTGTGTCAAGTTTATTTTATGCACAATTTACATTAGGTTGTTCTCCCTCAACCTTCTAACATTTTTACAACAGTAGCTATAGTGAATTTGACTATAATAAGGTTACCTTTCATGAAAATCTTCGGTCTAACATTTGTATCCTGAGTCGAGGCGCTCATTGGAAGTTTAGCTTTTTTTGAGTAGCTCAGTGCTCATATATGTGCTCACCACAAAGAACTGAGATTTTTTTCTGTCATCTGATTATTTCTCAACGCCCACATGTTCCCCTTCGATCACTTAATTAGATCTGTAGTTTTAAAATTGATACTCAAAATTGAGGCAACTATTTTGAAGTTTTGGAAATTTTTTGTCAGTTTTGATGTTTCACGAGCATAAGGGGACAGCGAAATAATTAAAATCTTGCAGATGTCTTGTCAGTGAAATTTACAATTACATAATGTCAATATTGGACATATTTAAAGCCGCACTTTTTTTTCGAAAAACGTGATTTTTCTATTTTTTGTATTTCTTGCACTCTGCCTCTAATTGTGCATAACGTTTAAAGGAGCATTCTCTCTCTCACTAATCATTTCTTTCCCTCTCTACTTCTTACAAACAATTATCAAACATGTTATTGATACGCAAACCCAAACATGAAACCAAAAAAGCAAGTACACACAGACACACAAATGCAAATGACAAAACCGATAAATCGTTTTTTCAAAATTGTTTTGGTCATCTGATCTTTACTCAAAGTTCGTCACCGTTTCCTTATATCGTGATTGTTTTTTGTGGAAACCTAGGCGTGAACTTTTCCACGCCATTGTATGCGTAATCGCAAAATTAAAACTAAAACCTGAAAAGAATTTTTTTAATTTTAGTGAAATTTCTGCTCATTTTTGATGTTCCATGATCATAATGGGGCAAATAGTTTTTTCAGAATTTTGCAGATGTCAGACGTGTTATCAACAAAATTTCTGAAGGTCTCATTATTGTAATCGGATTATTGATTTTTAAAAAACAAAGTATCGCAGTTTCGTGAGCAGCTAGATTTAATTAACACGTTTTTGGTCTTGGACATTTTTAAATTGCAAATGTTTTTTAAATTTTACATATATTTTCCAATTTTTAAAAGAATCTTGGAGTTTTTGCCTTCTGCATGTGGCTGTATGTAACAGGTCAAGGAAATTAAAAGCTGTTTTTAGAGGCTCCTATTTGGTAGCATTGAGAAGCATTGTTTATCAGTCAAATTTACGTTTTTGGCCTTTTCATTGCTAACAGTATTTTTGAAGAATAGCAAATTTTAATGATTTTTTTTGTGAACTAATGTAAAAGAAAAATTGTTTTTCTTTATTCTTGTTCATTCTATGAAAATGCGTTTTTATATCAGAAGTTTTACAACTAATGAATGATCTCGGTGATCAATTAAAAAGATCGCCCAAGGACTTGAAAAGGTCAGTTCGAAGAACAGTTTCAAAAAACTGACAAGTGCAATTTTATTTTCTTAATTTCAAAAAACAAGAAGCTGTTTAAATTATTTTTCACCCTGGCAGTCCGCAATTTTTTAATTTGGTTTTTGACCATCAATAAACATAGCCGGCAGATTGCCGGAATAGCTGCGAAATAGACTTGCGTGCCGTAAAATACAGATGGAAAAAGGTACAGAAGTGAGTTGATAATAGTTATCGCCGCCGCCTATAAAACTTACAAGTTTATTTCAAAGGAGGTTGTTTTTGGGTGCAAAAAAAAGTTTCCCTGTCGCGCCTCGAACCGGCGATCTCCGGATTAACAGCCAGTCGCCTTAATCACTCGGCTGTCGGACCCTACAATCTGTTTTCTTACAATCAACTTCGTCTTAGGAACAGATTCTGTTTCTGAATAACCGCAATTTAGGTCACGCAGAAAGCGTGAAATCAAGCGCGAAAAAGCCATTTAAGCAGTGACGAGACAGAATGTTCTAGAACAAATGTAAAACGAAAATAAAGCGTCAGACGACGAAACAAAAAAAACCAAGAGCACCGCAATATAGCTACGCTCAGATTACAGCTTCGTAGCTATAAACAGAGAGACGATAAGAACAGTTTTTGCGACAAAATTTTTCATCAAATAGTTTAAATTGTTAATGTTTAGTCTGGAAACTGTAATGCATTGCTGCAAAATTTCCAATTAACCTAACCATAATTAGTACACTGTTTTTACGTTTGTTATTTTAATTTTCAATGCGATTTGTCCCCTAAATCAGTGTTCTCCATTTTCAATTTTACTCTTCGGAAATCAGAGGTATCCCCCTTTTTCTAAATTCTGATAGTTTTTTAAATAAATCAAAACTAGATCCTGGGGTCTACAAAATGGTCTTTTTCTTTTCGCTCGACGATTCGTAAAAGAAAAGTCAAATTTTGACTGAAGAAAAAAACCAGCCTTGCATATTTTTCCCCTATTTTGAAAAAAAGTTGGAACAATAATCACACTAAAACAGAAATAAAAACAGGCGTTACTTTTCATCAGTAAGGTTTTTTTATTATACAAAAATTTCATATTCCAAGAGCCTCAAAGAGAATTAGTCTCTTCGGCGTTCTTTGTTAAGAGGTCTATGCAGGTGCAACATCTGTGAAAATGAACCAGTGCTGGCTTTGAACCAGTTTCCTTTACTTGGAAGCATAGAGTGCTACCAATTTACACCAAAAGGTTTTAAATTCTCGAAATTTGGCATCTCTTATAGCCCATTCTCACTTTCTTTCTTGTTCCTCAAGGCCTCATTTTTCTAGTCAAAATCTTTGGTCTAACATTTGTATCCCGAGTCGAGGTTCTCATTGGAAATTTAGCTGTTTTTGAGTAGCTCGGTGCTCATAAATGTAATTTGAAACCAAATTCACCCCCATGTATATTGTTGACGAGATGCACGATCAGTCTTGACTTTAAGCAGGAACCTATATGGGGGGATCTTGGATGTTTTTGCTATGGCAACCTCTGCCAATGAGCTATACTGGAATGACTTTACCGAAGAAATTTTCAACTCATTTGATCTACACTCACCACTGAACGGAATGTAGCAAAAGGGATATTCTTCAATTGGGACCTCATTATTAACCCATCGATCTGGGTTGAACTTGTACGGTTCATTGTATATGTCAGGGTCGTGGTGGATAGAGTAAATGTGGAGAGTGAGGTCTGTTCCGGATAGTAGTTTGTACCCGTTGATCTCCACATCTTCTGTCAGAGTGCGTCCAATGCTGGGAACTGAGGGATACATTCTCAGACCCTCTTTCAGAACTGCGTCCAAGTATGGCATGCTGTTCAGAGCTTTCTAAATCAAACAGCACTGGATTGAGCTCTGTTCAGAGCTTTGTAAATGCAACAGAACTAATACAGTTCTGCTCAGAGCTCTCTATAGCAAGCAAACGTATTCTGTGTCTGATGTTAGATCAACGTGCAGAAAATCAATCATAAGTTTTATAAAATGAGTTTAATTTTTTACTATGACATTAAATTTTAGATGAAATGGCACGAATCAACGATTATATTATTTGAATCAAAATGTATTTTTTGACCTTTGGGATATAGTAATGAATTTACGTGTTTGAAATAATTATGATTGAGGGCTATGATTTGAACTTTAGCCCCTTTTATTATAGCCCCATCCCTAGCGAAATCATACCCCCCCCCCCCCCTAAACGAAATTTTACCCCCCCCCCCCCGCCCAAATATTATGATATATTTACATTTTTCTTATAACTACATTTAACTTAATATTAATTGTTCTCATGTGTATTCTATGAATCAAGTCGCTAAGCTATGAATCAAGTCAAAAAAGGTAAATAGCCAAAAAAATGTAGGTTGGGGGGGGGGGGGGAGGGGGGGGGGGGAGGGGTGGTTGGAGAGAACTGGAAACTGAAGAGAGAGACTAGATGCTAAATTTGTATTGACCTTGACTTCTTGATAGTTGTCTTCATGAAGAGCCACATTTGCAAACTTATCATCCACTTCCTCTTGTAGTTTAGTCATCACGTCTGGTCGCGTGGCCAGAGTTTGGAGCACAAAAGACATTGCGGCAGCTGTTGTGTCGTGTCCTTTTAATATAAATGAAAGTTAAGAGTAGTGCGCTTAATGCCAGATTCCCTGGTTGAAGTGACCTATAATCATCGCACTTTAGAGCGCTCTTCTGCGCATTATGTGCATTCAAACTACATTTTCTGGAAAAAGTTTCTCGCCATGGCAATGGTCTGTTTGAGTCAATGACTCTTGGCAATGGTCGGTTCATCGTGATCAGAACTCTTTTTTGTCTGGGACGCTTAGAGGTTATTTTAGTTTGGGACCCCAACCTGGGAATAAAACAACCAGTGCACCGCTACTTGCTTACATTTGAAGTGGAAGCTAACAAAATTTAACATTTTTATACCTATTTTGAGCGAACAAAGCTCAAAGACAATTTGGTGATAAATGACAACTGAACGAAAGTACACGAGTCATGAGTACTCGAAGACCATACGAAAGTTATAAATTAATTATTACTCAAACGTACTTCACATACCTTCAAACATAAAAGTGTCAACTTCTTCCCTTATATCTTCAAAGCTCAGTCCATGTTCCTGTTTGGCCATCAGAAGCAAATCTAGAAAGGAATACCTCTTCCTGTTTTTTCTACCCTCAAGCGAGCCCAAATTACCACCCTCAGCTATTTCCTGTTGCAATTCACTCCACCGTCGCGTGATCACATCTGTGGTGAATTGGTGCAGCTTCCTCACTATAGACGCACATTTTCTGCCGGAGGGAATTAGGTTGAAGTAGCAGAAGTCGTTCCAAAGAAGAGGTCGGCGGAATCTTTCCACCAGTATTTCCGTCACCTATCAAACAGACTAATTATTCTCGTGCTGACGTGCAATTGATATAGCAAGGCTGAAACGCGCCAGAAGTAGTAAGAGTGTGCACTAAAATGTTTATTTATATCTATATTAAGTGACTCTGTCTTTTAAGAAAAATTAAAGATCTTATCAGTTATTATAAACTTGAACTTCATCGTAAATATTCACTCTAGAAAGGAGTAAGTTATGGAACTTATGAAGCGAAAACTTATTTGTCAATGGCACTAAGCTCATGTAAGAAATCTAATCGATCGCGTCTCGCTTGTAAGCTGAAGAGGGAAAGCCATAGCAGAATTTTTAGTGATGGACTCGTTGTGCAATAGTTTGTTTAGGTTATCTGTTCTATTAAAAGAACAATATATCCAAGATATTCAAAACAATAAAATGTAAAGCTAAATGTAGAGACCGAAAATCTAATTTAGCCGACACAATTTTTAAGGTGTCAAAACGTGTGTATGAACAAAGCGAGTCAACGGTTAATGCTTTGAATACTGAAATATATCCTTTTCATCATAAGTGCACGAAAGTTTGAAAAATATAGAATGTCTAGGAATTAAATGCGAACAATCATTGTAGATACATAACTGTTATTTTCAATTCAAACTTAAACGTCCTTACTCTTCTAAAATTTTTAGCTCAGATAACTCTACTGACTGTTCTTTTTCCTGATACAGAAACAGGAATCACTGGAAAATAGATTGATGCTATTTGCATAATTATTGTACTTATGCCTTACCGACGGCACTCTCAATTAAGCAAACCTGGCCTTAATAGAGAACCACGGTTTCAGGACAAAATAGCAAATGCCAAAATACCTAATGTGACAAAATACCCCAAATATTTTATCTGAATGTTGAAACTACTAGAACGATTATTTAGCATAATATTTAGCTAGTGCATTTGGCCATGTCTTGCAAGCTATGGCCATGCATCAGCTGCCCGCGGGATGATATGAAACTATCACAACCTAACACGTGACTAAATTATTCGGTTAATTATGAGATAACATGCTTGTAAGGCCGAGAGCTAATTTGTTTGCTAATCGGATTAATTAACGAAAAAATCAAAGGGAAGAAATTAGGTATAATGACATTGGGTATTGTGGCACATAGGGTATTTTGGCATTAATTTCGTCATGCAACCGATAACTACATAGTGATTAGTGATTTGAGAAACAAGGCAAAATTTCGAAGTTATTTTAGCAGTAACCACTTTTAAATCTGGCACTGTCAATAAGAAAATTCGGCATTGTAGAATCTGGTACTGCAGAGATCACGCAATTTCAAAAAATCACACGAGTGCGTCAGTGTCTTTCAAGCGCAGCTAAATTTCAGTGCCGTTTTTCAAAGTTTATATTACCCTTTGCTAGACTGAATTCAGAACGGTGTAGATTAGTTTGTGTTTTATGTGATAAACATTCAGAGATCATGCAATCCTTGATGCAATTAGATTTACTAACACTCACAAGGACAACTCCTAACTGTGAAACGAGATCTGGTTCAGATGCTTGAACGTGATCACGTTCAAACATCTGAACCAGATCTCGTTTCACAGTTAGGAGATGTTCTTGTGAGTGTTAGTAAATCTAATTGCATCAGGGGTTGCATGATCTCTGAATGTTCTCTGAGCCAAGTGAAGAATATTTTTATTCAAATCGCACCAACATTTTACTACAAACATTTGTTGTTAAAGTGATCAAATATTTTTTAACTCAAGCAACTGACCGCTGAAAAAGAAGCAAAAACTAAATAACTAAAATTTTGAACCAGTTTTTGTTTGATAAAAAAACTATTTGTTTCCGAAAAAAATTTGCGTATGATAGCTCAAGTAACACTAAAGTTGGTGTACGATGTCAGAGATCTCTATACGCAACTTTATATCAACTTTTACCGGTAAAACTTAATGGTTTCAATTTAAAACTTTTAGAATTGAGTTAAACTGGAAAGAAAATTTTAAAATTTTTGTTGAAGAAAATTTGTTCAAACTTCGGTTCCAGCATACCCTGGTCGAGGATTTTCCCAAAAATAACAGGGAAAAGAGTGTAAAGAGTTTAAAAAAAACGAGTGTAGATTGTTGGGGAGTTAGAAATGTTAGAAACGTTGATGTAAACCTAAAATGTTTAAAATTCAAACGTTTTCCCAAAGGATTCCATCGTTAGGATTAAAAACTGGCCTTTCAATTTGGGCTCAAAATCTATTCTACTAGGTATCAATTTTGGAGCAAATTTTTTAAAAGCGGAAAGGCTAACAAAAACTGCAAATTTTTTCATTTACTTGCTTCACCCGGATTTAAACTGATCACCTGAAACAAAAAAGTAGTTACAGTTCATTAACTTAAAATATAGATGGGATCAATGAATGGTCTTTTGTATTAGTTATCAATTTGTTATTTGCGGGAATAAGGCTACCAACAAATTATTCGCATCAAATGTCCTTAAATCGAGATTTTTAAATTTTTATATCATGGTGTCAACAGTGCATCCCAGTATTTTTTACAATTCATGTCATTTTGTGTTGCATATTTTCGACAAAAGTGTGCTTTTGCACCGTAGACCCTTGAAAGAGATGATCAAAGAAATAGATGATCAAAGAAACAGTGTAACTGTCGTGTATTTCTAAGAGTGTAATTTCTTTAAAATTCTAGTGTATTTCTATGATTGTAATTTCTTTAAAATTACCCTCTTCCACTCTTTTCCCTACTAAGAATTCCACTAAAGAGTTTAATCATAAGTAATTCGTTAGAGTGTAATAAGAGTTGAGTAAAGAGTGTAAAGAGTGGAGTAAAGAGTGTAAAGAGTGTACAAAAAGTGTAATTTCCTCAAAATTACACTCCTACACTCTTTTCCCAGCTAATTAAGAGTGGAAATTGCCTTACACCCTTATTCTTGCCTAATAATCGTGGAATACGGGTGGACACCTCGGCACCGGTATTTTCTTTTTCTAATTTCTATTCATTCTGAAAGAAAAATTGAAATGTGCCTTCAAATCACAATTGTTGACTTTACGTACAGCAGCTCTGTTTTGGACGTATTGAAGAGAAGCTGGGTTCTGCATCTGTGATCCCAACTCAACTCCCATTGCTGCATGGCACACAATGTCCAGTGCTACAAACACAACAAACACCTCTCACACACACACCCACTTTTTCATGTATAGGTTGCGGCGTAATGCTGATGAAGCCCCGGACCAGAATTTCGGAGTGGCTTTATCAAAATTAAAAATGTTTGAAACACGAAGTTTGAAATCTAGCACTTTATTGGATCATGGAAAATGTGCCATTGTAGAATCTGGTCTAACAGAGATGAGGCATCGTAAGACTTTCACGTAAAAACTTCAATTCAACTTTCATAACCCAAAAAGCTGTAGGTCGTTCTCCTACTATAACCTCTAATGAATATAACCTCTATTGAAAGCAATCTTTCAATTGAATGCATACGGGTACCAAGATGCTTGCAAAATTCTTCAAGATTTTTTCGATTCACCTGCAAGAATCTTGCAAGCTTTTCAATTCATATTTTCAAAAAAGCGGGCAACAAGAGAGTGGGTGGGGATTCTCGCCGCAGATACGTTATCTTGGTGACCATCACTTCCACGAAAAAAAAGAAGCATGAACACAAAAAGCCTGCAATCATTGTAATGCACCAACCTGAATACGAACTTACTGATCGCGAATCATTGCAATCATTGGTGGAGGACTTGCATTTGCGTTCAAGATTCTTTGTTTTTGACGTGACGGTCGGCCGATACTGTAAAAAAAACTGCCTTTTTCAGTAACGGAGAACTTTGCAATGTGGAATCTTATACATGATACCTGTGAATTATCCTGATCCATAGTACGTTTTACCACCATTACGAGCAAATAGTAAGCCATATGGGGGGGGGGGGGGTCGGTTAGTATAACATAAAGGATCCCAAATTTGATACATGCAATCATAGAAACCCCATGCAGGATGAATTTGGACTCCAACCTAAC
Organism: Convolutriloba macropyga; assembly: GCF_964194025.1. Classification (NCBI taxonomy): domain Eukaryota; kingdom Metazoa; phylum Xenacoelomorpha; order Acoela; family Convolutidae; genus Convolutriloba; species Convolutriloba macropyga. The sequence goes on from NC_134472.1 coordinate 20,990,192, forward strand.
ATGCTCATAGCCTCCCAAATGTCAACAAAATCCCCCTTTTCAGCACTGGCTGTGAACAAGTCCAAGCCCACATTTGTGTGTTTCATCATGATAACCAGACTCTTATCCAGAATGTCAAAGTGGAAGGCGGGAGTTAGCATCTTCCGTCTGTTTCTCCACTTCTCACCATTACTTGTCAGCAAACCAGTCCTGAATTTCAGTAGAAAAATATTCCATAGTACGCGATAGTGTCCCCCCACCCCTTTTTCAACCTCCACCTAACCTCTGTAAAACTAAATGGCAAATCAATATGATTAAAATTGGGGATCGCAAATGGATGTCGTAAAATAATATGCATATAGCACCCACTGGACTGGACTGGACTGGACGGTGGGGGGGGGGGGTTGGTTAACTGATATGTGTATGCAGTAAGAGATAAGATTTCACTATTTTCGGTAAACACGCTCCCATTTTGATCACTACATGCTAGTGGTCACTTCCGCATCAATCAAATTGCAAACTTTATTTCAAAGCGAGACAGTGTGTTGGGGGCGCTGAGGGGTGGGGGGGGGGGGAGGTTTGGTGGTTGGGTGGGTGTTTTTAATGAATGTGATAGGAGGATGGTATATATGAATGACGCAGTAACTTACTTGAGCCAAATATGTATCTTTTTATAATGATGCGACTTCTCCGAATGTTTCGAAGACTTCAAAACTGTAGCTGCGTGTGTGCCCTTTGTGACAAAAACAGACGCTTCAGGGCCAAACATGAGGTAAAACATGCCACTAAAGTTCAACCCCAATTTGGGAAGGAATCTAATCAGTTCTCCTTGAACTTTTGGTAATTGCAGAAGGTTTCCTAGTAGAGGGACCAAAGGCAGCCCTGGAAAACATAAACAACTGTAAATATGTGTTATTCCTGCAGGTGCTGTTGTAATTCCCATGTGAAAAGTGTACTCATTTTTGATCTGATAATGGTTTGCATAGCCTAATAAGAAGTTGAACTATACATTACAATTAAATAAATAAAAAAATTCAAACTATTAAATTAGTTAAAGGCGTCACATTGCCCTTCATCTCCTTAAACTAATAATCGATTTTGACTGGGGATAGTTATTTCTTATAATTCAACATGGAAGATCGGCAATGTACGTTTTGTTTGGGTCTTGCATAACGTTTTCTTTGTATTACAACGAGACAAATCGGCAAATTTTTTTGCGGTTTCAAAATGCGTTCTACGTGCTTGTAACCGAGGAGGCAAAAAGCAAAAGCGTAATCAAAACCAACGTCTCGCAGAAGATTTTGACCGTTGGAACGCCGGTGAATATGAGATGCTTTGGTCAGAAGCTGTCCCCATGAAACAATCAAAAAGACAGAGAACAAGCAGCATTGAAGAAATGTCGGTCAGAGCGAAAGCGTTGTGCTTACATGGCCAATTTGGCCGAGCTGCTTAAGGTCTCGCACCCGATAACAAAGCTACCGTCAAAGCCCTGAAAAAGTTACACCCGAGAGAACCGTTACCCGGTGTCAGTTTACCTGAGGACAATGCATTCAATGCGTTCCAATTCAGTGAAAACGTAATTTATGAACAACTGAAGACATTCAGCAAGCACACTGCAGCCGGTCCCTCCAAGATGTTTTCAGAACAGCTTCAGCACGCAGTAGACTGCACTGCACCTGATCGGTCTGAGTTTGCTCTGAAAGCGATAACAAAATTTGTAAATTTTGGTAGCAGGGGACTATTTCCTGCTTTTATTTCCAAAGCACTCTGCTGCGCTTCACTCACGGCTTTATTCAAAAAGAAAGGTGGGGTGCGTCCGATAGCAGTTGGCGAAGTGTTGCGACGCCTCATAGCAAAATGTTTGGCAAGTGAAGCTAAATCGGAAACAATTGAGCTGTTCGATAGTTTGCAATTGGGAGTGGGCATTAGCGGAGGCGCTCAGGCAAAAATTCATTAGTCAGAAATTACATGCAATAACATAGTTAGTGCTCAGACGGATGACGGCGTGCTTCAAATTGATTTCCAAAGCGCTTTTAACTCAGTCAAGCGTTCACACTTATTAAAAACAACTTATGAATTCATTCCAGGAATTGCCGTTTTCACCCATTTTTGCAACACCCAGCACACACCACCCTTTTATAACCGTGCAACCATTTAAAGTGAATCGGGTTTTCAGCGGGGTGATCCGCTGGGACCGTTATTGTTCTCCTTGAAGTTATAGCAAATCATAGAGAAGATCAAAACTTCAGTTCCGGGTTTGTTACAGCACACTTGGTACTAAAATAATGGGCTTATTCCTGGGGCTGAAGATCAGGTCAAACAAACGCTTGAAATCCTAGCCAATGAAGGCCCCGAGAGAGGTCTAATCTTTGGAAAAGACAAATGTGAACTGTGGTCAATTGAAGATCTACCCTCCGTTGATCATGCTGTAAAAAGGAATTTGGGAAACGGTTTTGAAGTTCTGGGTGCTGCAGTTGATTCAAAAGAAATTGTCGCTTCTTGTTTGAAGAGGAGAGTTCAAAAAATTTTATTTACGCTGGACAATTTACATCACCTTAATGATCCCCAATGTGCATTAGGTATCCTTCTGTACTGTTTTGGAACTCCGAAACTAGTATACTCTTCACGAACTAACACTCCATCAAACGAGATGCTCCAGTATTGAAAAGTTTCGATGACGGAGAAATAGAACTGGTTGAATGAAATTGTTGGCTCAATGATTGGTGATTACGCATGGAAACAGTCCTCCTTACCTATCAATTTGTCGGGACTAGGCGTCAAACATTCACAAGAGTAATACAAAGGTCCGTTTGTGGGCTCAATTATAGCCTCAGAAGAGCTTGTCAACAAAATAACAAGTTGGCGTCCCTCAGAAAGTGAATTTTAAAGAGTTACACTAGAGTCTGGAACTGTTCAATCCACTTTCGCACACGCAAAAGAAGATCCAAGAAGCACTTGATAAAGATAAACTTGCTGCCCTAATAAGAAACCAAACGTCATCCAGGATAAAAGCAAGACTCCAACCACTATACCTGCCTGATTCCGGCGAGTGGCTTGCCGCGCCTCCAATTTCCGCTATAGGTCTGCAATTTTCGGCTAAGGAATTTCTAGTCAGTGTCAGGTACAGGCTCGGGATCGCAGTTTATAATCGGGAAAAAAATGTCCTTATTGCAAGTCAAGTACATTGGACACGTTTGGTGACGATGCAGTAACCTGCCATAGAAGGGGAGATTTGATTTTGAGGCACGGTAGAATTTGCAATCGCATAGCTTCTACCTGTTCAGCAGCTATTTTGTCTCTTGTAATTGAAAAACGCAATCTCATTGCGAAAAATAATTCACGCCCAGGAGACGTCTATCTGCCTTCTTGGAACTCTGACTAATATACTGCTCTAGACATAACCGTGACTTACTCTCTGCAACCGAACATTATTTCGGATGCGGCATTGAAGTCTGGCTACGCAATTGAAGCCGCTGAAGAACAAAAATATACTCAGTATCAAAAAAATAGCTGTGCTCAGCAAAAAATTTCGTTCGTCACTCTGGTAATCGAAGTTTTGTGCGGTCTGTCGAGGACTCTGAAGAAGGCCTTACTGCGCATGTTAGTGTTAGCTGATAACAGAAATTATCAGTCAGTGGGAAATTCCTATGCTTTCGACACAGCAGTTCAGTC
>NC_134472.1:20994042-21084598 GCF_964194025.1 Convolutriloba macropyga
ATTGACTGGTCATGATAGTGGCTCCTTGTACTCACATGAGAAACTGAAGGCAATAATTGTATGCTTATTGTGAGGCGAGAACGGTAAAAAGAGCCGTGGAAGTACCGGGTTCAGGAGAGATATTATTGGTTTATTTAAACCTTTAAAAACAAAAAACGGCTTTGTTGTTCCTAAGGGAAAGAATTTGTACTGGTATAGAAAAATGATCTAATGAGAAAATGAAGTATTTTTTATTTTGTTGTAAAGTAAGTTTGTCTCTTTTACTTGAATAAAGTCTGTTAGAAAATGGTAAAAAGTTATGAAAAAATACTAGAAACAGGATATTGAAAGCAGCAGTTCAGTTTAATATTTTTTTGAAATTTACCTCTAACTAAAACTGCAGGAGAAGTTACAAGAATGTAAACTGAACTTACTAAAAATGAAACCAACAAAATGTTGCAACAGCGTTATTTCTTCTCTTGAGCAATAATTTTGTTAATTTTGAGCATAGAGTTAGTCCGAGTTCTCCCTTAATGTATAATTAAAACTTGATGGTTTATGTTAAACAAATCGCCTTTTTTAAACCGCGTGATGAAAGTATTTATCTATTATTAAGAGCAAGTAGAAAATTAACTGAATTTTTTCCCGGTTACTACAGCTTTGTCGATGTGATCCTTATCTTTCAAATTAGTAAAAAATTTTTGAGCGATAACTTAGAGGCTCGCTTTCAGATATTATTTCATTTCCTGGAATAAAAAAATATAGTTGATTTAGCGTTTCAGCTAGTCAACCACTGCTGTTGGCTATCCGCTATTTTTGTGTCCGTTATTGAAACCGTACGAGGAACACTATCAGACGACAACCTTGTCCAATAAATCAACTCTTCAATGAAACTAAACAAATTATAGATAGGAATTGAAATCATATACTTAAATCACGTACAAATTTGAATTAAGCCGATATAGAATACTGCTTTCGATAGTTGTTATTATTGTTTAACTCAATATGCGCCCTTGTTTCAATCTGTTTAAAACTTAACACAATTTGGAAGGAAATGATTTGAAGATTCATCTCTACTTAACTGGAAAAAAAAACATAACAAACCAATCTATGGTTCAAAAAAAAATTTAATGCGTTTGTACATTCAATTGAAACTTCAGAAAGAAAAAAATTTTTTCAGAACTTTTGAACGAGAAATTAGTTTTTTTTGCATTTGCAGCAAGAACATGGCCATGAATTGTTACTTTGTTAGTTAAGGAACAATAGAACAACATAAATATTCAATTCTGCACATTTAGTGTAAATTCAATCCATGGAAAAAACCTCTTGTCCAATATTATTGCTCCGATTTGTACATCGCTATAAATTCTAGAGACAATGAGAACAGAGAAAAGAGACCGCAGAAAAGATAAACATTAATAAGAAATTTCAAGTCGCTGACCGTAGAACGCAGGAACTGTACTCAGTTTGAAAACTTATAGAAAGTGAAATATAGTTCATATATCTTTTTTTTATTGAGTTATTGATCAAGAAAAACTAAAGTAGAATTTCGAAAAACTTAAATTCGTATTTTGTTCCATTTAAAAGTCAGCAGCCATTTTTTGCCCCTATTTGACTTTTGCAATAAAGTAAGCAGTAAACAGCTCCATATGAAGGAACTCTAAACAGGGGTCTTTCTTGTATAATAAATTTCTTCCAAGCAAAATTTTCTCAATAATTCTTATTTTGTCAAAAAAAATTAGTTACGTTCAAATGTAACCAAATTTCATAGGTGAGCAGAACCGGTGGATAATCAAAACTGAACTGTATATGAATCCGCATCTCAAAAAAGAGTTTTAACGCAATTTCAATCCCGCAAAAATACTATTTTTTGAATCCAACACTAATGATTTCTGTTAACTAATAATCAATTTGGCTTGCATAAAAAATAAGTTTTCTATTATTGGTCAACCCTTAATCTATTGTATTTCAAGTAATTTTTAGCATTCCCATAAACCCTCCTTAAAATAGTTTCTTTTGTTGAAGCTGCACTAAAAAGGAGTTAAATTGTTTAAGTTCGATTGGAAGTTTGAGTGAGTGATGTCAACTGATCATCAACTCAATAGATTGCAAAATTTTACGCAGAAAAGGAATAAAAACAAATCAGAAATCAATTTTAAATCATCATTTTGTATCTCAAAAAAAAGAGAAGAAAAAGTAGTAAGGATTGCTCGTTAATTTTTTCAGGTATCATAAAATGTTCCATAATAGTGCTCAAAGTCAATCTATCTAATTCAACTATATTAGTTTACGCTTACAGGCGATTGTTAACTTAACTCTTTTAAATCTCATTCAAATCAAGGAAAAGCAATAAAAATGTTCTCAAGGTGGGGTCGGTTAAACAAAATCAAACGTTGTTGAAAAAATTCAAATTTGCTTTCAAATGCTCTATAGGACGTAAATAAGGTTCAGTGCAAATTTTTAGGAGGAATCAGAGGTCAACTGCACAAAATTTAAATCCAACTAAAGAAAACAAAAGCAGATTTTTTTTTTCAAATTCGGTCCACAATCAATTTTTCGATACTTTTTCATTTTACTGTTTCGCCCTTAAAAAGTCTTTCGTATAAATTTTGACCGAACCGGAAGTTTTTGCTTCTTCACGAGGAATTTTTATGGCTTCATTTAGCATTTTTCTTAGAGATTCTGATTTGTTTATAAACAAATTAACTTTGAATTTTTTGTGCTTTTTACATATGTTTTCGGGGATCTTTAGCACTTCAAATACTAATTTATACAAAAATTTCTGTTTCATTGTTTGGAAGAGATAGTTGTAAATGTATGTGAATAGCTTGTTTTAACACAATGAAGTTAACTTTTTAATTTTTTTCATGTGCTTGCCTATTTTTAGTAAGCTTTATTTTGTGCACGATATGGAATTGACGAATCACTGAAAAACAAGTTTTTTACTAACAATTTTGGGAGATTTGCTGGGAAAACTTCAAAAAGTTTTTGAATCTATTGCGCTTCATTTCGTTTTCTTTTCGTTTTCATATTTCCGTTACATTGATTTTCTCGGAATAAACTGTTCTTCCAATTTTAACATTCTTGTTGTGGGTGATTAATTATAAAATATTATTTCACTGTTTGGTCTGGATAACTGTGTTGGAAGAGAAATTTTTGAATTTTTTTACAAAACAATTATTGATTTTTGTTTTTTTCTCTACAAAAATTTTGTTCTGTGTTTTTTTCGGCAAAATGTTTACTAGTTTCTAGGATTTAAAAATTCCAAATCATTTATGTTCTAATTTTCAATTAACATTTACTTCCTTGCTGCTGCTGTTATCTATATGGTTTTCATTGTTTGAGAGCCAGTTGATTACCACGTCAATTTTTTGACACCAGATTTTTTAATGAAAACCAAAACAAAAATTGTTCCGACCCCTCTTGAGGAGGGGAGGAACTATATAATCAAATGGGTTTTGTCAGTCAGTTTTGGCCGGTCGATATATTCATCGAAGAGAGTTGAGACTGGTATCATTAGAAAGCTTGTCCAGCGTAGAATATGGAACTAAAAAGATTTATTTGATTTTCGTTATTGACAGGGAGATATCGAGGTTTAAACTTTCGAGAAAATAGAGTGAATTCCGTTGATTTCATTCACATTTTTACGTAATTTTTGACTAAATTTTCGCCAATTTTGATAAAATTTATTAAATTTTTCAATAAAATGTTGTCGATTTTACGTTTAAACACAAAATATATTGTCGGCTATTTTCATTTAATTTTTTGTCACAAATTCCGGCTAAAAAATTTCACAAAATTCAGACTTTTTCATCAAAAACAGCTAGAAATAAATTTCTTTAGTCCACTCTGATTAAATTTGTAGGAAGTGCACACCCAAACACCACTAACACAATCTTTTTAGACTGAAAAAGGGGCTAATTCCACTTCAACTTCCGTTGAGAGTGCTCTGTAAAAAAACTTTGCCGTTTTTTGCTAACTTTATTCATTGATTATCAAAAACGCATCATTTATTTTTGATTTTCTAACTAACAAATAATCTATATCAATGACATTCCAAAAATTAAATTTTCCTCATTGACAATCAACATTAGCAGGACTAGTTCTTAACCAATCTTGGACCGTTACAATCCAAAAACAACTCGGACTGTCGTCAGTCGGTTTTTTAATAAAAAAATTCGATCTTTTTTATATTAACTAAATAACAGAATATTTCAAATCAAAGCTCAATAGTGATAGGTCCTATTGGCTTTGTGGTACGGAAGTACCCGTCAGGAACTGAAACAAAGACTCACCTACTATTATAAACACTACTAACACCTATATATTATTATACTATCCACCCATTCGGGAACCTGTTCAAACTTTAGTTCATTTCATTCAGTCTCAATCACTTGATGACTCAATTCAGTTGTTTGCAGTAAACTTTCTATCACTTGTTTTAACACCTATGTAAATTCTAACATCTGTACACAGCGATGACAGGTATTGTCTGGTCTCGCCTCTATCTCTCTACGCCGTGAACTTATTCACCGCTTTTTGCCTGAATCGTGAAAGAAAATAGTTGAATTGTGAAAGTTTTAGAACTGCTCTTTTATTCATCTTGACATGGCGCAGTCAGCGATAGCTAAATCCCCAATAGGGGTAACACTATATTGGGACAACGGACTACAACCAAAAATAGTGTGGGAAAAATGGTTTGAAACAGTAAAACTGGCCATAACAGCCAAGGAAAATATACAAGTAGAAAAACTACTTAGAAACAGACCACAAAGCGCAGAACTCGATTATCCACACGAGCCCTGTTATGAACCACCCACATCAGACGAAAAAACAGCCGAGAAAAGGCAACGAGAACAGCGCAACATCAAAAGAAAAGTTGACTGGCAAAATCAATGCTTAGCAGTAGAAGACAAAGGCCCCTACATAGACAACACCCCGTGGGACGAGGCCGACACAAAAATAAAAAGCCTCATTTACCTTTCCCTAGGCCAAGAGGCTACAAACATATTTCACCAAAGAAATCCCCACACGGAAATGTCAAAATGCACAACAGATGCATTTGTCGAACAATTAAAGGAAACATTCAAAGAAGTGCGAAACGAAACATTTGACCGCTTCCAATTCTTTAACTGCAAACAAGAACAAAACGAATCACTGGAAAAATTCCATTCAAGAATTAAACAAAAGGCAGCACTCTGCAATTGGGAAGCCCTCGAAGATAGTCTAGTAAAAAGCATCTTCATTCAAGGCATGAGAAATCCACAAATTCAAATGGACTTATTATCGGAAGACCGAGACCCGATCGGAACACTACAGCACGCACTGGCAAGAGAAAGAGGCCAAGAAAACCAACAAAAAATGACAAACACAAGTAGATCGCAGTTCGAATTAAGCCCACAAGGATCCTCAGACGTACAATACATAAGACGCAACAATACACAATACAGACAAAATATACAACAACGTACAGGTATACTACAAACTCCAAAATCAGGACCAATTCCAGATTGCTGGAAATGCGGATACAAATTTATACCCGGGCATCTCAGTAATTGCCCAGCAAAGAACGAGATATGCAGGATTTGTAAGAAAATAGGCCATTATGCCAAAATGTGCAGAGCTGAAATGCCACCCCGACCAACACAAAAACCACCAATCAGAAACAACTCACAAAACAGAAGCACAGCATCGACAAACCAAAACAACAATTACAATCCAAACTCAAGAAGAGTAAGAAACATTAAAACAACTTCCACAGAGGACTTATCAAATGCAGGAAGCAACAAATCAGAAGAAGATGAATCCATCGACCCAGAGAGCGCATGCTATATAAGGGAAATGATGGAAGACTGGAACACAATCAATCTAGTTAAATGGGACTGGAAACAAACAAGGGTAAACAAGATAAATAAAACCCAAATGGGAGAATATTGGTTAGAGACCCAATCGGGAAAATGCAAGATACATTGGTTAGTCGATACAGGAAGTCCAAGAAGCTTCATATCACAACAAACAGCAAATAATTTGATAAACAAACTTGGAAAGGAAATACAAAACAACACACCCAAACTAGGAGAATTTCGATGCTTCAACAACAATAAAATTAAAATAATCAGTCCGCTCAATATACACCTCTCGTCAGGAAACTCAGCAGCAAAAGATTGTGAAATACTGGTAGTGCCACACAACACCTTGAACCTACTGGGCAGGGACATACTACAAAAACTGGGGATCCACCTGACACAAACAAAACAAGGTGAGAAAACAATTAATTTCATCAATCCGGACCAAAAACAAATAACACACAAAATTTTCAAAAACTTCCCACACTTATGCACCCGTTTGGGAAAATCAAAAAACCACATAGCCAAATCAATATTTAAGCAATACTTCAAACCAACACAACACAAAGGAAGCTGGTTACCCATTCACCTAATTGACAAAGTCGAAAAGGAACTAAGAAAATTAATAGAAGACAAACAAATAATTAAACTAGAAAAATGCTCAGACGAGTATTTCATAAGCCCGGTAGTGATCACTGTCAAAAGCGACAACTCTATCAAAATAGCACTCGATTCAAAAAAACTAAACGAAGCGATACACAAAAACAAATACCAAATGCAAAGCATTGACCACTTAATGGACACCATATCCAAAAAAAATTAGCGAACAAAAAAAACAAACCAGGCACATTTTACTTCTCAAAAATTGACTTAAAATATGCATACAGCCAAATCCCACTACACAAAGACACACAAAAACACTACAACTTTAATATCCTGGGCGGAAACGCCACAGGAACATACAGATTCATCAATGGCTTTTACGGACTCACTGACATGCCTGCAACATTTCAAAAAGCGATAGACTATACATTAAACAATATAAATTCAGCACACGCATTCTTAGATGATATCATAATTATCACTAAAGGATCCCTAGACAACCATGAAAAAGAAATAATGAAAGTACTCTCCAGACTAGACAAAGAAAATCTAGCCATAAGCCTTCATAAATGCGAATTCGCCCAAACGGAAATCACATGGCTCGGTTACAGAATAAGCCCGAACGGGATAATCCCAACCGAAAAGAAAACAAAATCCATCTCAGAAATGGACCCACCCCACACGTTAAAACAACTTAGATCATTCATGGGTAGCATACACCATATGATAAAATTCATTCCCAACCTAGCAGAATTAACAGCACCCCTGAGACCATTATTATCAACAAAAAACAGCATAAAAGGTTCCAAGCTAAAATGGGCAAGCGAACATGATTTAGCATTCAATAAAATCAAAACCGCAATAACACATATTATCGAAAACAAACACTTCGACACAACAAAACCCACACGGGTCAGATGTGACGCAAGTAAAAATGGACTTGGAGCGTGCTTAGAACAATATTTAAACAACAACTGGTACCCAATAGCATACGCTAGCAGATTCTTAAATAATAATGAACAAAAATACAGTACCAACGAATTAGAATTATTAGCGGTCGTATGGTCATTAGAACATTTCAAATATTACCTATACGGCTCCAAATTCGAACTCCAAACAGATCACCAAGCACTCCTTTCGGCCCTAAAAAAACAACAGGGGAAACAAAACATACCAAAGCCGCCTGACCCGTTGGGTAGACAGATTACTACCTTACAGTACAACACGTACCAGGAAAAAACATGGGATTCGCAGGTTACTTTAGCAGATATCCGATCTCTCCAGCACCCCAACCGCTCGAAAGCGACAAAAATTATGTAGTAAATTTAATAAACACATTTAAATACACACTAAAGAACGCTCTGAGAGTTTCAACCAATCAGAATGCGCAAACAATAAAGCACAGAAAACATGACGTAATAAAGACTAGTAAGCAAAGCAAACAAAGCAGACACGCTTTTTGCCAAAATTGTTGCTCAAATCAGTCGCACTCGTGCAATCACTCTAAATCTTCTTTACATAACATTTCTTTACATTCTTCAAAAACAAATCCATATTCAAATTACTATAATTCGCATTTCCATCAAACTTCAACTTCAAATCATCCCACAAATTCCAACGTATTCGTTTGTACCCGAAATAAACCATATTCTAACACCTTTAACAAGCCAATCTATAAACGCCCCCGAATCAAAAAAGATGAATCCCCTTCAAGAAAATACTACCGCAAACAACCAACCCCAACAATTAAACCCCCCAAGATCGGTCACTATCGCAACACAAACAGACATCGACAAAAACCTAGGTAAAGGATTAACCCCTCTAGATCCCACTTGGGCAAAAAACCCCTTTGATAACACCCAATCGGAAAACAACATCCCATTATCGAAATTACACAAAGTAATGAACAAAAATTTTATATCAGAAGCGATCAAATTAGATAACCAGAGCAACCGGATCCGCAAAATGATCCAAAACCAGGACTGGCTCGCACTAAAACACTACTCCCGCTATTGGCATACACTCAAAAAGACCTATCCCTAAATGAAAACGGCTGTATCCTTTATGACGGCAAACTTTATATAACTCCTAATTTACGCGATATTGCACTACAATCAATTCACAAAACCCATACGGGACAGGCGGGAATGATGTACATGGCGCAACTCATCTGGTTTCCCCGCATACACCGGGAGATTGTCATAATGGCACAAAGATGCAAACCGTGCACAGCCATTGGTAAGAACTTAAAATCAATTATTGCAAAAAATAAACATACACATCTAAACAATCTACAAAAACCTATTGAAGAAGTACAAATAGACTTCACAGGACCAACACTAGACAATAACAAAGACACATACATTCTAGTCTCGGTAGATAGATTTTCTAGATACCCCCACGCAAAGGCATACCACAATTGCAACACTGAAACAGCAATTGAATTTCTAAAAAGCTACATGACATTCCATGGCATACCAATATCACTAAGGTGCGACCAGGCACAGGCGTTCAAATCTAAAAACTTCAAAATTTTCTGCAAAGAAAACAACATTAAATTAATCCTAGCTCCAGCAGGATATCACAGAGGGACAGGATTAGTCGAACGTATGATACAAACAATAAAAAGACGACTCTCGGCAATAAACATAGATCCCAAATGGGACAAAAAAACATTAGCCGATAAAATCACACACATAATAGAAAACATTAGACTGATTCCCAACACAACAACACCCATCACTCCGTTCGAAGCACATTTTGGTAGAACAGCAAACACACAATTAACAAACATACTAAAAAAGCCAAACCACAAAAGCTTATCATACAATAAAATAAAGAATTTCCATTTAGACAAGAAGAAACTGAAGCAGGCCATGCTGAGCGAGGCAAGCATCTGGAATCAAGACTCTCACTCTGAGCCCCATCTGGACATACAATACCAGTCCCCCGGCGCCGAATCAGACTCTGACGAAGAACCCCTGGCCACAAAAAGCGCACCCACGGCGCAAAAACGTAAGACCATTTCTCCCATAAAAATCGTACCCGACAAACTAAGCTTAACATTCGGAGATAAAACATCAGTATTAGTAAAAGAAAGAAACCAAGTAGCAAGAAAAACAATAATGCGCAGAGTAAAGGAACCACGAGGCACACTTAAGCCACTATGGAATATAATCCCGGACGGGAAAATAACAAACTACACACCCCACACAATCACAATCGACACACCAAAAAGAGAAGATACAGTAATCAGAAAAAGCGACATAGCAATAGCCACCGAAATAATCCGAAATAAACCTAGACTGATAGACTTCGTAGCGTGCAAGACCGTCGGCCAATATAAGAGAAATAGAGAAAAAATTAAGAAATTCTATTTAGATGAGAAGAAACAGAAAGAGAAATGGGCAGCGGAGCAGTCAACACAACAACAGGAACCCCAACCGGGCACAAGCAGACAAATACAACAAGCCGCCACCAAGCCAACCAAGAAAGAACCCTCAACAAAACAAAAACAGAAACAAAGGAAAGGCAAAGCAGGTAGCCCCAGAAGAAAACCACAGCAGCCCACAAAAAACATACACGTCCCACAATTCGAAACCAAATCAAAACAGGCAGCACTAGCCCAGTCAAAAATTGAACAAGCGAAACGAAGGCAACGACGATACTCCTCCAATGTAAGCACTGACCTGGACAAGTGGAACAACTCGGATACGGTAGAAGTCATCAATCTAGTATCCGATTCACCATTACAAAGCCCGATAACAATAGTCACTTCAAGTTCACCGAAAGACTTTATGCACACCCCTAACAAAGGCCGAGGATCCGTCGAGCGAATTGTGCAAAAACTACCCATAAACAAAGACAACATGGTAGAAACTCCATCCGCACCCGTTCGGAACATAGAGCAGCTTATTCAACCCACAAGCACGGAACCCACCCGGGACATACAACAACAACAGCAACCAACCATTACACAGACCAGCCACAACATAGATGACGAGGTACCAGTAACCATCCTCATAGAGTCGGACAGCGACCACAACATCATGCCAGAGGAACCACTAACAGCACCAATCACCGCAGGACAAGAACCCCACCCACAGAGCCCACGAGGATAGCAAACAAGGATACCAACATTTCCATAGAGCACTCACTGTCTGACGACGAGAGATGCAGGAACCCGGACCACAGTGATAGCCCGCAGTCGAGCTACAGCACGGCCCCTTCGGAAATCCCGCACCGCACAACCCTAGAACAGAGCCCCATTTCATCATTGGACACAGAAGACGTTGACCACCTCAACCACATTTTTGACATATAAATGCCGAAAAACTGAAAAAGGGGGAGTGTGGTACGGAAGTACCCGTCAGGAACTGAAACAAAGACTCACCTACTATTATAAACACTACTAACACCTATATATTATTATACTATCCACCCATTCGGGAACCTGTTCAAACTTTAGTTCATTTCATTCAGTCTCAATCACTCGATGACTCAATTCAGTTGTACGCAGTAAACTTTCTATCACTTGTCTTAACACCTATGTAAATTCTAACATCTGTACAAAGCGATGACAGGTATTGTCTGGTCTCGCCTCTATCTCTCTACGCCGTGAACTTATTCACCGCTTTTTGCCTGAATCGTGAAAGAAAATAGTTGACTTGTGAAAGTTTTAGAATTGCTCTTTTATTCATCTTGACAGGCTTCCTATTAAGCTCAAAGTTAATTTATCTAGTTGATTGCTTCAAATCTTATGGTCGTTTTGACTTTTAAAATGTTTGATTTTTAAATAAAAAATGGCTTATTGAATTTTGCCTCCTAAAAATAACGCACAATTGATAATATTTAAATTCTTAAAGATACAGATTGTGGTTCTTTACCGCTTCGACAGTACTTTCTCGAAGAATTTAATTGAATTTTTTAATTTTGTCTTTAACTGTCGTTTTTACTTTGTCTTTTTAGTCGTATTAAATTTCCTGTACAATGACCCGGTCTGATTGGCTTTTCCTGGAAAAGTAGATGAGCCGATGTTCTGATACTAGAAGATAGATAATGGCTTTCATGACTTTGAAAATAATTGTTTTCCAAAATGAAAAAAAAAATTAATTCAACTTCGCAATTTTGTTCCTTTTAATGTCTGTTTGTTACCTGGTCTCGTTAACTAAAGGTTAAAAATTAAAACGGTTATGTTTGTCAAGCGAAGGTGTCAAAAGAAATTGGTGTCACAAAATCTATTAGTTTTAAAAATTCGTTATGACCTTACTGGCTTCGACACGGGTTTTTCACAAAAAAGTAAATGAATTTTTGATTTTTGTCATATTTGACGTTCTTTTTGTAGACGTAAGACATGTTCTGGATAATTGCAGGTCTCAAGGGCTTCCTTTGGAAGAATAAACGGACCTATTCAATTTTTTCATTTTGTAGTTAATGGCTTTCATGTCTTTGGAAATAAATTTTTTTCTATAAAAACAAGTATTACAAAATCTTGCTTTTTTTTCTTTTTGGTCTAATTGTTACCTAGTTTCATTAATAAGAGGTCACATAATACATTTAAAGGGAAGGTGTCAAAAAGGGATTGGTGTCACAAATTCTAATGTTCAAAGAGAATTCGTTATGACTTTACAGGCTTCCACAATGGTTTTTCCCAAAAAAAGGTAAATGAATTTTTGAATTTTGTAATATTTGACGTTCTTTTTGAAGACGTAAGACATGTTCTGGATAATTGCAGGTCGCAGTGGCTTTCTTTGGAAGAATGGATGAACATATTCAAATTTTGCATTTTCTAATTAATGGTTTTTATGTCTTTGGAGATAAAATTGTTCAAAAAAAACAAGTATTAGATTTTTGCATTTTTTCCTTCTTTGTCTAATTATTGCTTATTTTCAATAATGAGCGACCACATAATACATTATTGGTGTTCAACGAAGGTGCAATCGAACATATTTTGGGGTCCAAATTATGGCTTTACGGCTTCCAAAGCATTATCTGGCAAGTTTTAATTGATTTTTAGTTTGTTGTCTATTTGTTGTTGTTTTTGTAACTGCAAAAAAATTGAATACCAAGAGTTCTTAATTCTCTTCTATAGAAGCATTGGTAAATGTAAACCTATGGGATATTTTAGTCGATTCCTACTGGTTTTTATTACTTTGTAATAAATTGTTTTTAAAAAAAAATTTAGCGAATTTTCTAACTTTAAATTTTCTGTTCTTTTTTGTCTAATTGTTACCAAGGTTTATTTTGAGCTGGTGATTAAATATTTTTTTCTAGTGAAATACAAGTTATTTTGTTTTTTTTTTCAGTTTTATCTGACGCTATTTTGACTGTGTTATTAAGTTTTGTTTTTTTTTTTTAAAAACGGACATAAATTTTTTGATGTAATTAATGTTTGTTGTTGTTGTTTGATTTTGCCGTTCGTCTTCGCTCGCTTTCTTAAAATCGGCACATCTCATCAATCTAATGCATCATTTTTTACTCCACTGAGTCATTTGCTTTGGAGGCTCTCTTATCGTTCATACATCAGTTTTTTTGAAAAATACTTGAATTTTTTGTGTTTTTCCGTCTTTTCCTCATTTGATAGACAATTATGCGAAAATTGTGGATGAGCGGGGTCAGAACCTTATGTGCGATCGCACATTACCGAGCCGCCTTGTTAATTTCTAAATTCAATTAATAAAAATTGTCTGTTTAAAACGTCTCAAACACCCTTATTATCAGAGAGTTAAAATCGATGCTTATGTAATTTTATGGAGCGACTGATAAAGCAACTCTTTTAAAAATTGAGTCAAATGGCTTCAAAACCAAAGAAAACAATTTCAAAAATTAGTTTTTTTAAGAAACACAAATACTCAATTAATCGGTAAAATTTAAACAAAATAGCTATATGATTTCGTTAAGAGACAAGTGAAGTGAGAAGACAAAAAGATTTGAGCATCATTTTTTACTCGAGAACTCAAGCAATTGAAAATATATTTTTGACAATCAATTCAATTTTTCAAAGGCTATCTAACGATACCACTTTCGAAATTGGCCGTAAATAATATCGATCAGCCTCAATTGATATGGAGATCCTTGGGTAGCCTAGCTATCCTAATCTGCATTTAAATTTGGATGTGGCATCAATTGTAGCTATGAGAAATGACGAATTTACATTTTGAAAATTTGTTTTAAAATGTTTTGGTTGACACGAGGGCTTTTCATTGGTGCAACATTATAAATTGGTGCAGCATGGGTGCAATATATATAGTTATATAAATTATCCTTAATTTTTTTAATGTGTGTATATTGAGAAATTTCAATAGAGAGAAAACATCCGTTTTTGTAGTTGCATCGTGATTTGCTGACCAAAGATTTAGAATGGAATATGACATATTAAACAGAGCCCAGTGAAATAAAACTTGAAACATCTTATCAGCATAGGCAACTTTTTAATTTTCTCAGTCAGGCATAAGCTAAGCTTGGATGATTTCATTAAGTCTATTCTTGTTTACATTTTTGATAAATCTTTTGAAGACCTTCTTAAGAGATCTTGTTTTTGAAGAAGTGATGTGTTCTTATTATGAATCATTTCACAAGCTTATGAGATGTCACGTTTCGTTGCAGTGGGAACAAGTAATATGAATTTAATTTTTTACAAAAGTTGGTGTCTAAATATATAACTTTTTAGCTTATAACCAGGGCACCTTGAATGCCTCAGGTATACATTCCACGTAAAGTTGCCTAGTTTCATTGAACTAAAAACTTACCTGGAATTTTCAATATCGCTGATCTGATTCGGAGTCGTCTGGGGGTGTAAAAACAAAGCAGAAATGTGGTAAACAGCCATGATGTGAAGAGAAATATTCCCGCACTTAAGGCATAAAATACGTATGAAATCATAACTTTTGTAAGCTAATGACCTTTATGCCTTTATTCCTCTGTTAAGCAATTATGTTTACTATAAAGGTGTTAGTTCACAAATTCTTCAAATTCTGAAGTACCAATCTAATTGATGTTTGCTCACAAATTAGGGGGCGTAATTCTACACAATATTTGGTAAATTGACAATGGGTTTTGTCGCACTCGTATAATACACTAGATTTTGGCCTCGAATTTAACGCTTTTCGAACATAGGAATTTTGTGAGTTATAGCTTGATGGGTTGTGTAATAAACGATGAATTTTGTCACACAAACATTTCAGGATGATCAGAATATACAATACACGTAATTAATCAGCACCGGCTTCAGGTTTTAAGATTTTTTGCTTTCTTTAACAATGACCTAAATCTGTGAAATGGGGAGCATTACGCAAAGACACCAGCAGAAAAAATCATTTTTTTGCTGGAAGACTTTTCCAAGTATGGATTATGCGCTCGGTATGTTGTGCTCTAGCAATTCTTGATGGAAACAATGCATTTATTTGCTTGATTTTTTTTTTTACAAAAATAAATATGTAATTCACAACTTAGTCGAGTGGAAATTAATTACCTTGGATCCTGAACATCGCTTGCAGACCCAATATTTTCTTTCAGTAGTTTTGTAAGTGGAGATCATATACATAACATATACACAGAGGTTATATACAAATTTGACAAAGCATCAGATAAATTAAAATTTCTTTCAATTTTCCGCAGTCGTTCAGAAATGATTGTAGGTGAAATGCAACCTATTTATACCATTGGATGTGTAAAGATAGAAACGTGATCTTAAGGTTTCAAAAAAGTTTAGATTTCGGGGGCATGGTGGTGATCGCCCGAAAGCCGAAAGAGGGTTCGATCAACATCAACACTTAGATCAGAATTTCTGCCAAAAACTCAGCGAATAACCATTGAGGTATTCAGGTGAAATAATTATGTTTTAACGAACAAATGATCAAAATAGTCGGGAAATAGGAGTAATGGATATATGGTGACCTCCGGCCATGGAACCATATATACATTACTCGAATTTTTACATTTTTTATAATTATGTTATTTTATTGATAATTATGTTATTTTATTGATATTTATGTTATTTTACCGATATTTACTTTAATAAAATAATAATAAGTACTATAAAAAAATAACTCATTCATAGAACCTAAATTCATTCATAGAACCTAAATTTACCATTACTTCTTTAATACCTTTATCATCAAATGGATTTATAGCTATCTTATACTGTTCCTTAGTTTCTAAATTATGTCTATTACTATCAATAGTATAATTAGTCACATATTTACTTTTACCTTCATATAATGCATTAGTATAATCTTCCAAATTAATTTGGTTTTTAATAGTAGCTTTAGTTATACATTTTAACTTTTTCTCTTCTTCTCCTTTAACTGTATTAAAACAATATGCTTTAGCTTTAAAGAAACAAGCTTCTATGATAGCATCATTAGGTATTTCATCTTTCATCTTACCTAACTCATTATTATGTAAATTATCTTTTATCTTATTCATTTCAGTTTCTATATTACTATTCAATGGAACATTTATGTTTATAAATATACTATCAGTATCTGTATAATGATAACTACAATCTAAATCTTTCTCAAAGTAATCATATATAGCTTTGTACATAAACAATTTAGCTTTCTCTAATATAGCAAAACCAATATAATTAAACTTGTCTAATTTAACATTACCTCTTGTTTTATGTACAGCTACTAGATCATCATCAAATTCTAAAGCATATTTAAAGCTAACATTCTTTACATCATTAACTAACTCTACATCTTGTCTAATATAAACATTCTCTATTGTTTTTCCATAGAAGGCAGTATTCATTAACTTAAAGACTACATCTCCAAATTATCACCCTTAGCTTTATCTTCTTTTCTTTTCTGAATATCGAACTCAATATAAGGCTTTAACCATTCACTTTTACTATACTCCATCTTTTGCTTAATTATAATATCTTCCATCTTCAAACCACTATCTAAATACCAATCTAACATCTTTCCATCTATTACATATTTTTCTTTATCTGTTAACTTTAACATCAATTTCTCATTAGGTTTATATCCTTTCTTTTTCTTTTCATTTTGATAGTCTGCAAATTGATCAATGTTTGCTTTAGTCTTTTCAGGAAAGAATGGATATTTCTTTGTTTTCTGTTTCAACTCATCATTATACTTCATATCAATGATATTGATATATCCAGTATTAGAACTAGATCTGGTGTAGTCATTATTATCACCTAATTTAATTTCACCAGTAGGTAAAGCTTGTACCATAGCAGAAGCGTATAATGAGTTGAAGTCTAAATACTTTAAATAATTCTCTTTCCCTGTATACTCAGGATCTATTTCTTTATTCTTACATTTTGCAGGACAATCACCTGATACTGAATCTAACCCACCTCTAATACCATGTTGTATTGTATCATAAATATCAACTGTATTTTCTTTATAATATTTAAGTCTAAGATTAGTATAATTCAATCCACATATCCAAGTTAATCCAGGAGTAGAAAATGTGTAACAAGGATCTGTTTCATAATATTCTAAACACTCATCTCTAAACTTCTCAAATACATCTACCGACAATAACACATCTGTTTTAAGATATAACATCATTTAGTCCTTTATTGTCTTACATCCAATTTTATTCCAACAATCAATTGCTTGCTTATATTCTTTATCTGTAATGCCACTTTGTTTCAACTTAGAATAAAATGCTTCCTTTGGTGGTAGTTCCGTATTATTTAGTTTGTCTATACTATCAAACCATTCATTTGGGAATATACCTTTACGTCTCTCTAACTTTAATTTGTTTAATATTACACAATTTTTATCACTCAATGTTTTACTTATGGCATCATTTATTGTGAGCATAACCTCTAAATTTACCATTTAGATGATCATGATCTGTAACAATGTCATTACACAAGTTCTCATTACAATAATAACACTCAGTAGTAAGTGGAGTAAGAGTTTCTTCTTTTAATGGAATATTAATTTCAAATATATCTTTAAATAATTTATTTTAATGATCTACTCTACTTATAAACCAATCAACTACATCCTCACCACAATAACATTCATACTTATCTTCTGATATATCAGGATAGTCACTTAATAAATATAATCCACAAGCAATAGGAATATGTTTTTTTATTATTGTTTGATTTATTACTATCTTTTATTATACATTCCAAATCGTAATACATAGCAAATGGAACTCTGTTTTTATAATGGAACTTGTCAAACTTAAGATAATAATCTTTATGAAATATTCTTCTTCCTATATCATTACACATCTCTAAATGTTTATTTATGCATTTTATTTTCTAAAAGATACACAACATTTTAAACAAGGATAACGTTTATTTTTAGGTGATGATCGTAATAAGAATGATATATTTTTACATAGGAAGTAATGATTATCCCAGTATAATATATTACATCCTTTAGGATCAGTATGATTGATTAATACAGGATTAATAGTTTTATTTTTATTTAGATTAAATACATTAAATAATACTTTATCTTTATTTAATTCTTGTATTTTCTGTAACTCTTTATATCCGTAGGGAGGTGATATCTTTGGTAATTTGATTTCATTAATATACTCTGGTTTATTATAATTATTAACTCTATTTGGATTATGTGGTGCAGGATGTAAATAAGCAATAAAACAACAGAGTAAACTTTTGTTATCAGTATTATTTATATTAAGTATATATCTAGATGTGAATGGTACCTTAGTAGTACATCCTGCAGTTGGAAAAAAACTGTGTATATACACTGTTCTTTTAACAAATCCTTGCATACTCCATCCAGATTTATTCAATTCCTGTTCTTGCATTTTAGACTCAAGTTCACTATTCAACATATCCAAGTCATGAGGACCATTATATTGTCTAGTCATTAACATAAATGTGAATTCATTTTCTTCTATTTGATTAGTAAAGCTACTTCGTAGATCATCTGTAGGTTTTGTATACTTTACTACATCAAAGCTGTTAAACTTAATATATGGATGAATTTTATACAATGCCTCTAATGCTATTAAGAATTTAGGATCTTCATAATCTCTACTGGTTATTATTATTTGATTATGCCTCATGTTTTGATCTAATCCCTACTCCTCAACTTTCTTTCTCCACTTACCATCAACAAATTTTTTCTCTTTATCATTTTGATAAATATATAACAATAACCTGAGCTGTCTTTAATTTCAACTTTAGTTATTCCTGCAACATTATCTAGATGCATTTTTGTTCTAAAATGTTGTTCCACACTATATTGACTTAGAGTTGACCTGCATGTTACACATTCAAACCTATCTCCAATCTTTATTACCTCACCTTTATTCAGTTTTACATTATTCTTATGCTTTAGTGTTGTCACATGTTTATTATAAGCAGTATTATTTTCAAGACACATGTTGCAACTATCACAATACTTTATTCCTTCTAGTGCAGAATACTGTTCATCTATCTTTTGTTCTATATCTTCATTAGTAACTTTTATTCCATCCTCATTAGCACTCTCCATAATTTTATTTCTATTATGTAATCATGCATTCTTTTTATGTTTAAGTGATAGAATGTGTCTATGATAATTCTTTTGAGTTAATTCTTCATTACATTCTTCACATCCAATGTTACTAGTAGTTTTAGACTTTTTCGAATAGATATAATCATTAGATAAATCTTTGTCTGATTCTCTATCTGATTATCTATCTGATTCTCTATCTGATTCTCTATCTGATTCTCTATCTGATTCTCTATCTCTAGATGACTATCTATCTGAATCTCTATCTTTGGATGAATCTCTATCTTGGGATGAATCTTTATCTCTATCTGGGTAATATTTAGCTTCAGCATTTAGCAATGACTCATGCATATTCTTTTCCCGTTGTTTTTATTTTTGTAGCATATTCATCATATGACTTCTTTATTTCATCATTTACTTGATTAAACCTTCTGATTGCTTTTAAACTTTTTTCTGCTTCCCCCTTTGTTCTTCTTTATCTATTGGTTTGATTTCTTCCCTTGGTTTGTTTTTAATTTTTAACATTTGGATAGCTGTGCTACTAGCACTAGATTGGACTTGTCCATGAGATTGAATAATTTCGTTAGGACCCGGATAACTCATTTTTATGGTGCAAATTTTGAAGTAATATACTTATATATATATTTTTTCCCAATATAAATTGAGTACTAAGTGTAATAAATGTAAAGAAAAAGCTTGGTGTTGGAGTTGTGATGAATGTAAAAGTAAACCTTATTTATGTTTCATATGTAATGAAACTATACCATAGGGATATAGTCACTTTCATATGAGCAAGCATTATTATGACCCCAATCAATATTTAACATGTAGAATGTGTAATATAAATAAACATGTTTCATACAATAGATTTAAATGCTTTAGATGTAGATTATGTATCCATCTCCATAGATATAGGTTTGGTCACACTAAAGAAAGATTTAGAGAACATGTATTGAAATATAATATCAAAGTTTAACTCCCAATGAAATGTTACTAGCTTTCCCATTATTTATTATGTTGTTATTTATTTGTTTAATTTTTTATTGGAATTATGATCCATATTCCGATATAAGGAAAAGATTTAAAAGGCATAAAAATGTTGTACCAGAACCATTTGAAATGAAAAAAGAAAACTTTATTATTTATGGTCCATCTAATTCTGGTAAAGCATCATTCATAAAAGAGCACTCATAAACATATTGTAGCTTATATGAAACATTTATTGTATTCTGTGTTGATACCAGAGAGTGGAAGGGGTATAATACATTTAGCGTCAATTAAATAGATTTATTGAAAACTGTAGAAGACTTTGCTAATAGCCTTGTTATATTTGATGATATGTTGGATAACATTAGAACACCAGTGGTAGATAATTTTTTTTCTTCGGGAAGACATCACAATATTAATATAATATATAAATGTCATACTGTAACAGATTTAAATGTAAAAGCAAGAGAGAACTCCCCCTCCATATTCATTACTTCATTACTTTAAATAGCTCACATCTATTCTTTGAAAGAGTACAAGAGAAATTTAAAATTGATTCTAATCTAAATAGATTTATACAATATAAATATGGTATAGTAAATTATAATATTGTTGATGACTATTATATTGTATCAGATAAAGATAAAAATGTTGTATATGATTCTAGAATTGGTGATATTGACATTGAGAAATATATTGATAATACTTCGTTTAATGATAGGGAATATGATATATTAAGTAGATATTTAATAGATAGAATGATAAAAACAACACATATTAAACCAAAAGAAATAATGTTTTGTTTTGAAAAATATTTAAAGTTTAAAGGAATAGATGTTCCATTTGATTTTTATAAATCATATAGGAAGATAATAGGTATACTTAAGGAGATACATGGTGCATTTTATGCTGTATGTGGTGTTATTGGTGTATTAGGAATTGTATATACCTACATTCAAAAATATACAAATGTTTATAATAACAATAACAATAATAATATAAATAATTTAAATTTATTAGATATGAAAAAGGGCAAGTTTGAATTAAATGATGGAAAGAAGGTATCAGTGGGTTATGGTTTATTTTAGTGGAAGAAATGAAGCAGTGGATGTATTATCTATATTAGCCATTTCTCCTATAAGTATTTATGTAACACATGTTGAAGTTAATCGTCCCATAAAAAGTGACATTGATGTTTAGAGAATGCAATATTGATTTGATCGATGATGATGGAAGTCCTGAAGATGAACTAATGTATCATTATAATAAGTTTCATAATAAATTGTCTAATAGATGTAGGAAATGAATGCAAAAACTATATAGTGGTTATCATTTTAAGGATAGATGTATAGATAAACGTACAGGTATCATATTACCAGTACATAATTATATTGATTATACTAATATTAAAAATAATAATAATAATAATAATAATAATGATAAAGATGACGATGATATTGATTTAAATAAGATTTTAAATGAACTGAAAGATAATATTAAAGAAGATTTAAAAGATTATATTAGAAGTGATTTAAAACTAGAGATCATTAATGAATTAAAACTAGAGATTACAAATGAAAAAAAAAAGAACATACAAATGAAATAGGAGGTGGAGGTATAAATAACATTAGGACTCCTTATATAGAAATTAAATCAATTAGGACTTGTTGTTATTGCAAAATTGAAAAGAATAAAGATTGTTTTTATAATACTGGAGGTTCATGTGAAGAGTGTTCCTCTGAAAGGGTTACATGTCAATTATGTGATAATTCATTAAACAGATCTTTCCTTAAAAACATATGAAGAGACCGCATAAAAACCAAAATGAAAATTTTTTATAAAAAAATAATGATGAGTCATAAATATTTCTCTCATTATAGTCATAAAGCAAACTATATATCTTTTAATTTATTAGTTACAAAATAACAAAGATAACAAGAATTATACATGTAATACATTCTTAGTAATTCCGCACTTGTGCGAAACTACTAAGAATGTATTACATGTATAATTCTTGTTATCTTTGTTATTTTGTAACTAATAAAGTAAAAGATATATAGTTTGCTTTATGACTATAATGAGAGAAATATTTATGACTCATCATTTTTTTCTTATAAAAAATTTTCATTTTGGTTTTTATGGGGTCTCTTCATATGTTTTTAAGGGAAGATCTGTTTAATGAAATATCACAAAATGGACATGTAACCTTTTTAGAGGAACACTCTATTATTATATAAAAACAATTATATTATTATATTATTATATTATTATATTATTTATAACACACTGTATTTTAAAAACAATCTTTATTTTTTTTCAATTTTGCAATAACAACAACTCCTAGTTGATTTAATTTCTATATAAGGAGTCCTAATGTTACTTATTCCTCCACCTCCTATTTCATTTGTATGTTCTTTTTTTTCATTTGTAATCTCTAGTTTTAATTCATTAATGATCTCTAGTTTTAAATCACTTCTAATATAATCTTTTAAATCTTCTTTAATATTATCTTTCAGTTCATTTAAAATCTTATTTAAATCAATATCATCGTCATCTTTATCAATATCATTATTATTATTAATAATAATATTAGTATAATCAATATAACTATGTACTGGTAATATGATACCTGTTCGTTTATCTATACATCTATCCTTAAAATGATAACCACTATATAGTTTTTGCATGCTTTTCCTACATCTATTAGATAATTTACTATGAAACTTATTATAAAGATACATTAGTTCATCTTCAGGACTTCCATCATCATCGATCAAATCAATATTGCATTCTCTACACATCAATTTCATTTTATATGGGACGATTAACTTCAACATTTGTTACATAAATACTCATATAAGAAATGGCTAAAATAGATAATACATCCACTGCTTCATTTCTTCCACTAAATTAATCATAACCTACTGATACCTTCTTTCCATCATTTATTTCAAACTTGCCCTTTTTTATATCTAATAAACTTAAATTATTTATAATATTATTGTTATTGTTATTATAAACATTGGTTTATTTTGGAATGGAGGTATATACAATTCCTAATACGTCAAAAACACCAAATACAGCATAATGTGCACCATGTATCTCCTTAAGTATACCTATTACCTTCCTATATGATTTATAAAAATCAAATGGAATATCTAATCCTTTAAACTTCAAATATTCTTCTAAATAAAACATTGTCTTTTTTGGTTTAATATGTGTTGGTTCTATCATTCTATCTATTAAATACCTACTTAATATATCATATTCCCTATCATTAAAAGAAGGTTTATCAATATATTTCTCAATGTCAATATCACCAATTCTAGAATCATATACAACATTTTTATCTTTATCTAATACAATATAATAGTCATCAACAATATCATAATTTACTATACCATTTTATGTTGTATAAATCTATTTAGATTAGAACCAATTTTAAATTTCTCTTGTACTCTTTCAAAGAATAGATGTGAGCTATTTAAAATAATGAAGTAAGGAATATGAAGGGGGAGTTCTCTCTTGCTTTTACATTTAAATCTGTTACAGTATTACCTACAGATATTATATTAATATTGTGATGTCTTCCCGAAGAATAAAAGCTATCTACCACTGGTGTTCTAATGATATCCCCCATATCATCAAATATAACAAGGCTATTAGCAAAGTCTTCTACATTTTTCAAAAAAATCTATTTAATTGACACTAAATGTATTATACCCCTTCCACTCTCTGGTATCAACACAGAATACATTAACTGTTTCATATAAGCTACAATACTCTTTTATGAATGATGTTTTACCTGAATTAGATGGAACATAAATAAAAAAGTTTTCTTTTTTTTCATTTCAAATGATTCTGGTACAACATTCTTATACCCTTTAAATCTTTTCCTTATATCGGAATATGGATCATAATTCCAATAAAAAATTAAACAAATAAATAACATATTAAATAATGGGAAAGCTAGTAATATTTTATTGGGAGTTAAACTTTGATATTATATTTCAATACATGTTCTCTAAATCTTTCTTTAGTATGACCAAATCTAAATCTATGGAGATGGATACATAATCTACATCTAAAACATTTAAATCTATAGTATGAAATATGTTTATTTATATTACACATTCTACATGTTAAATATTGATTGGGGTCATAATAATGCTTGCTCACATGAGAGTGACTATCTCTATATGGTATAGTTTCATTACATATGAAACATAAATAAGGTTTACATTTACATTCATCACAACTCCAACACGAAGCTTTATCTTTACATTTATTACACTTAGTACTCAATTTATATTGTGAAAATATATATATATATATATATAAGTATATTATTTCAAAAATTTGCACCATAAAAATGAGTTATCCGGGTCCTAACGAAAATATTCAATCTCATGGACAAGTCCAATCTAGTGCTATTAGAGATTATGAAGATCCTAAATTCTTAATAGCATTAGAGGCATTGTATAAAATTCATCCATATATTAAGTTTAACAGCTTTGATGTAGTAAAGTATACAAAACCTACAGATGATCTACGAAGTAGCTTTACTAATCAAATAGAAGAAAATGAATTCACATTTATGTTAATGACTAGACAATATAATGGTCCTCATGACTTGGATATGTTGAATAGTGAACTTGAGTCTAAAATGCAAGAACAGGAATTGAATAAATCTGGATGGAGTATGCAAGGATTTGTTAAAAGAACAGTGTATATACACAGTTTTTTTCCAACTGCAGGATGTACTACTAAGGTACCATTCACATCTAGATATATACTTAATATAAATAATACTGATAACAAAAGTTTACTCTGTTGTTTTATTGCTTATTTACATCCTGCACCACATAATCCAAATAGAGTTAATAATTATAATAAACCAGAGTATATTAATTAAATCAAATTACCAAAGATATCACCTCCCTACGGATATAAAGAGTTACAGAAAATACAAGAATTAAATAAAGATAAAGTATTATTTAATGTATTTAATCTAAATAAAAATAAAACTATTAATCCTGTATTAATCAATCATAATGATCCTAAAGGATGTAATATATTATACTGGGATAATCATTACTTCCTATGTAAAAATATATCATTCTTATTACGATCATCACCTAAAAATAAACGTTATCCATGTCTAAAATGTTGTGTATCTTTTAGAAAATAAAATGCATTAAAAAAACATTTAGAGATGTGTAATGATATAGGAAGAAGAATATTCCATAAAGATTATTATCTTAAGTTTGACAAGTTCCATTATAAAAACAGAGTACCATTTGCTATGTATTACGATTTGGAATGTATAATAAAAGATAGTAATAAGTCAAACAATAATAAAAAACCATATTCCTATTGCTTGTGGATTATATTTATTAAGTGACTATCCTGATATATCAGAAGATAAGTATGAATGTTATTGTGGTGAGGATGTAGTTGATTGGTTTATAAGTAGAGTAGATCATTATAATAAATTATTTAAAGATATATTTGAAATTAATATTCCATTAAAAGAAGAAACTCTTACTCCACTTACTACTGAGTGTTATTATCGTAATGAGAACTTGTGTAATGACATTGTTACAGATCATGATCATCTAAATGGTAAATTTAGAGGTTATGCTCACAATAAATGTAAACTTAAAGCTAAGAATAATTTTGTACCAATGTATGCATTTAATTCTACTAATTATGATAATCACTTATTTATAAATAAACTAGCAAAGAAGACTAGAGTTAAAGTTTTAAATAAAACTGTTGAGAATTATATTAGTATTGATATGGGATATGCCAAAGAATTAGATATGTATAGATTCTTCCATCCACTTAGCTTAGATGCCATAAGTAAAACATTGAGTGATAAAAATTGTGTAATATTAAACAAATTAAAGTTAGAGAGACGTAAAGGTATATTCCCAAATGAATGGTTTGATAGTATAGACAAACTAAATAATACGGAACTACCACCAAAGGAAGCATTCTATTCTAAGTTGAAACAAAGTGGTATTACAGATAAAGAATATAAGCAAGCAATTGATTGTTGGAATAAAACTGGATGTAAGACAATAAAGGACTAAATGATGTTATATCTTAAAACAGATGTGTTATTGTCGGTAGATGTATTTGAGAAGTTTAGAGATGAGTGTTTAGAATATTATGAAATAGATCCTTGTTACACATATTCTACTCCTGGATTAACTTGGATATGTGGATTGAAATATACTAATGTTAGACTTAAATATTATAAAGAAAATACAGTTAATATTTATGATACAATACAACATGGTATTAGAGGTGGGTTAGCTCCAGTATTAAGTGATTGTCATGTAATATGTAAGAATAAAGAAATAGATCCTGAGTATACAGGGAAAGAGAATTATTTAAAGTATTTAGACTTCAACTCATTATACGCTTCTGCTATGGTACAAGCTTTACCTACTGGTGAAATTAAATTATGTGATAATAATAACTACACAAGATCTAGCTCTAAAACTGGATATATCTATACTATTGATATAAAGTATAATGATGAGTTGAAACAGAAAACAAAGAAATATCCATTCGTTCCTTAAAAGACTGAAGCAAACATTGATCAATTTACAGACTATCAAAATGAAAATAAAAAGAAAAGATATAAACCTAATGAGAAGTTGATGTTAAAGTTAACAGATAAAAAAATATGTATTAGATGGAAAGATGTTAGATTGGTATTTAGATAGTGGTTTGAAGATGGAAGATATTACGATTAAGCAAAAGAAGGAGTATAGTAAAAGTGAATGGTTAAAGCCTTATATTGAGTTCGATATTCAGAATAGAAAAGAAGCTAAAGCTAAGGGTGATAAATTTGGAGATGTAGTCTTTAAGTTAATGAAAAACGCCTTCTATGGAAAAACAATAGAGATTGTATATAATAGACAATATGTAGAGTTAGTTAATGATGTAGATAGATACATTAATATAGTAAGCAATGTTAGTTTTAAATATGCTGTAGAACTTGATGATGATCTAGTAGCTGTACATAAAACAAGAGGTAATGTTAAATTAGACAAGTTTAATTATATTGGTTTTGCTATATTAGAGAAAGCTAAATTGTTTATGTACAAAGCTATATATGATTACTTTGAGAAAGATTTAGATTGTAGTTATCATTATACAGATACTGATAGTATATTTATAAACATAAATGTTCCATTGAATAGTAATATAGAAACTAAAATTAATAAGATAAAAGATAATTTACATAATAATGAGTTAGGTAAGATGAAAGATGAAATACCTAATGATGCTATTATAGAAGCTTGTTTCCTTAAAGCTAAAGCATATTGTTTTAACACAGTTAAAGGAGAAGAAGAAAAAAAGTTAAAATGTATAACTAAAGCTACTATTAAAAACCAAATTAATTTGGAAGATTATACTAATGCATTATATGAAGGTAAAAGTTAATATGTGACTAATTATACTATTGATAGTAATAGAAATAATTTAGAAACTAAGGAACAGTATAAGATAGCTATAGATCCATTTGATGATAAAGGTATTAAAGATAGTAATGGTAAATTTAGGTTCTATGAATGAATTTAGGTTCTATGAATGAATTATATTTTTATAATACTTATTATTATATTATTAGAGTAAATATCGTTAAAATAACTTAAATATCATTAAAATAACATAATTATCAATAAAATAACATAATTATAAAAATTTTAAAAATTCGAGTAATGTATATATGGTTCCATGGCTCCATCCTATGGAGGCCACCATATATCCATTACTAATAGGACCTGAAGGCAATTCAACTCAGTCAAGTACTTTGTAATTATGTCTTGGAATTGCACGTGAAAAACACGATAGCAAAATAAAATTATTTTTAGTGAACTTTTTAGTTGTTTTTTTGTCTAATCAACTGCCCTCCAAAGTCTAAGTTTCATACTTTAATAAACTGCCCTACGTATTTGTTCTATCGCTGTACCAAAATCTCAGTTTTTACTCTTTCTCAAGTGTTAAAAAACGGATATTATACTTAGCATTCAATTAGCTAAACACATTACGCCTGATCTCAATTAGATCTAACATTAACTGAAACAAATAACCAGTAAGGGTCAAATTATCACATACTTTATTGTTGCATGTTTTGCTTAAGAATGAATATTCAAATTTTACCGAAACAAAGCTCAATTTATAATTTTGGAAAAGAAATTTTATGCAATCATTTTATTGAACAATTCAGAATTTTAGAATGATGTGAAGATATACTTTCCGATGAAACTACCCAATTTGCATTCTCAAAATTGAAAAACAGTCAAAATTTTTCACATTTTGGTCGTGTGGAATTTTAATATTCTAAATCCTGATACTTGCTTACACAAAAAGTATTATGCTTCAATAGTTTTGTAGGTGGAGGACATATGAACAAAATTGAGGAGTTTTTTGAAGCTGCAGATTTTCTGGTGAGGCAAACTACGTTGTTTTTATTGAAAATGTGTTATGCTCGCTTCAATTTATCATTATATATATATATATATATATATATATATATATATATATATATACATATATATAAATATATATATATATATATGTGTATATATATATATATATATATATATATATATATATATATATGTATATATATATATATATATGCGTGTTTTATTAAGTTTTGAGGACTTCATATTGTCATGACTGAATTTTTATCATACCAATGAATTTCATCATTGCATTGAATTTTATCATCGCATTGAATTTTATCATCGCATTGAATTTGATTTTTTTCCAATACACGCATAAACTTTAAAATGCGAGATTTACAGTTGAAAAGAGAAAGATTTGAGAAGCATGTTGGCGATTGCATTACAAACAATTAGTACAAACAACTTCCAACTCGAACCTGAAAACGAATGCTATCCTCACTTACCGTTATCCACTCTTCTCCTGGGACAAGCAGGCTGAGAAATCTATATCAGACAGTCCAACTTGAACAATGAAAAGCCTTTTCCTGTGAGCTGCTATACTATTCATAGCTTGAGTCAACGGGCGTTTTATCATCAGTTAATGGGAATTGATTTTTCGTATGATGTTTCGTCAGAATGAACGAGCTGACCTGAAATTGGTTTATCTGTTATGTTGAATTTTTCTGTAAAGGAGGGACAGATAACAAAGGCAAATCACTACAAGAGGATATGCTCAGCGCAATCACGGGGATTGGTTGGGCTTAAAAAAGTAAATTCTTTCGCCAAAATTGAAATCCAGACTAACACAATACAGAACCGGGGTATTTATCTCCGAGTTACACCGCGTATATTTAATTCGTTCTGACTGACTTTATTCGAACAAATTTGTCAAATTATTGGGACAAAAGGCTTACAGCACCCGTTCGTTAAGTCGCATCATAAACAATTAAAAATATGCTGGCTCGAAACTCATTTTAATTCAGAAAAGTAGATTTCTCATATTGCAACTTTAATATTTCAGAATTTCTCTGCAATCTTGAACATCAATACTATGTCTTAATTGAGTATTAACGTCATTGCAACAGTAAAACAGCCACTGGACGAGTTTGAAAATTAAATAGCTGGAGATCGGCGTCCACAATGCTGAGCATCTATGTTCATTCAACAAGCTCATTTTATGGAGGAAATTTTGCCGTTAAACTATTTGTTTTTGTCAGCATATGTTTCAAAGTTGAAGTCTTGGCAACAAGATCACCATATTAACAATGAAGTTAGAAGATATAGAAGTTAGAAGATAGCTGATCTCAATTAGATCTAACATTAACAGGGATGAATAACAAGTAAGGATCAAATTATCACATACTTTGTTGTTGCATATTTTGCTTAAGAACCAATACTCAAATATTACCGAAAGAAAGCTCAATTTATACTTTTGGAAATAAAGTTTTGTACAGCCATTTCATTGAACAATTCGGAGTTTGAAAATGGTATGAAGATATATTTTCCAATGAAACTACCCAATTTGTATTCTCAAAATTGAAAAACAGTCAAAATTTTTCACAATTTGGTCGTGTGGAATTTTAATATTCTAAATCCTGAAAATTGCTTACACAGAAAGTATTATGCTTCAATATTTTTGTAGGTGGAGGACATATGAACAAAATTGAGGAGCTTTATGAAACTGCAGAATTTATAGTGACGCAAACTACGTTGTTTTTATTGAAAATGTTTTAACCTCGCTTCAATATATAATGTTATATATATATATATATATTTATATATATATATATATATATATATATATATATATATATATGCATATATATATATATATGCCTTTTTTATTAAGTTTTGAGGACTTCATATTGTCATGATTGAATTTTTATCATCCCATTGAATTTTATCATCGCATTCAATTTTATCATCGCATTGAATTTTATCATCGCATTGAATTTGAGTTTTTTCCATTACACGCATAAACATTAAATCGTGAGATTTAGATTTGAAAACAGAAAGATTTGAGAGGCATGTTGGCGATTGCACTACAAACAATTAGTACAAACAATTTTGAACTCGAACCTGAAAACGAATGCTACCCTCACTTACCGTTATCCACTCTTCTCCTGGGACAAGCAGGTTGAGAAATCTATACCAGACAGTCCGACTTGAACAATGAACAGCCTTTTCCTGTGAGCTGCTATACTATTCATAGCTTGAGTCAACGGGCGTTTTATCATCAGTTAATGGGAATTGATTTTTCGTATGATGTTTCGTCAGAATGAACGAGCTGACCTGAAATTGATTTATCTGTTATGTTGAATTTTTCTGTAAAGGAGGGACAGATAACAAAGGCAAATCACTACAAGAGGATATGCTCAGCGCAATCACGGGGATTGGTTGGGCTTAAAAAAGTAAATTCTTTCGCCAAAATTGAAATCCAGACTAACACAATACAGAACCGGGGCATTTATCTCCGAGTTACACCGCGTATATTTAATTCGT
The DNA here is from genome assembly GCF_964194025.1 of Convolutriloba macropyga. Classification (NCBI taxonomy): domain Eukaryota; kingdom Metazoa; phylum Xenacoelomorpha; order Acoela; family Convolutidae; genus Convolutriloba; species Convolutriloba macropyga. The sequence goes on from NC_134472.1 coordinate 21,024,901, forward strand.
TCTGACTGAATTTATTCGAACAAATTTGTCAAATTATTGGGACAAAAGGCTTACAGCACCCGTTCGTTAAGTCTCATCATAAACAATTAAAAATATGCTGGCTCGAAACTTATTTTAATTCAGAAAAGTAGATTTCTCATTTTGCAATTTTAATATTTCAGAACTTCTCTGCAATCTTGAACATCAATACTATGTCTTAATTGAGTATTAACGTCATTGCAACAGTAAAACAGCCACAGGACGAGTTTTAAAATTAAATAGCTGGAGATCGGCGTCCACAATGCTGAGCATCTATGTTCATTCAACAAGCTCATTTTATGGAGGAAATTTTGCCGTTAAACTATTTGTTTTTGTCTGCATATGTTTCAAAGTTAAAGCGCTTGGCAACAAGATCACCATATTAACAATGAAGTTAGAAGATATAGAAGTTAGAAGATAGCTGATCTCAATTAGATCTAACATTAACAGGGATGAATAACAAGTAAGGGTCAAATTATCACATACTTTGTTGTTGCACATTTTGCTTAAGAACCAATACTCAAATATTACCGAAAGAAAGCTCAATTTATACTTCTGGAAATAAAGTTTTGTACAGCCCTTTCATTGAACAATTCGGAGTTTGAGAATGGTATGAAGATATATTTTCCAATGAAACTACCCAATTTGTATTCTCAAAATTGAAAAACAGTCAAAATTTTTCACAATTTGGTCGTGTGGAATTTTAATATTCTAAATCCTGAAAATTGCTTACACAGAAAGTATTATGCTTCAATATTTTTGTAGGTGGAGGACATATGAACAAAATTGAGGAGCTTTATGAAACTGCAGAATTTATAGTGACGCAAACTACGTTGTTTTTATTGAAAATGTTTTATCCTCGCTTCAATATATAATGTTATATATATATATATATATATATATATATATATATATATATATATATATGCATATGCATATATATATATATATATATATATATATATATATATATATATATATACATATATGCCTTTTTTATTAAGTTTTGAGGACTTCATATTGTCATGATCGAATTTTTATCATCCCATTGAATTTTATCATCGCATTCAATTTTATCATCGCATTGAATTTTATCATCGCATTGAATTTGAGTTTTTTCCATTACACGCATAAACATTAAATCGTGAGATTTAGAGTTGAAAACAGAAAGATTTGAGAGGCATGTTGGCGATTGCACTACAAACAATTAGTACAAACAATTTTGAACTCGAACCTGAAAACGAATGCTACCCTCACTTACCGTTATCCACTCTTCTCCTGGGACAAGCAGGTTGAGAAATCTATACCAGACAGTCCGACTTGAACAATGAACAGCCTTTTCCTGTGAGCTGCTATTCAATTCATAACTTGAGTCAACGGGCTTTTTATCATCAGTTAATGGTGATCGATTTTTCGTATGATGAGTTTCGTCACAATGAACAAGCTGAGCTGAAATTGGTTTATCTCCTATGTTGAATTTTTCTGTTAAGGAGGGACAGATAACAAAGTTAACAATCACTACAGGAGGGTATGCTCAGCGCAATCACGGGGATTGGTTGGGTTTAAAAAAGTAAATTCCTTTGCCACCATTTAATTGTCTACATTTACACTTCTGCCCCAGAATTTTTAAAAGAGGTATGTTCTGAAAAAAATCGTATGACGAAAATTGATGTTTTTCATCATTTCATCTTTTTCAATGCCAGTCATATCAGATATGCCGAACTGAAATCCAAACCATGAGTTAATTTCACAATGCAGGAACTGGTCAAAGTTGAAATCCAGACTAACACAATACAGAATCGAGGCATTTATCTCCGAGTTACGCAGTGTATATTTAATTCGTTCTGACTGAATTTATTAGAACAAATTTGTGAAATTATTGGGAGAAAGGGTTCTACAGCACCCGTCCGTTAAGTAGCATCATAAACAAGTAAAAATGTGCTGACTTGAGAAACTTATTTTAGTTCGGAAAAGTAGATTTCGCCTTTTGCAACTTTAATATTTCAGAATTTCTCTGCAATATTGAACATCAATATTATGTCCTAATTGAGTATTAACGTCATTGCAACAGTAAAACAGCCGCAGGACGAGTTTGAAAATTAAATAGCAGGAGATCGGCGTCCACTATGCTGAGCATCTAAGTTCATTCAACAAGCTCATTTTATGGAGGAAATTTTGCCGTTAATCTCTTTGTTTTTGCCAGCACATGTTTCAAACTTGAAGCGCTTTGCAACAGGATCACCATATTAACAATGAAGTTAGAAGATATAGCTTAAAATCAACGTTTACTCAAAGACATCAGCAGCTATGAGTAAAATAAAGACGTTTTATGCCTTGTGCCGCACATCTTCGAAACAAAGGTAGTTTAGCGCCAACAATCGAGATTGCCTATTCCAAGCTGAATGTACCAAATCAATATTTTGATATCATGGAAAGACTGTGAAAGACGGTTGTGAAAACACCTCGGGGATTATAGTGAAAAATTAGCCAGCTCAAATTGTTTGCTGCTGAAATCGAGGAAAACGGAGTTTTTCTCACAAAAAAAGAGTTGATGTCTAAATTAAGGCCTATATTGTCATATAGGGTAAAACACCAAACTTTGATTAATTGTGACAAAAAATTCGCTATCAAATAATAATTCACTCCAGAAGCGATTATTTTTACGAAATAACAAAATGCATCGGCCAATTTTTGCTCAAACTTCTGGCTCGCAGTATGGCCTATTTCAACAAAATTGTGAGGTTCAAATCTCAGCAGTCATTCAAAAAGTATTCGTAACAGAAAGCGAATTATAGTACTCAGTGTGCTGATGGATACAAAACAAGGCCGCTTGAGCGAGACTGTGCCTAGCACAGAACGTTCCAACATACGTCTAACGGTTGTCAAAAATCTCCTGTTCTGATACAAAAACTCTTCTGAATATTAATTCGTTCTATCTCAAACTGAAGCATTTTTTTCCGTAGCAATCTCGAGTACTTTGTTTTTAAAAAAGAACTCGTAATTTTAACAGACGAGAATCCAATTGCGTTATCAATCACTTTTCAATAAAAATGCACCAGTTGAAACGAATAAAATGAAATAAAAAATTATAGTCGATTACTTTGTCATTTTGTCTTTCTGACAGGAAATTAAATGCATTTTTTTAATTTTATGTGTCCCATTTTCATACAATTTTGAGTTTTGTACAATCTAAAGCAAACCAAACAAAGATTTTTCTTTTCACTGCTTACGTTACAAATCGAAAAACATTATACAAACTATTCTATTTCTCTAATGGAAAAAATAACGTTTTTGGATATCAATTATCTTGCGCTGGTACATTTAGGTGTATAAAGTTTTCATGCTTCAATCAACTTCAGATAATTTTGGAGAAAATATATTTAAAAAAACGTTACTTGAGAAAAATGGAGCAATGTTGAAAAACACAATTTTTTCTTGTTTTCTCTCAAATTATTTCTGAAGATGTTACGAAGTTCTTATGTGTAGTGAATTTGACTAACAGTCAATTTGAACTCTCTAGTTCAATGGAAGACATGGTTTTGGAAATCATTTTGCGGTTATAGAAAGAACATTCTTTCTAGTTTACCAAAAATATTTTTTTGTTATTATTCGATTTGATAAGAATGAGACACTCCTACAAAATTATTATTGATTTGGTTATGAGACCAGAAAAAATGCTAATCAATTTGAGACTGACTCCGCGGCACAAGAATTGAAGTGAATATAAATCTCTTAAGCATTAAAAAACCGTTAAAATATTTGGTCTCTCAAGTGGTTATTTCTTTTCTTGTTCTATTTTGCAATGACCCTTAAAAAACAATTCCACAAATTTTAATGTCAAAATATACATTTCCACTGATAGAGCGTAAACTTATACGGTATAGCACGAATTTTCTGCAGATTCTTAGAACAAAGCTAGGATTTTCAATTTTATGAGTTATTTTAATATTTCTTAATGAACTCAAAAGTATACTAGCGACTGCATCAAAGTTAACTGCACCATATGGCCAATTTTTGGCCAGATGAGAGCTCAAAATAGACGTTCGATTGAAGCATCAGGAATTATCAACAGGAAGGGAACAAGAACAGCTCTCAACTTAACAAAAAATCTTGATCTTTTGTTGTTCTGATGTCAACTGTCCAATTTTTGGTCAACTCTGTGAGATTTTATGAAGCTATCAATTCTCAGCTTAAATATTCAATTATGGCTATTATAAATATTTAGACTCTTATATGTAGAGCTACAAAAAGAACTTCTAAAAGTTTTAAGAAATAGTTAAAGGGGAAGAAAAAAATTGTGAAAACTAAATAAAAGTTTTTTTGTCTTTTGAATTGTTTTTATTTCGTTGCAATGCAATTTTCAACATATTTTGGTTTTGAAAAAAAAGTGGTTCTTCCAAAATAGATTTTATTAATTTACTGACGATTTAAATTTGATGCCCGCTGATTTTTTCAAGATTTTCAGCAACACCCCTTCAGCATGGAATAAAAATTGTAGTTTTTTAATAAAAATCAATTGTAGCCCCTAACAGCTACAAAATGATGGTTCTATTTCATCTCCACGATGCATAAACAAAAATGAAAATTCGACTGAAGAAAAAAGCCAGCCTCGCATTGGAACACCAAGACTCAACCGAGCGCCTATCACTAACCAATTTCACCGTTTCATTTTTTCTCAACATTCTTTTCGGATTTAGTCACTAAACCAATTTCACCGTTTCATTTTTTTCTCAACATTCTTTTCGGATTTAGTCACTGAACCAATTTCACCGTTTCATTTTTTCTCAACATTCTTTTCGGATTTAGTCACTGAACCAATTTCACCGTTTCATTTTTTTCTCAACATTCTTTTCGGATTTAGTCACTGAACCAATTTCACCGTTTCATTTTTTTCTCAACATTCTTTTCGGATTTAGTCACTAAACCAATTTCACCGTTTCATTTTTTCTCAACATTCTTTTCGGATTTAGTCACTGAACCAATTTCACCGTTTCATTTTTTTCTCAACATTCTTTTCGGATTTAGTCACTGAACCAATTTCACCGTTTCATTTTTTTCTCAACATTCTTTTCGGATTTAGTCACTAAACCAATTTCACCGTTTCATTTTTTTCGGATTTAGTCACTAAACCAATTTCACCGTTTCATTTTTTCTCAACATTCTTTTCGGATTTAGTCACAAATCGCTATCATCTCAAAAGTGAAGATTTCATAACGGAAAAGAATACAAAAAAGAGTAGGCACTGTAACAACTTTTAAAGCTTATTTGTGCTTTTGAGCACGTGTTAGGATGCTGCGGGGTTGACGATATGCGACAATTGCTAACAACTAACACATGCGATGCCACCATTGGATGCATGTCAAGACCTAATTTTGTTGAGAGTGATAATAAACTAATTTATATCGGAACTGCACTTGTGAGTACGTCTGTACAGGAACAAACGAAAATTTGAATAAAGTTGGTGCAGTGGTTTGTATTTCCTGAAAAAGTAAACAGGTTTTACAGTAAGCAGCGAGTCTCTGAATAGAATCTTGTTTCTAAGTTGATCAGCTTAACAAGCTATTTCAACTTAGCAGCAAGTCCGTGAACAGCAACTCTGAGCATGACCTATAAGAAAACTCACTACACCTGTGTCTCAAAAACGGCAGGCAGGACAATTGTATGCAATTCACCAATACGAGTCGTTTGACCCTAAGTGAAATTTGCTGAGCGGCCGTGGAAAACGCTAACAAATTTGTGAAACCTACTTTCTGTCTTTCGTAAGAAGAATTCACGTGAAATCTACTTACCATTTTAGCTGGACAAATAAAAACGTAGCTGTGTAACCACTTTCGATAATTTTGCGTACTCAAAAATCACAATTACAGCTGAGGGATATTTCTGAAATACCAAATATAGTGTAATCGAATTACCTTAAACTTTAGAAATTAGGTAACATAGAAGCTACAACTATCAAATGCATGTATTTTGATAAAAACTAATCCTGAATTCAATTTTTTAAGGGTGCATTTTGATTTCTATAAAGATAGATTTAATTACAAAGCGCGTGGAATATAACTACTTCAAATCTTCTAATTGCACTCAAGTTGAAAGCGTGATTTCTAATGACAATTATCTGTAAGTCCTTTTATATTTTCTTTGTTGTGAACTCTGCTTACGGTTTCTCGCTTATATGTTTCGAAGACAGGCAATTGTTAGAGATTAAGTTACGAATGAAGGCAAATTTGCATCATAAATTTAGGGCCAAGATACTCCTAAAAATTAACCTTTTCAGCTTTCAACTTTAATTGACCTGACCAACAAATGTGAGGCGGTAGGATTTTGTCATCTCGAAAATACGAAACCCTTGTTTACATGATTTTTGGAGTTAGGATCACAATAAAAGGGAATTTTTGCACTACTTATTAAAGAGAAGGAAATTGTTTCCACAAAATTAGGCTCGGAGTAGCAACTCAGATTGGTCGCGGGGACACTAAATGGAATATTCTTTTTCATTGGATAGTTTCTACATATAATTTGATTGTAAACACTCGTTAATTTTTTGTAATTTACAGAAAAAACGTGATTATTTTTCCGTTGATGATACATTAAGTAAAAAATTTTCCATTGACCAACTCAACTATCCCGTAACTCTGTATCCCGGTAATAGCACAAATATGTGGGAACTATTCGACTAAATTTACGTACGCTGATAAATTAAGCACAACAGACTGCTGCCTTTTGATTCTCTCGATTTCTTTTTGCTCTCCCTTTCTATCCGTAAATAGCCCGATGTGACCATAAATCGTAATCTGATAAAAGGTTGTCGGAAGCAAATGAGCATTGAGAAAAGGAGCTAGCTTCAAATGTGACCGACAAGACTATATTGGCTGCTCTAATTAGTTATTAAGAAAATATTTTGAATTAATTATTCGTCATAAGTACAATCATATTATATATTTATGAGTAAGATAGAAAATTATCCTATTTTCAGTTTCAGAAACATGAATGAGGCAGATGGTTTTTCCAATGATTGTATTGCCATCATTTTTTGACTTGTGTGATATAAGGTGACTCAGAAGCAGACAGATGTAAAATCCAGATACAAATATTGAAATGTAGCACAATTAATGGTATTTAACAATAGCTAATTTTTCTGTTTCCAATCTCATGGAGCTAAAGAATTTCAAACAGATGATAAATGGGGTGAGAAATTTGCGGGAGTGGAACAAAATAAATTTTAAAACTCTATTTAATCAAATAATAGTTAGAAAAGAAGATACTTTTCAATTAGTTTGCGCTAGTAAAAGACAACATTGTGCTGAGTATCATGATCATAGTGAATTATGACCATTAATAACTGACGTTGTTTTTTTTCGTTTCATAATGGCAAGAACTAATTGTTAAGGCAGATAGCACCTTCTATTAGGCTCTGCTAACATACAATGCATGTAAAAGAGCCCATATGATTGTTCACACAGACTAATCAAATTTTAAAATTTCATCGAATCACAGGTCCTTTAGAAGCCATATTTCTCTTATCTGTTGTGTTTCATTTCCGTTTGATAAATTTGATGTGGAATTTTTTAACTGGTTGAAGAACTATCTGCCCATAAACAGCAAAATCTTCGGCCATAGTGTCCGATACCATGTCGAATTTCTTGACGATTGAAGCTATAACCAGTTTCTCTTCCAGTAGAGCAAATCTTTGTCCAATGCAGTTGCGCATTCCAGCTAAAAAAATTGTTTTTTTTTTAGTTTATCATATATGCAGAAATTTATAGCTTGTCTAGTAGGGGCACAGAAGTAACAATAGAAGTAGTATGACATTGATAAACGCTCTGAACACTCAATTATGTACTTAACAAATCGGTATTGACATATTTGAAAGCAAATTATTTTTGAAATGATACAGCACAAATGTTATCATTGGTTTCGCTTCCAGTAAGAAATCAGGCTTCTGTTACTACTCAAATTATGCAAACTGCTTCCGAAGTAACCGGTCAACCCGGACGTCCTACCAATAACAAATAAAGATCACTGAAACCGTCAAAGTATTTGGCGGCGAATTGTTTTTTGTACTAGCTGATTAGTTTTGTAACACCTTGGTGTCGCGAAGTATAAAAACCATAGCAGGATAAGTCAAGAGTTACAATCGAAACAATTGAGTTAATTAATCGTTTTAACGGTAATATCAATCTAAGATAGACAATAACGCCCATGACCCTATAAGCGCAAAAATTGAACAAAAAAAACTTATCTTCAGGCTAAAAATGACGGGCTAGACATATAAGAGAACTGTTGAGAATTTAGCAAAAAATATATAAATACGCTCAGAGTTCTTGGGATTCAGGTTTTGTGACCCAATATTCGACTTCTAAAAGCTACGTGCAAAGACACAGCTTCAAGCTCAAATTAATGTTTAATGTCTAATAAAACTAATTGCCAATTTGTTTAATTTTTCATAACAAAGTTCTTTCAAAACAAATTTTTCCATTTAAAAATACATCATAAACTTTGGGCTAGCGGGGTCTAACTGGGCATAAGAGACAAAGAACGGTAAAAGCAAAGAAAAATCTTAAGTTGAAAAATAGCAACAAGAACAGAAAATAACTGAAATTAACGGAGAAACTAATAATCTATTACTCTGGTCTATACAGGAACAAATAATGATATTTAACAAACCATTCGACCCTACATGCCTAACACTCGAACAATAAAAAGTAACGAAGATAAAAATTAATAAATTCGTTTTTACCTCTCTTTTTTAAAAATGATGGTGACAGTTTTATCTGGTTAAAAGTTAATAGGAAAATTTAAGCGAACCCTAGTTAGCTTGTATAATTTAATAGTTTGTAAAACAAGTTTCGTATCTGTAGTCGAGAGAAAAACTAACAAGAAGGACAAAAATATTTTGTAAAAAGTGAAATGCTTTTGAAATTGCTTTAAGTCTAAACAACAAACAGATATCTGTATAATATCATACTAATAATTGAGTGAAATTAGATGAAATTTTAAAGCGCAAAGTGACAATAATACAGGAGGTGAGGATAAAACCAGCACTTTAGTGTTCGAAAATATGGTTTCTAAGTTTGGAAAAAAATGTTAACAAATGATACAAATTGAAAACAGTCTTGCGAATTACTTTATTACCAGAAAAAAATCGCAACAGTGGTCACTGCAGAAAATTGATTGAAAACATATTGTGTCGAAGTCATCAAAAGGGGTAGGTATTATCTGAGAACCGTGCAGAAGTTCCCTTGTGCTGCATCAAGTAGGCGATGAGAACTGTCAATAATGAAATCAAGTTACAGACAACAAAGTATACTTGTTAGTTCTAATGAAAACAATTGTTCTCATAGTCGTGATAATAAGGATGAAAATTATTTATGAGTTCAGAAGACGTTTTTATTGGCAACTTGAACTCTTAGAAAGCAGATCAGAATTTTTTTTCAATAATCCTGAAAATTCAAATTTGTCTCTTCTTTGCTCTTTTTTTGAATGATTTTATCATCCCAACTTTTTCCAGACAAGAACTACAAATAATCTCATCTTGCAAGTGTTTCTTAAAAATTCAAAAAACTGGAAATTGAGCTCACAAAATGAAAAATTATTTAAAGCCAAGAAAGTAATTTACTCAAAATGTCTTTGATTGTTTGGAAAGAAATAATGTCTAAGTGAAAACGAAACTTCGCGAAGTATAGAAATAAATCAATTAATTTTACAATGGCGCAAAAGATGACCAAATTGATTTGATGCCAAAAGAGACGAGACAACAAAAAGACAACGGATAAGCTCAAAACTCAAAAACTCACTCACAAACAATTAGTTTCAAATTATTAAGGACACTCGGCTTAAAAAATTGTTGAGCATGCTCAATTATGTTCAATTAGAGAAAAAATGATTGTTGTCTTTGACTAGATCAAGTAACAAGGCAGCAAAAATATTAAAAATTGAATCTCGAAAGTCCGAAAACAAAAAAAAACAGATTTCATAAAGATCACGTAATTTTCATCCGACGTCCAATGAGATTTTGTATTAATTAGAAAAATGACAAGGCAACAAATTCAACAACAAATAAGGGGAAAAATCAAAATTTTTTTAATTCATGAAGACCCGTCTCAAAGCTGAAGAAGTCTTAAGAGCTTCAGCTATAAATTAAAAAAAAATGCGAAGGTTTCCTCATAGCTTTTTGGAAAACTTATTAGACCTATAAAAAACGGAAAACTCAAAGAATTTTCAAAGACTTGAAGCTTTATGAAATTATATGTCAGAATCTCATCAGGATGACGATGATGTTAATTGTTCTAAGACCAAAATTGTAGTGCTGAGATCTACGTATCAACGCAGCTTCAAGTTGAAAAAAATGTAGCTAAATAAAAAAAAATTGCAAAAAAACTGCAGTTTACACTTGATGAAGCTCGGCATATAACCGACAAAATGCATAAAAATGACAAAAATTCGAATTAAAATATAAAAATAGCAATAATTACATAATTGTTTCAGAACTTGTCTAAATATTTTTTGCTGGTTTGAATGGTCCCTATATTAAAAAACACTATGTAAAAAATTGTTTTAGAGGCATTAGTAACACCTATGTCTCAAAAATGGGGATTCAGAAGACGTCATTGCTGTCAGAAGACCTGTGTGACCAACGTCAATCCTGCACGTAAAAGTAAAAACAATTCGCTATTTTGGACTCAAACATCAATCAATTTAACTTACCTTAAGCTTTACACTGTTTACTCAGTTCCAGTCTCGAAAGATCAGAGTGAAAAGCATCAAAACGCATTGTGCAGTAAACACAGATCGCCAAAACAAACAAAATTCTCTGGATTATAAAACTCTTTGAGATCAATAATTTCTCGCTATTTCTATCCGGCTGTTAATCAGATTTTGTTTGATTTATTTTTTATTTTTATCTATTTTCAGGGCTTTAATCGATTTTGTTCGGCGTTCGCTTTAAAAGGGCCAATCAAAGCGTTGTTTTCACGAATACGTTTCTTACCACTAAAGGGCATGTAACAGTATGGGTTTTCCCCAACAGGAACTTCCTTCCTAATCCAGCGCCCCGGGTCAAATTTATATGGCTCTGGGTAAATGTCGGGATCATGGTGAATGGCGAATGCCTGGAACATTATTGTAGTTCCTTTGAGCAGTTTGTATCCATTAATTTCATCGTCCTCGGTTAAATGCCGACCATAGTTTGGAACAACCGGATACATTCGGAGGCCCTCTTTTACCACAGCTTCCAAGTATGGCATATTGAGTAGTGTATTCTAAAATAAAGTGTATTCAAAACAGTAAGTGATAACAGCTCTGATCACCATTTGCTCCGCTTAAACAAAAAATTGTAATCATCAACATGTGTGACGAATTAGAAATGTGGTTTCGAACTTGCAATTGTTAATATTATTAGATTGTCTGCAATTAACATGTACCGTTATAAAAGTGTATGCACCAAGGGAGTTCCACCAAAGAGGCACCAGAGTTAAGACTAATAAAAATTACGATGAGAGACTTTCTTGAAATTGGTGGACACCAGTTGCAGCAATCATGTGCTTTATTGAAGAATATCAGTTATTAATACTTAACAAGAGATTTAATTGAAGTCCTGATCCTCAATAGTAAAAAAAACCCAGAGTAGGCTACATACAATTGGCAGTAGATATAAATAGTACGTAATACTTGAATAAAAGCGGTTGGAATAAACAATTTGGTTTTTGGAACTTTGATCAATCCTTAATAAAGATCAAAACAGACTTACAAACTCTAAAAAACTAGCTCCTAATTCATTAATTGAATTTTTAGAGTTACTATATTTTTAAAGTTAAAGTTACTATACGGGTAAATATAACCAACACAATTTTTTGCTGAAAGTAATGTAAGAGCTCAGCTTTTCGTGTCACTGCACAGTTTTTAACTTTTTTCATGACAATTCAAGTTAAGTGTAACGCATCTGCGTTTAATCTTCTTGTTCGCTTCATTTCTTTGAGCAACATTTTTCTTTTTTATTAAATTTAATTGATATATCAAGTTAACATAGGTGACCGGACAACAGTTCGAAAGGACAGTAGATCGAAAACATGAAAATTGGTAAAATAGATAGAAAACAAGGCGGCTCGGTAATGTGCAATGGCACATAAGGTTCCGACCCCACCCATCCACAATTTTGGCATAATTGTCTACCAAATGAGGAACAGATAGAAAAACCCAAAAATTATTTTTTGCGAATCCCAAAAAAGCCCAAGTCTTTTTCAAAAAATTCTGTATGAACGATAAGATAACCTCCAAAACAAATAACTCAGTGGAGTAAAAATTGATGCATTAGATTGCTGTAATATGTCAAGATTAAGAAAGCGAGTCAAAACGAACAGCAAAATCAAACAACAAAAACAACAAACATTAATTACATCAAAAAATTTATGTCCCTCTTAAAAACTAAATTTAATAACAAAGTCAACATACCGTCAGATAAACCTGAAACTAAACAAAAATAACTTATAAATCACCAGAAAACATATGCGACCAGTCCATAAAAAGGTTTGGTAACAATTATACAAAAAAGAACAAAAACATAAAAGTAAAAAAAATTAACTTATTTTTTTGAAACATTTAACTTCAAAGTAATAAAAACCATTAGGAATAAATTAATATTACCACAAATTTGCGATTACCACTGCTTCTATAGAAGGGCATTAGGACCTGACCTTATTCATTTTTTAGAGCGACTAAAAAGAACAACAAAGAACAAACAAAATTTCAATTGAAACTTGCCAGAAAACGCTGTCAAAACCGTCAAGCCAAATTTTGGCACTCAAAATATATTTGATTGCGCCTTCTTCAAACAGTTATAATGTAGTACGTGGCCATTCATTAGTAAGACTAGGTAACAAGTAGACAAAAAAGCGAAGTGCTAAAGTATGTAATACTTTTAATTTTTTTTTCGAAACAAAATTACATTCAATGTCATGAAAGGCATTAATTACAAAAAGAGCTATTTAAATATCGTCGTTTTTTCATGAAAAGGAAACCCTCGAGACCTGTAATTATCCAGAATATTTCTTGCATCTACAAAAGAACGTCAAATATGACAAACATCAAATTAATTTAATTTTTTTTTGTGAAAAAGCGGTGTCGAAGCCAGTAAGGTCATTACAAAATCTTTAAAAAAAAGATTTTGGGACACCAATCCATTTTATTCCCTTGACACCCATAATGTCATATTTGACCTGTAATCAACTAACGAGATTAGGTAACAAAAAGAAACATAAAAAGAACAAAATTGCGAAGTTAAAAAAGTTTTTTTTTTAATTTTGGAAAACGATGGGTTTGAAAGTCATAAAAGCCATCAGCTATCTGCTAATATCAGAATATCGGTTTTTCTATTCTTCCATGAAAAGCCAATGAAAGCTATCACTATACAGGAAATTTCATACGACCGAAACGACAAAGTATAAATGACAGTTAAGACAAAAATTAAAAAATTCAATTGATTTCTTCAAGAAAGAGGCGTCGAGGCCATTAAAACGATGATTTATGTCTTTCAGCATTTTAATATGTTCAATTGTGCTTTAATTTGAATGCTAATAAGGTGACATGAGAACTGTCAATAATGTGATAATGTGACAAAATTAGAAAACGTGAAAAACTGGCAAATATCAAAACAAACAAAAATCTAAAATCTTGTAGTATCAAAGCCAGAAATCAATAGTTTCAGGCTTAAAACTGCAACCGAGAATAAAGGTTAACTCAGTAGAAAGAAGAAGCAGTCTTTTTTTGCTGACACGAAGCTGGAAGTTGAACAAATTAAGAAAAAAATAGAGGAAAAGTTAATTAAGCCATTATTTATTGAAAAGTCAATTATTTTTAAAAAAGAAACGACCATAAACTTTCAATTAAAAAACTAAATGCATTAGCTTGGAGCTGTTTAGCAAGCGAATTGGTTGGACCTATCACTCCTGAGCTTTGATTTGATATGTTCTGTTCTTTATTATTAAAAAAAAGTCTTTTTTTTTACAAAAAAAGACCGACTGATTACAACCCGATTTTTTTTGGATTGTAACAGTCCAAGAATGGCCCAAAACTACCCCTGTTAATACTTATTGTCCATTAAGAACAATTGATTTTTCGAATGTTGTAGATATAGATAATTTCTGAGTTGAAACTCAAAATAAATTTTGCATTTTTGATAATCAACGTAAAGTTAGCAAAGTTAAGTAAAGTTAGCAAAAAACGGCAAAGTTTTAACTACAAGGCACTCTCTGCGGACTCTGAAGTAGAAATAGCCCCCCTCTGAGTCTACAAAGATTGTATGAGTGTTAATTGGGGGTGTACTGTAGGCAAATTTAATCAAAGTGGACTAAAGTAGCTTATTTCGTGCTGTTGTTGATGAAAAAAGCTAAATTTTGAAATGTTTATCCAGATTTTTTGACCAAAAAATTAAATCAAAACAATCAAAAATGCTTGTTCGTCTTCAAAAATAAAATCAACGACGCTATTCTTAAAAATTATAGCAAATTTAATGTGAGTAAAAACAACGTGAATTCACTCTTCTTTTCTCACTCTTCGGCTTTACGCACTCTTCTTTTCTCAGAAGTTTAAGCCTCGATTACTCCCTGTAGAAAACGAAAATTAAAAAAATCTTTTTAATTCCATATTCTACGCTGGACGGGCTTTCTAATGATACCAGTCTTAACTCTCTACGATGAATATATCGAGCGGCGAAAATTCACGGAACAAAAAAAAACCCAGTTGAGTATATAGTTCCTCCCCCCTCAAGAGGGTCGGAACAATTAACCTATATTCTCATTTGCTGAAATTAAGTGTTATTTGGTAGCTGACATAAATTACCGCATTTGACAATGTCTAGCGAGCAGCGAGGCTTGCTTTAGCAGTTGTGAGACATAATATGAATCTATCAAAAACGGCGCTAGTGAAAATGGCAGACGCGCCAAATTATAAAAATTTTGTTGCTGGCCAATCAGAATTGAGAAAACGTTAAAACTGTTTTCTGATTGGCTGATTGCTTAACAATTTTTTCATGCTTTAAAATAGCATATGAATACTAACAAAAATTTGTTCAGAAATTGCGTAAAGCCGAAAAAGAAAAAAATGTTTAATTTAAAGCAGTTTTATTGATCTAAAATTACACTGTTTTAAATTTGTCAACCAATCAGATTCGTTGAAATTTCTATCTTCTGATATGTCTAATTGTTGATACGTCACCGTGAAAGCCAAACATAGTATCACAACCGAACATGTTAAAGGCTGCATTGTGAATGCTTTATCTGATTGTGACCAATAAGCAAATTGAATAACTTCATTTTCGATCTACTGTCCCAATTTTTGCTTTCTAGCTGTTGTCTTTCAATTAATTGTCCGAGCACCGTTAACAAAAACGTGCACTGATCTAATTGCGTTAAATATAATGAAGTAAAATACAGAATTCTAGTGTTTTTATAAAAAAAAGTTTTTTAACCATAACCTGTTTAGTTTATTTAAACAAAATGAAATTGGTCTGTTTTCAGTTACGAGAAATGTCACAATATAGCAAAATTTTATTTGTTTAAAAAGCACGTGTTCTTTGAGGTTGCATTAAAAATATAGAAGAGACTAGAATTTAACCGAAAATTGAAGTAAAAAACAATTTGTTGCAATATGCGCGAAATTTCTTACCTTGACCTGTTTCGAGTCAAGTTCATTGATGTCTAATCCCTGAAAAGCAGTGTCTACTTCCTTCTGTAATTTTTCTAACACGTCTCTGTTGTTGCACAAAGACTGTAGAAGACACGACATAGAAGCAGAAGTGGTGTCATGGCCTAAAACAATTAAAAATTGCCGCAGACTGATATGATCAAAGTAAAAGATAGTGTGCTAATTGAAGATTAATCTGGAGCTCCATCAGCTGAAAATCACGTTAACTGCATAAACCGCATAAAAGTTTCTTGTTTTTTTGTTTTCGGGGATCTATTCATTTTGTTTTCTGGGATCTATTGTGTTTGCCCCCGGGCTCTTGGCATTTATATGTTACTTTCACTCCACCCTCCGGGAGCATGTACTAATGTTTACATGGTAAAGGGTTATATTAACACATAATTTTTAACGGGGGAGAAAAAAATCACTATAAGCAAAACAGAACAGATATTTTTCCTAAATTACCGAATTTCTAGATCTTTCTTCTTATCAATTCTCTGTATAATATGCGTCTCAGGTACAGAATTTTTGATTTTTCGTATAAAATTTTTGTGTTAAATTAAAACATGAGTAAGTGTTTGAAATGAAATGAATCCACTAAGCATGAGCCCCCAAACAAAAAGGATCGCATATTATTTTCACAAAACTAACCATACACACTAAAAACATAAATTTCGAAAACCTTCGAGGACAACCGCAGGCCTTGCTGTACTCCTTTTGGTCTTAGAGCAATAGGCAAAACATTCAATCCAAAATGTTATTAGATAAAACACGCTACACAATCAGATTTAAATCTTAGGGGCAAAAACTTAAATTATCGTTTCACATTATTTGTATGTAAGTTGTGGATAAAACAAGGAAACCAACCACCAGTAAAATTTGACCCTTTCTCCTAACGCTAATCGCGCATGTCGAATCGGGCCAAATTTTACTGCTTTTTGGTTTCCTTGTTTTATCCACTACTACATATTATCTTTATAATCACTCAAAATCTATCATTTCTTGTCTCACTTAGTGCACTCCACTAGTACAGAGTTAAGCTGGTAATTATCCATAATCAGACGGATAGTTCGGGTTCTATCCCCACCAAATCCGGTGGACGTATCCCAGATACTAGTATAAAACTAGTGAGACCGTGTAACAAGCCCGTAAATCCAATTTGCGAAAATAACTTGAATAAAAAAAGAAAAATTGAACAAAAAATTGAAAATATTAAAATATTTAAAATTTTCATATATTCCCCGTAATAAATATTTAATCAATCTAAAACTAAAACTTTCTTGTCTCACTTCGCGTAGTGGTTAAATCATCGAGTCGAGTTTAGTTGCTTTAGCAAACGGAAAGTTTGGGGTTCCTTCCTCACTGACTCCAGTGAACGTCCCCCGATTCTGATGAAAAACTATGAAAGTAAGTGAGATGAAAAAACCAAATTCACAGTTCTTAAAAAAGATGGTCCCTGCTGTGAGACTGTATATGGGACACACTGTGATGGGTATACAGTCAAAAACGCTGAGATCGGTGGAAACACAGTGATACGTGTTTTTTTTCCAATGGAACTTGCGAAAATTGGTGACGCCACTGCGGGGATAACTTGAACAAAAAACGGGCTAACTCTAAACTTTTATATTAAATCTTTTGACATATTCCTTGAATCTATCTTTGGCATATGTGTGTCTATATCTAAGAAGATAAATACACAATCCACACTTAGCATTTCTAAATCTATAGTAAGAAATATGTTTATTAACCGTACACATATAACATGTTAAATATAAACTCTTGCCATTATAATGTTTTTCTAAATGTTTAATATAATCTTTTACTTTAATTATATCTTTGCATATATAACAACAATATTCTAATTCTTTGCAATTATCACAACACTCCCTCCAATGCCTATTTTTACACTTATCACACTTCATTTTTCACTTTCGAAAAATTATTTTTTCGAAAATTTTCCCCAATAAAACACACCATGTCTCACTCAACTAAGAGTAATGTGAACTTCAGCGACGTCTGTAATTTATCCTTTGAAACAAAGAAGGGTTTATACAGACATCAATCATACGATCCCAAACATAAAGAACTATTGGAGAAAATGTTTGATTCTGATTTGGATGAGGCTATAACTGAAGCCCCAACTAAAACTGAAGCCTCAACTAAAACTATAGAGAAGATGTATGATTCGGATGGAGACTTTATCTATGTCAAATTTTCTACGAAAATTGAAACTAAAGGTATTACTAAAATTAAAACTAAAGGGTCTTCGACCTTGGTTGTTGAAACAAGGCTTGCCCTTCCCCAACCCGGCGACAATATCTACACCAGAATTAAGTATGAGTGTAAAGAATGGCATGACGAATTTAGGAATTAAATAGCTCTAACTGCTCATTCATATAGTCATAATCGTCAGTATCTAGAAAACACAGAATACTTTGATGTAAACTCTAGCCAGAACATGAAAGAATTTTATTTTACTGATAAAGCTGGAAATTACATTGAAGATATAGATGAAGCCATTAATAACTCATCAGAAGAAATTCAAAACTGTTACCAGTATAGAAAAGTTAAGAGTTTTAAATATAAGATCACGGCTGAGTGTGAGTTCGAAAAGAGAAGCAAAGAAGAAGTTAAAACTACTAAAATATTTTTCAACACTGACTATATTATTAATGACGCAAGATATGAAAATGGAGACTTCAGACAATGGCTAGATTTCGAAAAGGAATAATATGAAGGTTATGGATATGAATTTGAGTTTCGCGGATTAAGAAGTATTCAAATAAATATTGAACCAACCAAAGCATATATTGGTAGTTATATAGATTTAACCCCCGATCTCAAAAACTCTAAATCAATACTGAATATACGCAATTCCAAATATAACTGCTTGAAACTGACTGTTACTGCTTGGCTATATCCTGCCATGCAACATGCAACACGTGAAAGTAAATATGTAAATAATCTAATTGCACCAAGACAACAACATGAAGATGACTTCGGATATATATTAAGAATACAAAAATTGTACAATATTAATATTTAGATATACACAACTTGTGGTGGGGGTAAAGTAGAATTGTTTAAACCAGTGGATGATTTTGAGAAAGATAGAAAAAATGTCAGAAAATTGGTTTGGGGAGACGGTACTACAGAACACTGTGCTCTAATTAAAAACATAGAAACCTTGTTAGAACGACCAAATAAAAATAACATTAAATTTTATTTTTGTGATAGATGTACATTTTGTTTGATGATTCACAAATTAAATACGACAAACATAAATGCAGCCACTTTTTCAAACCCGAGTGTTTGTCCTAAGAAAAAGAAAATTACTTTTATAAATGAACATAAGCGTCAGAATATAAAAAATACTATAACTGCTGATATAGAATGTTGCATTGTTGAAGTCGCAACTAATGACTGTAAATATTTAATAGCTGAACACATACCAATAAGTGTGGGTTACATCTGGCAGTGTAATTTCAAATACTGTTTCGGTCTTGATTGTATCAAAAATTCGCTAGTGATCTATTAGAAATAGAAACTGAGAATAACTTCAAGCGCAACAAACAAATGATATTCAATGAAGAAGATAAATTATATCTTGAAACTAATAACACTTGTCATATCTGCAGTAAAACGTGTATAAATAAAGTAAGAGATCATAGTCGTGAAACTGGTAAATACAGAGAACCGGCATGTAAAATATGTAATCTGAGGTATAAACAACAAAACTTCATTCCTGTAATAATCCACATTGGCTATAGCTGTGACTTCAACCTACTATATAGTGATTTCTTCAAACAGAATAATGATAAAAGAGAAGTAGATAACACACCACTAGCCGCTGGTAAGTCTAAGATGTTTAGTATTGGTTGTCTTAAATTCTTAGATAGTTATAACTTCTTTGCTATGCTTCTAGATCAAATGGCAAAGATATATGGGTGTAAAACTAAAACATTATATCCATATGAATACTTTGATTTGGGTAAGTACCAAGAAGTTATAGGTATTCTAAGCATAGAAGACCTCAAATCCTCTCTTTCGAATAAATTACCAACACAAGAAGAGGTCGATATCTTTAATAAAGACAACAGTCATAAAACTGGTCATAAAATTATAGAGTATTTACAAAATGATATGGAAATATTAGACTATTGCATGAATGAATATGTTAAACTAAATATAAAAGAATACAAAATCAACCCCTTACACTATGAAAGTCTACCAGGCTATAGTTTTGATTGTTGGTTAATGTCAAGCGGTGTTACATTAGATACATTACAAGATAAAAAATGTTAGATGATTTTGTTGAAGAAAAGAGAAAAGGTATGTGTGGTATAAAGGGTGATAGATATATTAATAAAGGTAATGGTTATGGTAATGGTAATAGTAATAGTAATGGTAATGGTGATGGTAATGTTGATGCTAATGCTAATAGTAAAAACAGGAACATGGCAGAGCATGTCATGATGTCTATATGGTACATAAACGCAAACAACCTATACGGTTATGCAATGATGCAAAAGCTACCTTATAAAGACTTCAAGTACACCGACACATCTATAGATGTTGTACTAAATACTCCAGATGATAGCGATCACGGTTACTTTATAATTTGTGATAATAATTATACTAATAGTTGTAAAGAGAGAACAGAACAGTTAGCACTAATGCCTAATAAAAGAAAGATAAATGATAATGAGGTAGGCTATGGAGAAAGAGATGGAGGCAAGTCAAGATCAGAGAAATTAATCTTAGACCAAAACAACAAGACAAAATATATGGTTCATTATAGAATGTTAAAGTTCTATGTTAAGATGGGTGTAACTAAAAGTAACTAAAATCATAGAGTAATTAATTTTAAACAAGATTATATATGTAGAGATTATATACAAAACAATACAAATAAAAGAGCAACAGCTACAACTGAAGCAGAGAAGGATGTAAGGAAATTAATGAACAACTCACCATATGGGAGAATGCGCATGAATCCCCTACATTTCCTTCAAAGTAAGTTCTTACATGATGAAGAAAAGATAATGAAAAGTATAAGTAAACCAACATTTAAGAATATAACTAGATATAAGGATTATAGCCAAATTGAATATATAAAAAAACAGAATATGATTCTCCAGTATATGTAGGTGTTACTATCTTAGAGTTAAGTAAATTACACATAAATGATGTATTCTATAATATTCTGCAACCATCTCTCAAAGATCTACAACTCCATCTACAGCTCCATCTATGGATATTGATAGTTTTGTATTAAACTTTAGTGAGGATAATGTTGACAATGAATATATGGACTTAAGTAATCTAGACCCACCAATCAAAACTAATAATAAAGTTCCAGGTAAATTCAAACATGAATTGGGAAGTAGAATAATAGAAGAGTTTATAGCCTTGTCACCAAAAACGAATAGCTTCAAAGATTACCCAAAAAAGCTAAAGAGAAAGGACTGAAGAATTGTAACAATGCTAAATATGAAGAGTATTATAATGCATTGATGTATAACACACAGAGAGCTTTAGATGAATGTAGAATACAAAAAGTTGGTGATAACATGACAACAACAAAAACAAGTAGGATTAGTCTAAACACATTTGATGATAAAAGATTCTATGTAAATAACATCAAAAGCCATCCTCATGATGAGAATATATGTCTATTCAAAAGAGATTTAATAAAAAAGATTAATACTACTCCTATAGAGCTATTAATAAAATTAGGGTTAGATGTAAGTAAAGAATGATTAGAATCATTAATAAACAATATTAAAGAGCTAACCATTAAAGATGATAGAAAGTTAATCTTTGCTGCGATTACACTATATAATGATTTATTATAATTATAAGAAATGACTAAACTAGAAACACTTATAGAATTAAACAGTCTAGAAAAACAAAACAGAACAAATAGATTAGAAAATAAATTAAAACAACAAGAACATTATGGTGAAAGAGAAGAGTTATTTGATCCTTTAACTAAAACTTTAAATACTAACGCTGAATCAGTGCAAGATCTTCAAAACAAAAACTTAGCCGCGCTAGACAGCAACACTAATGCTTTAAAGTGTAGGAAACCATCAACAAAGCAGCTTTCTTGATGAGCGAGCTGCTCTCTTAACACCTTCACCCGATCCACCCGTAAAATTAAAAGATGATAGAAGCGAAACATTTGCTGCAGACAATGATATGATTGAAATATTGTTAGAAATGGTTAAACAAACAAACAAACAATTTCAATTAACATCAGCTGATGCAAATTCAAACAAAGTTAAAATAAATGATATAGATGTATCTCTAGTCCCAGATGGTATAAAAATGAAAGGTAAAACCTATGATTTTTCTAAGGGTTTTGCTTTATTCATTACTAATAAAGATGTAACCGAGAGAGATTTAAAAGGAGATGAAATCAAAATAAAACAATTCCTAAAAGATATTGGTTATAAACAAGGAGGAGATACTAAAAGTAATAGATCAAAATTTATAAGAAGAATGTTTGCTAGTATTGGTGAACCCACTTCTCAGGTTATATCAATACCAACCTCCAGTGAAGATGAAATATATTGACATGATTCCACTTTTTATGAACAAAGGGTGGTAGAAGAAGAAGAAGAAGAAGAAGAACAAGAAGAGGAAGAAACTGTTTACAAGAGTGATGAAGAAGTGAAAGCTAGTGGTCTTAGCAAAACAGACCCGAATAGTTTAGTGTAAAGACTAGAATTACTTATACTAGAAACAGAAGCTGGTCATGATGGATTATATGATGAAATGCTAGATATATCTATGCAACTATTATTTATGAATATTATTAATCAAGAACAACTAGGTAATTTTGTTTTTAATTATGGTAAATAAATAATGGTGGAAAAACAACAACAACAAGACACAATTAAAATTAAACAATAACTCCTAGCTAAAGAAGTATTCAATACTCAAATAACAAAGTTTAGAAGGGAAAGAATAGTACCATTATATAAAGAAGAAACATGGTCAGCTGATTTAATTGATAATTCATCTGCAAGTAAGTACAATAATAATTATAATTTTATATTAATAGTTATAGATATATTCTCAAAATATGCATGGGCTATTCAAATAAAGAATAAATCTGGTTTATCTATAACTAAGAGTTTTAAAACAATCATATCAGAAGGTTCACAAGGTGGCTCTTAAAGTCGAAATCCAGAAAATTATGGGTAGATAGGGGTAGTGAGCTTTACAATAAAACATTTTAATCTTTACTTAAAGAATATGAGACAGAACTATAATCTACATATAATGATTTAAAAGCTGTGTTTATGGAGTGATTCAATAGAAAAATATTACATATAATTAATAAACCAATGTTCATCAATGGTGATGGTAATTGGTTAAATATATAAAACGATGCAGTCATAATATATAACAATAACATTCATTCAACAATAAATATGACACCAGTTGATGCTTCTAATAATCCTGATAAAGTTATATACACTTTTAGTTTTAAGAATTTCAAACCAAAATTTAAAGTTGGTGATTATGTTAGAAATGCAGATAAACGTAATATCTTTTCTAAATGTTACACTTCTAATTGGCATAGAGAACTGTTTAAAGGTAATGAAGTTTTGAACACACAACCACTAACATATAAGACATGAATGGAGAGATAATAGAAGGTAAATATTGCGAACAGGAATTAATAAAACCTGAGTTTGATTTCGAATCTATTAATGAAGTTTCGGAAACATAAGGTATAATTCTGTAATTTCTGTAAACAAATACAAAGATGACAAGAAATAGATTCAATCAGGCTAAACATCAATCAACATCAACATCAACGTCAACAAATGACTTAACACTAAGTAAGGCTCGTGGGTTATTCCTAGAAGAAAATGATAATAATGATATGAAGGATACCAATAAAATTACAATTGTTCATCCTCCAATAGATGAAAAAGATGTTGTTAATGAAGAGTATTGTGACAATAACTTATTATCTTCTAATAATAAAATAGAGATTTTAAGTAAAAACATAACTGAGCTAAGAAAGGGTGAGTTTGATAAAGTCACAATTAAATCACTACAACTAAATGAAACACAAGCTAATGGTGAACTGATTAATGAGTTTATTGAATCAGCAAGTGAAATCAAAATACTGTTAACTTTTGTAATAAAGTTGCTGCTGATACTATCTCTAAATATAATCAATTAAAACAAGAATTTGATATTAATAAGTTTAATCAAGATATTACTAACATACATTTATATGATATGTTTGCTAACGGTCTAAGAGAAAAGAAAGAATACAATTAATCTATTAGAGGTGTTATAGTACAACATATAATTGCTATACTTTTACGAAGTGCGTTAGTTGATAATAAAGAGCAAGAAAGGCTTGAGATGCATTATGGTTTTAAGCAAGAAGATATAATGAAAGAAATAGAAAAAATTTTTACTAATGAAAATAAGCAAAGTTATGACCAATCCCACAGCACCGAGTGAGAGATTACTATATCCAGATTTATCATCAGTATCAGAACGATTAAAAAATTAAAAGATTCAAGCAAATAAAAATTTTAACAACAATATTAACATTATAAAAGATATTAGAAATTATTATGAAAGTGAAACTAATAACTATAAAAAGAAGTTAAGTAGATATAAAAACTATATTAACGTAGCTGAGATAACAGAAATACTATTATCATCAATTGCAGCAACGACTACAACAACATCAGTTGCATTAACAGGTATAGGATTACCTTATTCTATACCAACAGCTTTTGCTACAGCAACTGTTTGTGGTTCATTATCAAAAACAGTTAATACTAAAATAAGAAATAAAATTATAAAGTATTCACAAATGTATTTTTTAAGTGAACAGTTTAGCGACAAGTTTAATAAACTATATACTAAATCAATAAATGATAATAAAATAGATAAAGATGATTATAATGAATTAGTCAAGGTATATGAAGAATATAAGAAGAACAAGAAAAATATATTAAGTGTTTTTTAAACTAAAGTTAGCAGTGCTTAGTAATAACAATGTTTAGTATTATTAGTATTAATATAATATTAGTATTAATACTTACCGATAGATGCAGATCAACGAAGTAGTTCTACTAATCTACGCAATAGTTATATTTAAACTCTTATATAATTAAACTATCTCTTCTTTGTACCTAATTATAAACTTCTTCCTTTTTGTACTACCTTTATACCTTCACCAGTAGTTGCAAATTTAATTAAATCAGGTGTGGCTGATAAAGCAGCTTTAAGGTTTCTAGATGTAGATGCACTTCCTAATTCACTTGCAATCTCTAAAGCCCTTACAGGATTATTAGCAACTTTCTTTCCAAAGTTAACTGTAGCTCTACCAACATTTTTAAAGAAATCTTTCAATCCCTCTTCTGCTATTGTTGCATCACTGACAGTCATTGACTTATTTCTCTTACACTTAACACAATTACTCTTTAACATCTTTGTTCCTTTGGCTGAGACAACCCCTCTTATGTTATTAGTACTACTATAATGTCTACCACCAACACAATATGAATTGGTTTTGAACTTATTTAAAAGACTCATTTCTATATATAAAAATTAATGGAAGTTAAAAGGTATGATCTTTTTGTTGTTAAGACTAAGCCTAAGCCTAATACTAAGGCTAAGACTAAGCCTAATCCTAAGAATAAACTTGAAGCTAGAGGTTTGTCTCTAGAGAATGAAAAGAAAATAGATACTATTTATGCTAAAGGTTTTGTTAAGACTGGTAGGAAACAATTTGATTAAGATAATGATTGGCTATAAGTATAAGTATAGGTATAAGTATAAGTATAAGTATAAGTATAAGTATAAGTATAAGTATAAGTATAAGTATAAGTATAAGTATAAGTATAAGTATAAGTATAAGTATAAGTATAAGTATAAGTATAAGTATAAGTATAAGTATAAGTATTAGTATAAGTATAATTATAAGTATAAGTATAAGTATAAGTATAAGTATAAGTATAAGTATAAGTATAAGTATAAGTATAAGTATAAGTATAAGTATAAGTATAAGTAAAAGTATAAGTATAAGTATAAGTATAAGTATAAGTATAAGTATAAGTATAAGTATAAGTATAAGCATAAGTATAAGTATAAGTATAAGTATACTATTATTACTAACTATAACTATACTATTAGATATAAGTATACTATAACTACACTATTAGATATAACTAAGATATAATATCAACCATCTTATTAGCATCACTATTAACACTAATAACCTTTCTTGTTAATACTAATGCATGATATATAACATCCGCAACTGCAGCACTAAATTTAAAATTAAGTTGTATTGGTTGTGGACCTATATGATCACTTTGATATCTAGTATCGAATATATATCTTCTATAATTGCTTTTGAATGTTCTATGATTTATATATGGTTTAATATTATGAGGTAATCCAATATAATCTTTATTAAAATTAACAATCTCTTTAAAAGCCTCATTATAATTATTATTGCCATAAATAATATTCGTTCTATCCTCGAGATAAAACTCACTACCAATCTTACAATAACATTCAGTAAGACTCATTATATAAAATGTACTTGCATCATGAGTGTGTTCATTAACATTATTGTTTTCAAAACCAACTACTATATATTGTGGTCTCTCCATACCACTTTCAATACCTAGAGCAAACAAGAAGTTAGTAGCATTGGGTACATCCTTATAAAATGCCTTTCTTTCATAATAGCTAAAGTCTACATTATTCTTTTTACTTAAACCCTTTTGCACAATAATTCTATTGTCGTTACTAGGATCAGTACTGGGCACACACCAGGATATGTCTCTAATTTTTATATTACCATCATTACCCACCGAATCAGCACCAGCGTTAATTCTAAATAGAGCTCTATCATTATTATTTCTTTTTAATACTAGTTTAAATCTTAAACCATATATAATCTTTTCTAAATCATTTACAAAACCAAATAGATCACACATCTTAACCATCATATACATATGACCTTGTTCTGCAGCAATATGGTCACTTTTAAGTTGACTATCTCTATTGCCTTGATTTCTAACAAAACCACTCTCATATTCATCATCAGTACTAGTTAATAGCCTATACATTAATAGATAAAGATGACAGTGATCTATATATTCAATCGTCTTACGACCACTAGTTTCAAGTTTAAATGAACTAAAAAATGTCATCATACCATAATTTACTAATCTGATATTAGTATTGTTAGCAAATACACCCCCAGCATAATCTAATACAACAAACTCTATCTCTAGATACAAAACATGCAAATTTAAGTGATTCTCTTCTCTATTCAGTATGATATTTATATTAGTATTAACCGTATTCATTGTTGCTAGATTATTAGGTTTATATTTTATAATCTTACTTTTCTGTATATCATCCAAATTAAAGTTCACTTTTAGATGAAAAATGACTGACATTTAATCTTGATGGAACTACAAAATATACATGAAGCTTTAACTAAATCTAAAGAAGAACACACACTTAACTTTAGAATGATAAAGTAAACAGAAAAGTTTAACTTTACTGAACCTATACATAATACAAAAAAATTAGGTTTAGTTAGATTGTCAGTCTATAACTCAGTGGTTAATGTGAATAGAAGTAATAATCAATTTTTATATGATAGTACGGTTATAGAAGATGACGATGGTTTGGCAGAACCTCTTATCTCTAACAATAACAAAAACACTGATTCTAACATTTCATCTGTTCTTAATTATAATTATAAAGGAATCCCATTGTAATATTCAACTATTACACAGGGTGCATATGAGTTAACCGACATAGCAGAATTAATAAAAGAAGAAACTGATGGTTATATTAGAAGTAGATAAAAATACAATGAAATGTAAAACGGAAATAAAACAAGGTGCGCTTAGCTTTGATGTAGAGAACTCAATAGCTTCATTACTAGGGTTTAGGAAAGTAGTTTATAAAAAAGGTAATTATAAATCCCAGAAAATTGTTGTTATTGTGGGTTTTAGTATCATTAACATTCATTGTAATGTGATATCTGGTGTTAAAGATAATGGTAATAACACAGACAAACTATATACTTTTACTCTAACAGAACCACCAGGTTACTTGATAAATATTATACCAACTAATTTCTTGTATCAAAATGTAACAAAGGATAGAATAGAATATAAAGAGTTTCATATTAAAGATGAGCATGGAAGACCTATAGATTTTAATGGTGATGTATTAAGTTTTACTTTACATCTGGTGTAACCAGCAACTTCGTTGATCTGGTGTAACCAGAAACTTTGTTGATCTAGTCTAGATATCAACCTAAACTAAACTACAAATTTTTCTGGTCCCAATTAATTCTTAGTTTACCATTAATATTTTTATTATTAGTTATTAGGGCTCATTCCGTACCTTATTACATATATTAGCAAAATCATTATAACTAAGTTCAACATTATTAAAGAATTCTAGATATATCGATGTGAGGACTTTACCTCTTTGTTCAAATAAAATATATAGATTACAATTCTCTCTAACAATCTGTCTATCTACTGTGAAAAGATTTTGGTTAAGATAACTCATATTGCAATTATTATGTCTACCCCTACAAAAGTGTTCATTAATAACTGGTTCTTTGGCTCTAACATCATCAAATATCATTAGTTTCTTTAGGTCTTTTGGTAGTTGGTCGGGAGAGGTAAAAATCTTTTATATCTTTAACAAACTCGACATCTGTTTTATGATCAATACTCTCTACACCTTCATGTTCTTCACCAGTAGGACCAATAATGTATAGCTGATCAAAGTATATTTTAGCCAGAACTAGTTTTTTTTATTATGAGTGTCTTACCACATTCACTAGGACCAGATATTCTACATCTAAAGTTCTCTGGGAGTGTAGCTTCTGTAATTATAATATCATCATTTAGCCATGATTGTGGATCTTCATTTATATTTACAGAGATATTGTTACTAAGATATTCTTTGTTGTTAGGTTTAACCCTTTGAGGTTTTTCATCAATTAGATATCTAAAATTATCATTATTATCATTATCATTATTAGCAAAGCTACTTCGTAGATCATTATCATTAACATTATCATTATCATTAACATTAACATTATCATTATCATTATCATTATCATTATCATTATCATTATCATTATCATTATCATTATCTTTATCTTTATCATTATCATTATCATTATCATTATCATTATCATTATCAATATCAGTATCATAATCATTATCATTATCATTATCATTATCATTATCATTATCATTATCATTATCATTATCATTATCATTATCATTATCATTATCATTATCATTATCATTATCATTATCATTATCATTATCATTATCATTATCGTTATCATTATCTTTATCATTAACATTATATTTATCATCTGCTAAGCGGTTTCCCTGATTAACATTAAAACCTAAGCAAAAACACTCATTATATTTTCCCGGATATTTATATTGATTAACTAGATTATTCAAAGCA
This sequence comes from Convolutriloba macropyga, assembly GCF_964194025.1. NCBI lineage: Eukaryota > Metazoa > Xenacoelomorpha > Acoela > Convolutidae > Convolutriloba > Convolutriloba macropyga. The sequence continues at coordinate 21,054,121 of NC_134472.1, forward strand.
TTGTTAATTTTAAATCCTCTATCAATAAGATAGATCATATATAAACAATAAGCCCCACAATAAGATTCATGGTTTTGTTGTATTCTTTCATTAGAGCCTAGATCAACATATTCTTCTAAAAATAAAGGTGGGGTCTCAACACCAAAACTATCAGAGTATTACACAGGACCCACTTCTCTTCTTATAACTAAAACCCAATGTGTACCATTAGTTGGATGTAGACTGACAATAATGTTGACGTTAGGTTCACTTGTGATATCTGGAGTTTGATCTCTCATTACAATTTTAATTGGTGTTAGACTAATATTTTTTCCTATATCTTTTATTCTGATATCACTCCTAGCATTATTAATAATATTAAATTTATTATTGAATTCCTCAAAAATTAGGATAAGCATTTTTTTAATATAAAAATTATTAATGTTTAATAATGGGTTTAATTATAGGTCTGAGTCTAAGTCTATTTATAAGTCTAATTATAAGTCGAATTATAAGTCTAATTAAAAGTCTAATTATAAGTCTAATTATAAGTCTAATTATAAGTCTGTATTTATCTATGTTTTCATATATAAAAATGGAGACAGGTAGCGCAGTTATATTTTTTTCTTAAATGCAATTTGTTGTATGATATATGCTCCAATACCAAGTAAATATACGAAACTAGAAGAAAACTTTGGTGGGCTTATGAATAAAAGTTTAGTTTTATTCATACCAAAACCAAAACCAAGACCAAGACACTGATCTGCGAAGCAGTTTCACTGATCAAACTAAAAATATAATTATAGTGTGTAAAGATGATACAGATTGGATAGATCCTGAGACTGGTGAGTTTTATATTGGGTTTAATACATGCGATATAAATATGAGCACATCAAAAAATAAGTCCATATTCAAAGATAGTGTAATTGTTCTTGATGATATGGGTGATAAGTTAAAAAAGATATAGTTTATTATTTCACAGAAGGAAGACATTATAATATTCAAATGATTGTAATGTGTCATATACCAGCTCAAATAATTATTACAGCAAGAATGAGTTGTGATACTATTTATTTAACAACTTATAATGGAGCTGATCTATTTAAAAATTTTAATGAAATATATAAATGTGAACATAACTTCGATAAAATAATTAGTGAGTTATATAGTAACTATTGTAATTGTACAGACGGAATGTCAGATGAACTTCGTTATGGTAAAATTAAACATAATAGGAAAGAGAATACTTTTGATAATAATGATAAGAATAGAACTATGATATATGTTTCGAGAGTTGGTTTCCTTGATTTCAAAGCTCTTAGTTTAAAAGAGAAATTAGAAAGTGAAGATAAAAATAAACTTATAGCAAATATGAAACCACTCATGATAAATGCTACAGATATAAATACTATTAATCATGATAGTTATCAGTTCTACTTTAAAAAACTTCTTACATTAAAAGATATTAAAATACAGAATGATGTTTTAGCAAAAGAAACGATTAAAGCAGATGTTTTTAGGTTATCATCAACTATTTTAGGCATTATAGGTACATGTTTTATGATATATAATTATATAAGTCCTGATACAACAGTAAGAACCACTGGACATGTAGCTTCACATACAAGCCATTTGTTAAATAGATCAAGTACATTAATGAACTATGCTTATGAGATGGAGTCCAATGGTGAGGATCGGGATCAAAGACAGGATTGGGATCAGGATCATGAACGGGAACAGAATCTACTCATACAAGAAGAATTTATAGATGAAGAGACTGGAATTTTAAATAAAGAAGGACGAAATAATTTAAACAGGCTATATGTAAATAATGAAAAATTTAGAGATGAAATTATAAATTTTGTTTAAAATAAAATGCAATTAGACCTTGAAGCGATTTTAGATAGAAGATATGAAACTAATACACTCAATTTGATGGGAAAGAAATATTTAGCAGATTGAATTGTGTCTAAAGATAATATTAAAGATGTAATTGAAATCTTGGCTAAATATGTTGGTATACCACCAAAGTCTTAACACCAAAGTTTAACTAGAAATTGAAATAAATGTAATTCTGTAAAACAGCTAACTGATTTTGATGAGAGTAAGTATACTTGTAGAAATTGTACTTCAGTTAAAGTTAATTGTCTATATTGTCCTTCTGTTGTGAGATATGATGGGATAAGAGCTCATGTAGAGAAACAACATCCAAAAAGTTTTAGTTTTAGATTGATTAAATATTGATTATGGGGAATATATGAAATTATTAATTATTTTAATATTTTCAATTTTTTGTTCAAGTTTTCTTTTTTTATTCAAGTTGGTTGGTTTTACGTGCTTGTTACACGGTCTCACTAGTTTTATACTAGTATCTGGGATACGTCCACCGGAGTCGGTGGGGATAGAACCCGAACTATCCCTCTGATAATGGATAAAAACCAGCTTAACTCTGTACTAGTGGATTGCACTAAGTGAGACAAGAAATGCTAGATTTTGAGTGATTATAAAGGTAATATGTAGTATTGGATAAAACAAGGAAACCAACAAGCAGTAGAATTTGGCCCGATTCGACATGCCCGATTAGCGTTAGGAGAAAGGTTCAAATTTTAGTGGTGGTTGTTTTCCTTGTTTTATCCACTACTTATGTAGACTCCAGAGCAAAAAGTAAAATATGTAAAATATGGAAAAGTCAGAATTTTTCAATTTAAATTTTAAAAAGCTATCCGGCTACTTGATAACACGATCCAGTGTTAATGGACTGTGTCACGAAACAAAGTGTAAAATAATGTCGAGAAACAAATGCATTCTTAAATGGTTGTTTGAATTAAATCTACTTATTCAGGGAGATTTACTTTCTTCTATTAATTTCAATAACTTTATTGATCAGCCGAAAATGAAATGTTTAAAAAACTCGAATGGCATAGTTTTTCCTTACTTTATCAATTTTTCCCATTTTTTATTTAAAATACTGCCTGTTCACGCTTTAACATTCTTCGATTGAGTTGATTCTGACTTGACTTGACTTGATTGAGTTATTGCATTCAGTTGGCCCATAGCACTCGAGTTGTTATGAAAGCTTCTGACCAGTTACATTTAGTCAAATTAGTGTTCAATTCTTTGGTCGTCTAAATTAATGAAGAATGAGGAACATTTACTCAATAAATTTCTTGTCTCACTTAGTGCACTCCACTAGTACAGAGTTAAGCTGGTAATTATCCATAATCAGACGGATAGTTCGGGTTCTATCCCCACTAACTTCGGTGGACGTATCCCAGATACTAGTATAAAACTAGTGAGACCGTGTAACAAGCGCGTAAATCCAACTTGCGAAAATAACTTGAATAAAAAAAGAAAAATTGAACAAAAAATTGAAAATATTAAAATATTTAAAATTTTCATATGTTCCCCATAATAAATATTTAATCAATCTAAAACTAAAACTTTCTTGTCTCACTTGGCGTAGTGGTTAGATCATCGAGTCGAGTTAAGTTGCTTTAGCAAACGGAAGGTTTGGGGTTCCTTCCTCACTGACTCTAGTGAACGTCCCCCGATTCTGATGAAAAACTATGAAAGTAAGTGAGATAAAAAAACCAAATTCACAGTTCTTAAAAAAGATGATCCCTGCTGTGAGACTGTATATGGGACACACTGTGATGGGTATACAGTCAAAAACACTGAGATCGGTGGAAACACAGTGATAAGTGTTTTTTTTTCCAATGGAACTTGCGAAAATTGGTGACGCCACTGCTGGGATAATTTGAACAAAAAACCGGCTTAACTCTAAACTTTTATATTAAATCTTTTGACATATTCCTTGAATCTATCTTTGGCATATGTGTGTCTATATCTATGAAGATAAATACACAATCTACACTTAGCATTTCTAAATCTATAATAAAAAATATGTTCATTAACCCTACACATATAGCATGTTAAATATAAACTTTTGCCATTAAAATGTTTTTCTAAAAGTTTAATATAATCTTTTACTTTAACTATATCTTTGCATATATAACAACAATATTCTAATTCTGTGCAATTATCACAACACTCCCTCCAATGCTTTTTTTTACACTTATCACACTTCATTTTTCACTTTCGAAAAATTACTTTTTTCCAAAATTTCCCCCAATAAATTAAACCATGTCTCACTCAAATAACAGTAATGCAAACTTCTGCAACGTCTGTAATTTATCCTTTTAAACAAAGAAGGTTTTATACAGACATCAATCTTACGATCCCAAACATAAAGAACTATTGGAGAAAATGTTTGATTCTGATTTGGATGAGGCTATAACTGAAGCCCCAACTAAAACTGAAGCCTCAACTAAAACTATAGAGAAGATGTATGATTCGGATGGAGACTTTATCTATGTCAAATTTTCTACGAAAATTGAAACTAAAGGTATTACTAAAATTAAAACTAAAGGGTCTTCGACCTTGGTTGTTGAAACAAGGCTTGCCCTTCCCCAACCCGGCGACAATATCTACACCAGAATTAAGTATGAGTGTAAAGAATGGCATGACGAATTTAGGAATTAAATAGCTCTAACTGCTCATTCATATAGTCATAATCGTCAGTATCTAGAAAACACAGAATACTTTGATGTAAACTCTAGCGAGAACATGAAAGAATTTTATTTTACTGATAAAGCTGGAAATTACATTGAAGATATAGATGAAGCCATTAATAACTCATTAGAAGAAATTCAAAACTGTTACCAGTATAGAAAAGTTAAGAGTTTTAAATATAAGATCACGGCTGAGTGTGAGTTCAAAAAGAGAAGCAAAGAAGAAGTTAAAACTACTAAAATATTTTTCAACACTGACTATATTATTAATAACGCAAGATATGAAAGTGGAGACTTCAGACAATGGCTAGATTTCGAAAAGGAAATATATGAAGGTTATCGCTATGACTTTGAGTTTCTCGGATTAAGAAGTATTTAACCGAGTATTGAACCAACTAAAGCATCTATTGGTAGTTATATAGATTTAACCCCCGATCTCAAAAACTCTAAATCAATACTGAATATACGCAATTCCAAATATAACTGCTTGCAACTGACTATTACTGCTTGGCTATATCCTGCCATGCAACATGCAACACGTGAAAGTAAATATGTAAAAAATCTAATTGCACCAAGACAACAACATGAAGATGACTTTGGATATATATTAAGAATACAAAAATTGTACAATATTAATTTTTGGATATACACACCTTGTGGGGTGGGGGTAAAGTAGAATTGTTTAAACCAGTGGATTTTTTTGAGAAAGATAGAAAAGATGTCAGAAAATTGGTTTGGGGAGACGGTACTACAGAACACTGTGCTCTAATTAAAAGCATAGAAACCTTGTTAGAACGACCAAATAAAAATAACATTAAATTTTATTATTGTGATAGATGTACATTTTGGTTGATTATTCACAAATTAAATACGACAAACATGAATGCAGCCACTCTTTCAAACCCGAGGTTGTTTGTCCTAAGAAAAAGAAAATTACTTTTATAGATGAACATAAGCGTCAGAATAAAAAAAATATTATAACTGCTGATATAGAAGGTTGCATTGTTGAAGTCGCAACTAATGACTGTAAATATTTAATAGCTGAACACATACCATTAAGTGTGGGTTACATCTGGCAGTGTAATTTCAAATACTATTTCGGTCTTGATTGTATCAAAAGATTTGCTAGTGATCTATTAGAAATAGAAACTGAGAATAACTTCAAGCGCAACAAACAAATGATATTCAATGAAGAAGATAAATTATATCATGAAACTAATAACACTTGTCATATCTGCAATAAAACGTGTATAAAAAAGTAAGAGATCATAGTCGTGAACCTGGTAAATACAGAGAACCAGCATGTAAAATATGTAATCTGAGGTATAAAGAACAAAACTTCATTCTTGTAATAATCCACAATGGCTCTAGCTGTGACTTCAACCTACTATATAGTGAACCCTTCAAACAGAATAATGATAAAAGAGAAGTAGATAACATACCACTAGCCGCTGGTAAGTCTAAGATGTTTAGTATTGGTTGTCTTAATTTCTTAGATAGTTATAACTTCTTAGCTACGCCTCTAGATTAAATGGCAAAGATATATGGGTGTAAAACTAAAACATTATATCCATATGAATACTTTGATTTGGGTAAGTGCCGAGAATTTATAGGAAATGTTGTGGAAATATTAGACTACTGCATGAATGAATATGTTAAACTAAGTATAAAAGAGTACAAACTCAACCCCTTACACTATGTAAGTCTACCAGGCTATAGTTTTGATTGTTGGTTAATGTCAAACGGTGTTACATTAGATTAATTAAAAGATAAACAAATGTTAGATGATTTCGTTGAAGCAAAGGGAGGTGGTATGTGTGGTATAAAGGGTGATAGATATATTAATAATGGTAATGGTTATGGAAATGGTAATAGTAATAGTAATGGTAATGGCGATGGTAAAGTTGATGCTAATGCTAACAGTAAAAACAGGAACATGGCAGAGCATGATCGGAGGTCTATATGGTACATAGACGCAAACAACCTATACGGTTATGCAATGATGCAAAAGCCTCCTTAAAAGGACTTCAAGTACACCGACACATCTATAGATGTTATACTAAATACTCCAGATAATAGCGATCACGGTTACTATAAAATTTGTGATTTTTATTATACTAATAGTTGTAAAGAGAGAACAGAACAGTTAGCACTAATGCCTAATAAAAGAAAGATAAATGATAATGAGTTAGACTATAGAGAAAGAGATGGAAGGAAGTCAAGATCAGAGAAATTAATCTTAGACCAAAACAACAAGACAAAATATATGGTTCATTATAGAATGTTAAAGTTCTATGTTAAGATGGGTGTAAAAGTAACTAAAAATCATAGAGTAATTAAATTTAAACAAGATTATATATGTAGAGATTATATACAAAACAAAACAAATAAAAGAGCAAAAGCTAACACTGAAGCAGAGAAGGATGTAAGGAAATTAATGAACAACTCACCATATGGGAGAATGTACATGAATCCCCTACATTTCCTTCAAAGTAAGTTCTTACATGATGAAGAAAAGATAATGAAAAGTATAAGTAAACCAACATTTAAGAATATAACTAGATAAAAGGATTATAGCCAAATTGAATATATAAAGAAAAAAACAGAATATGATTCTCCAGTATATGTAGTTGTTAATATCTTAGAATTTAAAAAATTACACATGTATGATGTATTCTATAATATTCCGCAACCATCTCTCAAAGATCTACAACTCCATTATATGGATACTGATAGTTTTGTATTAAGCTTTAGTGAGGGTAATGTTGACAATGAATATATGGACTTAAGTAATCTAGACCCACCAATCAAAACTAATAATAAAGTGCCAGGTAAATTCAAACATGAATTGAGAAGTAGAATAATAGATTAGTTTATAGCCTTGTCACCAAAAACAAATAGCTTCAAAGATTACACAAATAAAGCTAAAGAGAAAGGATTGAAGAATTGTAACAATGCTAAATATGAAGAGTATTATAATGCATTAATGTATAACACACAGAGAGCTGTAGATGAAAGTAGAATACAAAAAAATTGGTGATAACATGACAACAACAAAAACAAGTAAGATTAGTCTAAACACATTTGATGATAAAAAATTCTATGTAAATAACATCAAAAGCTATCCTCATGATGAGAATCTATATCTATTCAAAAGAGATTTTAAAAAAAGATTAAAACTACTCCTATAGAGCTATTAATAAAATTAGGGTTATATGTAAGTAAAGAATCAATAGAATCATTTATAAATAATATTAAAGAGCTAACCATTAATGATGATAGAAAGTTAATCTTTACTGCGATTACACTATATAATGGTTTATTATAATTACATGAAACGACTAAATTAGAAACACTTAAACAGTCTAAAAGAACAAAACAATAGATTAGAAGATAAATTAAAACAACAAGAATATTATGGTGATTTATAAGAGTTATTTGATCCTTTAACTAAAACTTTAAATACTAACGCTGATTCAGTGCAAGCTCTTCAAAACAAAATCTTAGCCGCGCTAGACAGCAACACTAATGCTTTAAAGTGTAGGAAACCATCAACAAAGCAGCTTTCTTGATGAGCGAGCTGCTCTCTTAACACCTTCACCCGATCCAACCGTAAAATTAAAAGATGATAGAAGCGAAACATTTGCTGCAGACAATGATATGATTGAAATATTGTTAGAAATGGTTAAACAAACAAACAAACAATTTCAATTAACATCAGCTGATGCAAATTCAAACAAATTTAAAATAAATGATATAGATGTATCTCTAGTCCCAGATGGTATAAAAATGATAGGTAAAACCTATGATTTTTCTAAGGGTTTTGCTTTATTCATTACTAATAAAGATGTAACCGAGAGAGATTTAAAAGGAGATGAAATCAAAATAAAACAATTCCTAAAGGATATTGGTTATAAACAAAGAGGAGATACTAAAAATAATAGATCAAAATTTATAAAAGAATGTTTGCTAGTATTGGTGAACCCACTTCTCAGGTTATATCAATACCAACCTCCAGTGAAGATGAAAAATATCGACATGATACTAGTTTTTATGAACAAAGGGTGGTAGAAGAAGAAGAAGAAGAATAGGAAGAAGAGGAAGAAGAAGAGGAAGAAACTGTTTAAGGGGAGTGATGAAGAAGTGAAAGCTAGTGGTCTTAGCAAAACAGACCCGAATAGTTTAGTATAAAGACTAGGATTACTTATACTAGAAACAAAAGCTGGTCATGATGGATTATATGATGAAATGCTAGATATATCTATGCAACTTTTATCTATGAATATTATTAATCAAGAACAACTAGATAATTTTGTTTTTAATTATGGTAAATAAACAATGGTGGAAAAACAACAACAACAGGACACAATTAAAATTAAACAACAACTCCTAGCTAAAGAAGTATTCAATCCTCAAATAACAAAGTTTAGAAGGGAAAGAATAATACCATTATATAAAAATGAAACATGGTAAGCTGATTCAATTAATAAGTCATCTCTAAGTAAATACAATAATAATTATAAGTTTATATTAACAGTTATAGATATATTCACAAAATATGCATGGGCTATTCCAATAAATAATAAAACTGGTTTATCTTTAACTGAAGGTTTTAAAACAATCCTATCAGAAGGTCCACAAGGTGGCTCTGAAAGTCGAAATCCAGAAAAATTATTGGTAAATAGGGATAGTGAGTTTTACAATAAAACATTTTAATCTTTATTTAAAGAATATGAGACAGAACTATATTCTACTTATAGTGATTTAAAAGCTGTGTTTATAAAGAGATTCAACAGAACCTTATTACATATAGTTAATAAACCAATGTTCATCAATGGTGATGGTAATTGGTTAAATATATAGAACGATGCAGTCATAACATATAACAATAACATTCATTCAACAATTAATATGACACCAGTTGATGCTTCTAATAATCCTGATAAAGTTAAATACACTTTTAGTTTTAAGAATTTTAAACCTAAATTTACAGTTGGTGATTATGTTAGAAATGCAGATAAACGTAATATCTTTTCTAAAGTTTACACTTCTAATTGGAATAGAGAACTATTTAAAGTTAATGAAGTTTTGAACACACAACCACTAACATATAAGATAGAAGACATAAATGGAGAGATAATAGAAGGTAAATATTGCGAACAGGAATTATTAAAATCTGAGTTTGATTTCGAATCTAATAATAAAGTTTTGGAAACATCAGGTATAATTCTGTAATTTCTGTAAACAAATACAAAGATGACAAGAAATAGATTCAATCAGGCTAAACATCAATCAATATCAACATCAACATCAACATCAACAAATGACTTAACATTAAGTAAGGCTCGTGGGTTATTCCTAGAAGATAATGATAATATTGATATGAAGGATACCTATAAAATAACAAATGTTCATCCTCCAATAGTTGAAAAAGATGTTGCTAATAAAGAGTATCGTGACAATAACTTATTATCTTCTAATAATAAAATAGACATTTTAAGTAAAAACATAACTGAGCTAAGAAAGGGTGAGTTTGATAAAGTCACAACTAAAACACTAAAACTAAATGAAACACAAGTTAATGATGAACTGATTAATGAGTTTTTTGAATCAGCAAGTGAAATCACAAATACTGTTAACTTTGTAAAAAAAGTTGCTGCTGATACTATCTCTAAATATAATCAATAAAAACAAGAATTTGATAATAATAAGTTTAATCAAGATATTACTAACATACATTTAGATGATATGTTTACTAACTGTCTAAGAGAAATGACAGAATACAATAAATCTCTTAGAGGTGTTTTAGTACAACATATAATTGCTATAATTTTACGAAGTGCGTTAGTTGATAATAAAGAGAAAGAAAGACTTGAGATGCATTATGGTTTTAAGCAAGAAGATATAATGAAAGAAATAGAAAGAATTTTTACTAATGAAAATAAGCAAAGCTCTGACCAATCCAACAGCACCGAGTGAGAGATTACTATATCTAGATTTATCATCAGTATCAGAACGATTAAAATATGAAAAGTTTCAAGCTAATAAAAAATTTAACAACAATATTAACATTATAAAAGATATTAGAAATTATTATGAAAGTGAAACTAATAACTATAATAAGAAGTTAAGTAGATATAAAAATTATATTAACGTAGCTGAGATAACAGAAATATTATTATCATCAATTGCAACAACGACAACAACAACATCAGTTGCATTAACAGGTATAGGACTACCTTATTCTATACCAACAGCTTTTGCTACCGCAACTGTTTGTGGTTCATTATCAATAACAATTAATAACAAAATAAGAAATAAAATTATAAAGTATTCACAAATGTATTTTTTAAGTAAACAGTTTAGCGACAAGTTTAATAAACTATATACTAAATCAATAAATGATAATAAGATAGATAATGATGAATATAATCAATTAGTCAAGGTATATGAAGAATATAAGAACAAGAAAAATATATTAAGTAATTTTTTAAACTAAAGTTATCAGTGCTTTGTAATAACAATGTTTTTAGTAAAAATAATATTAGTATTAATACTTACCGATAGATGTAGATCAACGAAGTAGTTTTACTATTCTATGAAGTAGTTATATTTAAACTCTAATATAATTAAACTATCCCTTCTTTGTACCTAATTATAAACCTCTTCCTTTTTGTACTACCTTTATACCTTCACCAGTAGTTGCAAATTTAATTAAATCAAGTGTGGCTGATAAAACAGCTCTAGGGTTTCTAGATGCCGCTGCAGTTCCTATTTTACTTGCAATCTCTAATGCTCTTATTGGATTATTAGCAACTTTCTTTCCAAAGTTAACTGTAGCTCTACCAACACTTTTAAAGAAATCTTTCAATCCCTCTGCTTCTATTGTTGCATCAGATACTGTCATTGATTTATTTCTCTTACACTTAACACATTTACTCTTTAACATCTTTGTTCCTTTGGCTGACACAACCCCTCTTATGTTATTAGTACCACTATAATGTCTACCACCAACACAATATGAATTGGTTTTGAACTTATTTAAAAGACTCATTTCTATATATAAAAAATAATGGAAGTTAAAAAGTATGATCCTTTTGTTGTTAAGACTAAGCCTAAGCCTAAGACTAAGGCTAAGACTAAGCCTAAGCATAAGACTAAACTTGAAGCTACAGGTTTGTCTCTAGAGAATAAAAAGAAACTAGATACTATTTATGCTAAAGATTTTGTTAAGACTGGTAGGAAACAATTTGATTAAGATAATGACTGGCTATAAGTATAAGTATAAGTATAAATATATATATATATATATATATATATATATATATATATATATATATATAAGTATAAGCATAAGTATAAGTATAAGTATAAGTATAAGTATAAGTATAAGTATAAGTATAAGTATAAGTATAAGTATAAGTATAAGTATAAGTATAAGTATAAGTATAAGTATAAGTATAAGTATAAGTATAAGTATAAGTATAAGTATAAGTATAAGTATAAGTATAAGTATAAGTATAAGTATAAGTATAAGTATAAGTATAAGTATAAGTATAAGTATAAGTATAAGTATAAGTATAAGTATAAGTATAAGTATAAGTATAAGTATAAGTATAAGTATAAGTATAAGTATAAGTATAAGTATAAGTATAAGTATAAGTATAAGTATAAGTATAAGTATAAGTATAAGTATAAGTATAAGTATAAGTATAAGTATAAGTATAATTATAAGTATAAGTATAAGTATAAGTATAAGTATAAGTATAAGTATAAGTATAAATATAAGTATAAGTATAAGTATAAGTATAAGTATAAGTATAAGTATAAGTATAAGTATAAGTATAAGTATAAGTATAAGTATAAGTATAAGTATACTATTATTACTAACTATAACTATACTATTAGATATAAGTATACTTTAACTATACTATTAGATATAACTAAGATATAATATCAACCATCTTATTAGCATTACTATTAACACTAATAACCTTTCTAGTTAATACTAATGCTTGACATATAACATCAGCAACTGCAGCACTAAATTTGAAATTAAGTTATATTGGTTGTGGACCTATATGATCACTTTGATATCTAGTATCGAATATATATTTTCTATAATAACTTTCGAATGTTCTATGATTTATATATGGTTTAATATTATGAGGTAATCCATTATAATCTTTATTATAATTGACAATCTATTTAAAACCCTCGTTATAATTATTAGTGCCATAATTAATATTCGTTTTATCCTCGGGATAAAACTCACTACCAATCTTACAATAACACTCAGTAAGATTCATTATATCAAATGTACATGCATCATGAGTGTGTTCATTAACATTATTGTTTTCAAAACGAACTATTATATATTGTGGTTTTTCCATACCACTTTCAATACCTAGAGCAAACAAGAAGTTAGTAGCATTGGGTACATCCTTATAAAATGCCTTTCTTTCATAATAGCTAAAGTCTACATTATTCTTTTTACTTAAACCCTTTTGCACAATAATTCTATTGTCGTTACTAGGATCAATACTGGGCACACACCAGGATATATCTCTAATTTCTATATTACCATCATTACCCACCGAATCAGCACCAGCGTTAATTCTAAATAGAGCTCTATCATTATTATTTTTTTTTTAATATTAGTTTAAAACTTAAACAATAAATAATCTTTTCTAAATCATTTACAAAACCAAATAGATCACACATCTTAACCATCTTATACATATGACCTCGTTCTGCAGCAATATGGTCACCTTTAAGTTGACTATCTCTATTACCTTGATTTCTAACAAAACCACTCTCATATTCATCATCAGTACGAGTTAATAACTTATACATCAATAGATAATGATGACAGGGATCTATATATTCAGTCGTCCTACGACCACTAGTTTCAAGTTTAACTGAACTAAACAATGTCATCAAACCATAATTTACTAATCTGATATTAGCATTGTTAGCAAATACACCCCCAGCATCATCTAATACAACAAACTCTATCTCTAGATACGAACCATGCAAATTTAAATGATTCTCTTCTATATTCAGTATGATATTTATATTAGTATTAACCGTATTCATTGTTGCTAGATTATTAGGTTTATATTTTATAATCTTATTTTTGTGTATATCATTATTATAACCATAAGTTGTATCCGAAATAAAGTTCATTTTTTAGATGAAAAACGACTGACATTTAATCTTAAGGGAACTACAAAATATACATGAAGCTTTAACTAAAACTAAAGAAGAACACACACTTAACTTTACAATGATAAAGTAAACAGAAAAGTTTACCTTTATTGAACCTATACTTAATACAACAAAATTAGGTTTAATTAGATTATCAGTCTATAACACAGTGTTTAATGTGAATAGAAGTAATAATCAATTTCTATATGCTAATACGGTTATAGAAGATGATGATGGTTTGGCAGAACCTCTTGTCTCTAACAATAACAATAATACTGATTCTAACATTATATCTGTTCTTAATTATAATTATAAAGGAATCCCATTGTAATATTCAACTATTACACCGGGTGCAAATGAGTCAACCGCCATAGCAGAATTAATAAAAGAAGAAACTGATGGTAATGTTATAATAGAAGTAGATAAAAATACAATGAAATGTAAAATGGAAATAAAACAAGGTGCGCTTGGCTTTGATGTAGAGAACTCAATAGCCTCATTACTAGGATTTAGGAAAGTAGTTTATAAAAAAGGTAAATATAAATCCCAGAAAATTGTTGATATTATGGTTTTAGTATCATTAACATTCATTCTAATGTGATATCTGGTGTTAAAGATAATGGTAATAACATAGACATACTATATACTTTTACTCTAACAGAACCACCAGGTTACTTGATAAGTATTATACCAACTAATATGTTGTATCAAAATGTAACAAAGGATAGAATAGAATATAAAGAGTTTCATATTAAAGATGAGCATGGAAGACCTATAGATTTTAATGGTGATGTATTAAGTTTTACTTTACATCTGGTGTAACCAGCAACTTCGTTGATCTGGTGTAACCAGAAACTTTGTTGATCTAGTCTAGATATAAACCTAAACTAAACTACAAAACTCTCCGATCCCAATTAATTCTTAGTTTACCATTAATATTTTTTTTTAGTTATATCAATGACAATGTAATTATAAGCTTCATTCCGTACCTTATTACATATATTTGCAAAATCATTATAAGTAAGTTCAACATTAATAAAGAAATCTTGATATATAGATGTGAGGACTTTATCTCTTTAATCAAATAAAATAAATAGATTACAATACTCTCTAACAATCTGTCTATCTACTGTGAATAGATTTGGTTAGAATAAATCATATTGCAATTATTATGTCTACCCCTACAAAAGTATTCATTAATAACTGGTTCTTTGGCTCTAACATCATCAAATATCATTAGTTTCTTTAGGTCTTTTGGTAGTTGATCGGGAGAGGGTAACTCTTTTATATCTTTAACAAACTCGACATCTGCTTTATGATCAATTCTCTCTACACCTTCATATTGTTCACAAGTAGGACCAATAATGTATAGCAAGTATATTCTAGCCAGAATTAGTTTTTTTTAATAAGAATGTCTTACCACTTTCACTAGGACCAGATATTCTACATCTAAAGTTCTCTGGGAGTGTAGCTTCTGTAATTATATTATCATCATTCAGCCATGATTGTAGATCTTCATTTATATTTACAGAGATATTGTTACTAAGATATTCTTTGTTGTAAGGTTTAACCCTTTGAGGTTTTTCATCAAAGAGATATATAAAATTATCATTATTATCATTATCATTATTAGCAAAGCCACTTTGTAGATTATTATCATTATCATTATTAGCAAAGCTACTTCGTAGATCATTATCATTAACATTATCTTTATCATTATCATTATCTTTCTCAATATCATTATCATTAACATCAACATCAACATTATCATTATCATTATCAATATCATTTTCCTTATCATTGTCATTATCATTATCATTATCATTGTCATTATCATTATCATTATCATTATCATTATCATTATCATTATCATTATCATTATCATTATCATTATCATTATCATTATCATTATCATTATCATTATCATTATCATTATCATTATCGTTATCATTATCATTATCATTAACATTATATTTATCATCTGCGAAGCTGCTTCCCTGATTAATATTACAAACTAAACAAAAACATTCATTATATATTCCCGGATATTTACATTGATTAACTAGAATATTCAAAGCATTGATAATTTTAAATCCTCTATCAATAAGATGGATCATATATAGACAATAAGCCCCACAATTAGATTCATTGTGTTGTTGTATTCTTTCATTAGAGCCTAGATCATATTCTTCTAAAAATAATGGTGGCGTCTCAACACCAAAACTATCAGAGTAATACACAGGACCACCTTCTCTTCTTATAACTAAAACCCAATGTGTACCATTAGTTGGATGTAGACTGACAATAATGTTGACGTTAGGTTCACTTGTGATATCTGGAGTTTGATCTCTCATTACAATTTCAATTGGTGTTAGACTAATATCTTTTCCTATATCTTTTATTCTGATATCACTCCTAGCATTATTAACAATATTAAATTTATTATTGAATTGCTCAAAAATTAGGATAAGCATTTTTTTAATATAAAAATTATTAATGTTTAATAATGGGTTTAACTATAGGTCTGAGTCTTAGTCTATTTATAAGTCTAATTATAAGTCAAATTATAAGTCTAATTAAAAGTCTAATTATAAGTCTAATTATAAGTCTAATTATAAGTCTGTTTTTATCTATGTTTTCATATATAAGAATGGAGACAGGTAGGGGAGTTATATTTTCTATTTTCTTAATTGCAATTTGTTGTATTATATATGATTCAATACCAAGTAAATATACGAAACAAGAAGAAAACTTTGGTGGATTTATGAAAAAAGTTTAGTTAGATTTGAATATGAAAAGTCACCATTACATACTATTGTTTATGGTGGAAGTGGTACAGGCAAAACATATTTTATTAGACAATAGTAAAAGTTATACACCGATCAAAACCAAAACCAATACCAAGACACTGATCTGCGAAGCAGTTTCACTGATCAAAGCAGTTTCACTGATCAAGCTAAAGATGATACAGATTGGATAGATCCTGAGACTGGTGAGTTTTATGTTGGGTTTAATACATGCGATATAAATATGATCACCTCAAAAAGTAAGTCCAAATTCAAAGATAGTGTAATTGTTCTTGATGATATGGGTGATAAGTTATATAAGGATATAGCTTATTACTTCACAGAAGGAAGACATTATAATATTCAAAGGATTGTAACGTGTCGTAAACCAGATCAAATAATTAATACAGCAAGAATGAGTTGCGATACTATTTATTAAAACAACTTATAATGGAGCTGATCTATTTAAAAACTTTAATGAAATATATAAATCTGAACATATATTCGATAAAATAATTAGTGAGTTAAATAGTAACTATTATAATTGTACAGACGGAATGTCAGATGAACTTCTTTATGATAAATTAAATATAATAGGAAAGAGAATTTTTTAATATTATTTATAAGAATAGAACTATGATATATGACTCGAGAGTTAGTTTCCTTGATTTAAAAGCTCTTAGTTTACAAGATAAATTAGAAAGTGAAGATAAAAATAAACTTATAGCAAATATGAAACCACTCATGATAAATGCTACCGATAGAAATACTATTAATCATGATAATTATCAGTTCTACTTTAACAAACTTCTTACATTAAATGATATTAAAATACAGAAGGATGTTTTAACAAAAGAAACGATTAAAGCAGATGGTTTTAGGTTATCATCAACTATTTTAGTTATTATAGGTACATGTTTTATGATATAAAATTATATGAGTCCTGATACAACAGTAAGAACCGCTGGACATGTAGCATCACATACAAACCATTTGTTTAATAGATCAAGGACATTATTGAACTATGCTTATGAGATGGAGTCCAATGGTGAGGATCGGGATCAAAGACAGGATTGGGATCAAGACCATGAACGGGAACAGAATCTACCCATACAAGAAGAATTGATAAATGAAGCGACTGGAAATTTAAGTAAAGAAGGACAAAATAATTTAAACAGGCTATATGTAAATAATGAAAAATTTAGAGATGAAATAATAAATTTTGTTAAAAATAAAATGCAATTAGACCTTGAAGCAATTTTAGATAGAAGATATAAAACTAATACACTCAATTTGATGGGAAAGAATTATTTAGCAGAGTGTATTGTGTCTAAAGATAATATTAAAGATTTAAATGAAATCTTGGATAAATATGTTGGTATACCACCAAAGTCTTAACACCAAAGTCTTAAGTAGAAATTGTAATAAATGTAATTTTGTAAAACAGCTAACTGAGTTTGATGAGACTAGGTATACCTGTAGAAATTGTACTTCAGTTATAGTTAATTGTTTATATTGTCCTTCTGTTGTGAGATATGATGGGATAAGAGCTCATGTAAAGAAACAACATCCAAATGTACAATTAACTAGAGGATTTAGTAGAAATTTAACTGACAAACAAATTTTTGGAGAAAGTTGTTCGTGTAAATATTATAATTTAGTATCATTTCTTAAAAATAATGGAATAAATATAGAAAAATAAAGAGAGAATATAAATTTATTGAAGATTATAGATAATTTAAAATAAAAAATAAAAAAATTATTAAAAGAGGGAAATCACTCTTTAAGCGTGAAAAATAGTGATTTTGTACCGGGGCATCACTCCGATAGGGGCGATTTTGCTCTTAAAGAGTGATTCGGAAGTATCAGTGAAACTGCATCGCAAATATTAGAAAAATTTAAAATTTTATAGAAGAGTTAAGCCGGTTTTTTGTTCAAGTTATCCCCGCAGTGGCGTCACCAATTTTCGCAAGTTACATTGAAAAAAAAAACACTCATCACTGTGTTTCCACCGATCTCAGTGTTTTTGACTGTATACCCATCACAGTGTGTCCCATATACAGTCTCACAGCAGGGATCATCTTTTTTAAGAATTGTGAATTTGGTTTTTTTTATCTCACTTAGTTTCATAGTTTTTCATCAGAATCGGGGGACGTTCACTGCAGTCAGTGAGGAAGGAACCCCAAACCTTCCGTTTGCTAAAGCAACTCGACTCGATGATTTAACCACTACGCCAAGTGAGACAAGAAAGTTTTAGTTTTAGATTGATTAAATATTGATTATGGGGAATATATGAAAATTTTAATTGTTTTAATATTTTCAATTTTTTGTTCAAGCTTTCTTTTTTTATTTAAGTTATTCTTGCAAGTTGGTTTTACGTGCTTGTTACACGGTCTCACTAGTTTTATACTAGTATCTGGGATACGTCCACCGGAGTCGGTGGGGATAGAACCCGAACCATCCGTCTGATAATGGATAATTAACAGCTTAACTCTGTACTAGTGGATTGCACTAAGTGAGACAAGAAATGCTAGATTTTGAGTGATTATAAAGGTAATATGTAGTAGTGGATAAAACAAGGAAACCAACAAGCAGTAAAATTTGGCCCGATTCGACATGCCCGATTAGCGTTAGGAGAAAGGGTCAAATTTTAGCGGTGGTTGTTTTCCTTGTTTTATCCACTACTTATGTAGACTCCAGAGCAAAAAGTAAAATATGTAAAATATGGAAAAGTCAGAATTTTTCAATTTAATTTTCAAAAAGCTATCCGGCTACTTGATAACACGATCCAGTGTTAATGGACTGTGTCACGAAACAAAGTGTAAAATAATGTCGAGAAACAAATGCATTCTCAAATGGTTGTTTGAATTAAATCTACTTATTCAGGGAGATTTACTTTCTTCTATTAATTTCAATAATTTTATTGATCAGCCGAAAATGAAATATTTAAAAAACTCGAATGGCATAGTTTTTCCTTACTTTATCAAATTTTCCCATTTTTTATTTAAAATACTGCCTGTTCACGCTTTAATATTCTTCGATTGAGTTGATTCTGACTTGACTTGACTTGATTGAGTTATTGCATTCAGTTGGCCCATAGCACTCGAGTTGGTATGAAAAGCTTTTGACCAGTTACATTTAGTCAAATTAGTATTCAATTCTTTGGTCGTCTAAATTAATGAAGAATGAGGAACATTTACTCAATAAAATTTCTTAATTTTGTAAAACTTACTATAATTTTGCTCTGTTCTTTCAAGAACTGGAAAGAATTTATGTTCTCACATTCAATAGGATTTTATAGAGTTCTCTGTTACCAAACGGTCATCTCTTTTCGATTATTATTTATGTTCCGCAAGTCGTCAGTTCATGTAACATACTCGATCCAGATCTCTTGAATTTTCCATATTAATTATCCGTTTGTCGTATCTGTTTTTTTACCCATGTTTCTAAGTACAGTATCATCTTAATGTTGTTTACGTAAAAAACGGAATTGTCATCTTAATGGTTTGGATCAATGAAGTTTTATTCAAAATTGTTTCTAAACTCCAATTGCGTTTCATTTATTTTCGCATTCAAGTTTTTGTGCTTTCTTTGTCTGAAACAATCGTCAATGCCAATAAGACACGATCATTTTTTAAGATTTTTAGATATATTTTTTAAAAGTTTAGACACAATATTTGCCTAAAAATTTCCATTGCTACGTTGGATTCCTAGTTTATACGTAAGCTTCACTTTTAAGATTACTTTTAAGATTTGAAAATGCTTAGATTTGATTTGAATCAAACAAAAAATCATTTTAATTAGACTGTTTTCAGTTTTTACCCTCCACCTTCCATAAATGCAAGTTTTATGCCTCAAATCTTCGTAATGTAACCTTCTTCCTAATCTAAAAACTTGCAAGTCTCACTTAAGATATGCAAAACTCACGCATGTCAAACTAACACCAAAATTGTTGCAAAAAAGAAAATTTAAAAATAAACAGAATGCAATGCCTTTGAATACCAAGTTTAATTTATCTGTACGTTATATCTTGATTATATATTTCAAATAACGGGAGCTAAATTCAATATCATAAAAAATAACTTATATGTAGTTTGCTGGTAAACAGTAACAATGAAAATGGATTCAATTGTCTATAGATTTCTGCAGTAAAATCTTGCGCAAGCTTAATATCTAACACGTGCATTATAATTTCAAATCTAGCACGTGCGTCAAATAAAACTAATGATTGAATTTGACCTGTTTTTGCTGTGAAATACCAAAAAACAAGGTAGTGGTAAGGTAAAAAAAAGTTGAGTTTGGAATTCCATGTAAGTAGAATCGGGTAACTCACTAGATGATATAACCTGGACAGCTGGTGTAGTTCAAAGTTATTCAACAAGAGAAGAGTAGAGATGAAGAAGGTCACATTATTTTTTCGAAAATAAGTATAGAGATAAACTTTCCCACCTTCAAAAATGAAAGTGTCGACTTCCTCCATGATATCCGGTACAGAGAGACCATGTTCCAGTTTAGCTGCCAGAAGAATGTCCAAAAGAGAACTCCCCTTTCGTTTATATTTTTGAGTCTCCTGCTCTTCTTCTATCTCGTCAATCTCGTTCAATTTCGTCTCTTGCATTTCGGCCCATCGACGAGTGATTACATCCGTTGTAAATTTGTGCAATCGTTTCACAAGATGCGCGTACTTTCGACCTTGAGGTGTTAGGTTAAAGTAGCAAAAGTCATTCCACGTAAGAGGACGGCGAAATCGCTCCACAATAAGTTCCGTTATCTATTTAGTAAAACATAAAGTCTTACAGAAAATATGGAATTCTGATGAAAATTTACAATATTACTGCGTTTTGCTAATCTAAAGAGTTAAAATAATTTAATTTAGGAAATGCCGAGAATATTTTTTTCAACTTTTCGAATAATTTCTCATAAGTTTCAAATTTTATGCAAAAATTTTCACTGCTTTTGTTATCTGATTCCTATTATTCAAGTAAATTTTCCCCTTCTTTCGATTCTTCAAAAAGAGGAATATAATGTTGAAAACTGTATCACTTGTATCAATCTTTTCACAGATTCCTCACAGTCTTAGAGAACAAGGCAAGAAAAGTTTTACCACATACCGCAGCTCTGTTCTGAACATACTCAATGGAATCTGGGTTGTGCATTTGTGAGCCCAACTCAACTCCCATCGCAGTATCCGCAATTATGTCAAGCGCTAAAAAAACTTGGGTCTTTCCCATTATAGCCCCCCCTGAAATTTTAGCCCCCATAATGGTATATTTAACCATGATTGGGCGCTTTGGTGGTGGTAATGGTGGTGGTGGTGGTGGTGGTGGTGGTGGTGGTGGTGGTGGTGGTGGTGGTGGTGGTGGTGGTGGTGGTGGTGGTGGTGGTGGTGGTGGTGGTGGGTGGTGGTGGTGGTGGTGGTGGTGGTGGTGGTGGTGGTGGTGGTGGTGGTGGTGGTGGTGGTGGTGGTGGTGGTGGGTGGTGGTGGTGGTGGTGGTGGTGGTGGTGGTGGTGGTGGTGGTGGTGGTGGTGGTGGTGGTGGTGGTGGTGGTGGTGGTGGTGGTGGTGGTGGTGGTGGTGGTGGTGGTGGTGGTGGTGGTGGTGGTGGTGGTGGTGGTGGTGGTGGTGGTGGTGGTGGTGGTGGTGGTGGTGGTGGTGGGGGGGGGGGTAATGGGTAAGACCAAAAATATCATTACCGATTGCAGTCATAGAAATCTTGGAAACATCGGAACATTTTTTGAAACAGAATGATTGGGTTAACTGTTGGATCTGAAGATTTGAAATCCTTTTCGTCTATAGAAAAGAAAGTAATATTGCCAACAAATGAACTACAACGGCTTGAAATTGCGATAATAAACATTACAGAAACATAGGTATCATCAGTGCTTTGAAACTCTCAACGCTGGCTAAAATTTCTGAGACCAACCAGCTCTAAATATGACAAAACCAGACGTTGCTCTCGCTTTTTAATAAACAAAACCTGTGATAGATCCACTCTTTTATAGACCCGTATTATTTTATATTTTTAAGTGGAATTTCTATCAGCTTCATTTTATTGTTCTAAACTTAAAAAAGAGTTTTTGGGTTAAAATTGCTTGTGCTTGTTTCCACGTGGATCTTAGGCCCAAGGCTATTAACCTCTCTTAAGACGCGCAAACAAGCTATTGGTCTTTTCAAATGACCACTTTTGTTTATATGTCATTGTAATGATTTCTGTTTTTACCTCGAAAGCTATCCTACATCTATGAAAGGATCGAGAAAGCGAACAATCGGAAAATGTTCAATAAATCAATCCGTTTAAATGTTCCGTTTGTAAAAGTTCCGAGATTTATTCCGTTCGTGAAAGTGAATTGTTTGTTGTACAACTTGCTTTTATTTTTTTTAAAAAAAAACTAGAAATCCAACTCTGATAGTACCTTAAAATCTTGTTGTTTTGAAGAAAAATTATTTGTCCGAAATCTCCGACCATAACTCTATTTCTTAAGTTTGGCAGAGAAACTGATAGTTGGAAAAGTGCGCTTTCAATGATTGAACAAACAGTATTGAATCCATTCACCAGGCCACTGCCAATTTAAAACTTTACCCAATTTTTTATTTTGACTGCCACAGGCTACTGGTATTATGCTCGCACTCTACGAAAGCGCATTCGCACTGAAGATCAGATGAATATTTTTTATAAACGTTTCAACCAACTACAGATTTTTTTACAACGCATTTTATTCCTACACAAATGTGCGAACCAACCCTCACTGGTATATTCTCAGCAATTTCTCTTTTGTTTGCCAGAATAGTTTTCTTTAAAATGAGGATCAATAAACTCATATAAGGATTTCAGAGAGAATTTCATAGTTACTATGGCCTGGACAAAATGTTTCAGATTATCACTAATGACAGCTCCTGTGTAAAATTTAACCTAGATAATGCCCTCAGTTGATACCTTATGGCTCTTATGTTCTTGAAAATGTTTTAGAGAGATCGCATTTAACCTTCATAATTTTTACTTCCTTCTAAATTTTTCTCTGTTGTTTCTAGTCTCAGTAAAGACAGGATGCATCTTCTTACTAGTGATTGAAGGCCTAATCTTTCTATTGGTCACAATTTTTAATTTAAGATCTCATTTCCTCCATAACATGAGTTTTAAGAAAAAGTTTTTAGACTTTTGGAACCTGAGCATTTTTGAAGTTGTTCTTTTTGTTGCTTTCTCAGGTTATCATCTTAATAACAGGTCCCGCTGATTTTGAAAGAGAATGCAATTGAACAAGTAGGATATTTTTGTCAATTAGCATATAGTTTTACGGTAGGATCTTTTTGTTGATTAGAATATCGTTTTGAATGCTTCGAAAAAGTTTTCCTCCGAAGTGTATTTGAGTTTTTCAATTTACCTATATTTATCATGAGTTTTGTACTTTTCTCACATATTCTGGATGGCGGCATGTCTCAATGACGTCCTCTGAAGATATAAAGGAACGTTTTCACTGATTTCACTGATTATCTAATGGTATTTATGACCTTCAAAGATATTGTGTTGAGAAAACTGATCAAATTTTTGAGCTATGCACCCTTCTATCGCTCTTTAGACTGAATTACATTTTTAGACTAAATTACTAAGTAGACCATATTAGATTTTGTAATTTAGTCTACTCAGTGAAATGACATATCCACTTTTTGCGAAACGCAATACAGTCCTTCATTGATTTGATCTTTCAGCTGGTGTTGTTATGGCAAACTCTGGTGGTTCTTTTTTGTTTTTTTTTCACACATAGTCATTCTGAAACGAGGGTTTATTGATGTTCAAATGTGACTCAATTGAACAACAACATTTGCAGTTGATAGCTTATGGTTGGATCTCTTTTCCATGAAAATATTTGAATTTTTACCGGTTTTTTATCATGGTTATGCGGCTATGATAATTATCGTCTTCTTAAAAATTTTGAAATTTTGGTATTTGCTTAGTTTTTTCATTTTTTTGTGTTCCATATTATATATATATATATATATATATATATATATATATTTATATATATATATATATATATATATATATATAAGTGCCTATAACGTAATTTCAGTTGGTTTTTTGACTTCGACATTAATCATTTTCAAAATTATGAATATTTTTTAAAAAAACTTTTTCCTTTTTTGTTCTTCTTTGGTTACTTGTTCTCATTAAGGACATAGACCTTATGTTTTCTGGGGAGGTACACTTTTCTTGCTGTTTTAATTTCATCTGTTGCTTTTATATATATATATATATATATATATATATATATATATAATTTTAGATATAAATTTTTGGTAATATTAAAGCTTGTTTTGTTAATTGGTTCTTTTCGTCTCCTAGCTTCATCAATGACACATCTTATGGTTTCTCTAAAAAGATTTGTTAGATTCTGTCTCTCAGTAATGACAAGTCTCAATGGCTCCGAAGGAGTTACAAAAGAACATATCCAGTAATTTAGTTTGAAAGCTGATGACCTTGTCCCTTTTTATTCGTCTTATTGTTGAATTGTTACCGAGTGTCATTAGGGACATGACAGGTCCCATCTACTTTGAAGTGATGTACAAGTTGATTTGTTTGTTTACGTTTTATATGATGATCTTTTGTTTTTATTAGTATTTTTGTCCATAAAAATAAGTTTTGGGTTTGGCCGCAATTAATGTTTATGTTGTTTCATTTTGCTGTTTGTCTTGTCAGGTAGCAGGTTTGTTTTTTAATGGCAGGTAAAATTATTTCCTTCAGTCTGTGGTTTGCGTTTAACACCATTATTCAATCTCATTTACCAATTGTTTTTGAATGCTATGTGTAATTTTGAAAGTTTTCTTTCTCTCCTTCATTTGGCCGACGATTAAACGAAAATGTGGATGTGTGGTTTTGGAACTTTATGTGCAATCACACATTGCCGAGCCTCCTTGATCACTGTGTAAAACAAATTGTACTCTTTGAAACACTATTTCAATAACTAACACATAGTAACTTTAATCACCCAACATCTATTCAAACCTCCCTCATGGCTGATGCATTAATTTACGACTTCATTATCTTTAAAGAACATTGATCTTTTATGCAGAGTTTTTTAACTAAAATTTTGTCTTTTCCTAATGTTTTAATTTTTGTTTGGCGATTGATGTTGTTTCGCCGTGGACGTTTTATTCAACCCAAAAGCAAAGGCCAAAGCAAAGGCTAAGAGAATATATATATAGTAGAAAAAACATTTCGATACAAATAAAAGATTGAATCAGACTCTGCAAAAAGAGAATTGAACCAACGCTTACCCAGCATACTCATAGTCTCCCAAATGTCAACAAACTCTTCTCTATCAGCCTTGGACTCTAATATATCCAGAGCCACTTTGGTGTGTTTCATCATGGACACAAAACTCCGATCCAGAATGTCAAAGTGAAATGCTGGTGTGATCAATTTCCTCCTCTGACGCCACTTCTCACCGTTGCTTGTTAGTAATCCAGTTCTGGAATATCTTTTATTTATATTAGAAATAATTCAGCTAAAACTTTATTTGAAGACCCAATTTGATCATTTCTCGTTCGTGCCCCCAGGTTGTTTGGAGAGGTGCATATTGTTTGCTGACCCCAGGCTCATTTGTCATATTTTTACGCGACCATTTTCTAACTAACGACACGCGTTCTGCGCTTGGGGGGCACAAAGGGAAAAATCCCATTCAGCCGATTGAGACCGGTTATAATATGCCGGGAACTTGAAGCTGAAATGTTGGCAAAAAGTGCACTTATAAATTCGTTTGCATTTACAGATTTTGTGCCTATTTATTATGACATTCTAAGAGATCAACATTTTTCTTCAGAGCAAACAGACTGCCTTTTTTCGTTAATGTTTGAATTTCGGTCAGTGGATAATCTTCGTTGTAGTTAGGAAGATTAAATTTTTCTAATCTATTCATAACTTATTACAGAAATTTAACTATTTTAAAGGCAGATTAATTTTGTATAACGATTTTGTAACCCTATAACAATTTCGAAAAGGCCTCTTAATAACTATTGCGGGCGAAGAAAAGAAGGAAACTTTATCATTATCGTGAGAAAATCCAATGTTAGACATATTATTATACGCACACAAAAAAAATCAATTAGGAACAGGTAAATCACTGAAATACTTCAATTGTCCCCTATATTAACAAGGATACTCGTTAATGTGCGTTCGCACATGATGTTCCGACCCGAGTTCATCTACATTTTTGACTCAATGTCAATGATGAGATAGTTAAAAATAGATGTTTGAGTTTAAAAAATCGTCACAAAACCGAACTACTAATTGAATTGCACGATACCATGCCTCATTACAGCGCTCACAAGATCTGCCTCTAGAAAGACTACGAAAAACCAACAAACAGCAAAATAAGCAAAAACAAAAATTTTTCAGCGAAGGTGCTAAAAGAAGAGAAAAAGAAACACAAATATTGACCTCTCACAAAACTTTTTATGAAAATGCATATTGTCCAACGAACAAAACATCAGTTACCACATTATAATGGAAAATAGTTTTTGAATCACAAGGAATTGGATGAAACCTCTCAATGATGAGAATAAATTACAAATTTACGAAAAGAACAAAAACTGAAAAGTAAAAACAAAATCTTTGAGAACGAAGAATATCGCAAACTTTAGTACCATTCGCAATAAACTGAGTGTCTTGGGCAACGTAATTCATTCAATCTTCAATTAGAAGTTTATGAGACAAGTCAGCATATTACGACTACATGAAGAATATAAAAAAAGGCAAAAACAGCAAATTCAAAAAAAAATTAGGGAGAAAAGTGTCGAAGCCAATAAAAAAAGTTTTTGGTATAATTTTCTCTCATCTCAAATATTTTTTAACAGCAATGGAGTTCTTTTTTTTTTAAAATATGATTTCAGTAAATCAACAAGTATGAACAAAAAAATTAAAATACAAAATTTTTGAGGAAACGCGTTATATCAACGCCGTTAAATTCAAAAGCTTTCTACGGAAGACAAAACATAAGCCATGTTATGAATCAATGAGAAGGCAAGATTGTTTGTCGATCATAAGTTCCCAACAGGACTAAACAATAAGTCTTATTATTATAAAAACAACAACAAATACATGCAAGAACCAAAAGTTTACCAGAAAAGTTCGAGAAGAATGTGTCGAAGCCATTTTAACCATAAGCGTTTCTCTGAAAACTTCATCTATAATCCATTGCAGTTCTTCTATAATCCAATTGGAACCATCAATATTAAGATAATTGGACAAGATTTCAAAAGGATATAAAAATGGAAAAAAAATACAAAATTTTTTAGAAAACATTTTCAAAACCCCGGGCATCGAAATTTAAAAAAAAAACAGGTGGTTATCAGATAAAATCACTAACCAGATTATTTTGGATACAGAAAAGTAAAAAAGAGGAGGGCCCTGTCATTACTGCGACTGACTGACAGCTCATAAAAATAAGTTTATTAATGCTTAGTGTCCAAATTTTTTTTAAAGTCTTAGCAGCCACTAAATTCAATAGATCTCAATGGAAGTCATTAAATACGGTAACTTCAGCCTAGATAAGGAGATAATAATGTTTGTCAATTCACAGTTGTCAATAGGAAATCACAATAAGTCTTATGATTATGGAAACAATATCAAAAAAAGACAAAAACCAAAAATTTTATTAGAAAAGTGCAATGAAGTGTCGAAGCCATTTAAACCATAAACATTTCTGTTAATACTTTATCTATGATCCATTTAACGCCATTTTTTTCTTTAGGCTACTGAGATTTATCAAATTTAGGATTATCAGATAAAATTTCAAAGGGAACGAAAGTTTCAAAAAATCCAAAAATTAAAAAAAAAAATTACGAAAACACGTGGCATCGAAGTCATGAAACCAATAGTTAGATGATCAAACTGCTAGCCCGATTCATTTTAGGTTCAATAGAAGTGGAGGAGGTCCTGTCATTTTTTAGACTGACTTACAGTTCATGAAAATTGGTTAATCTCCAAAAAAGTTCTAAAAAAAATTATTTTCAAAGTATTAACAGCAATTAAATTCAAGATTTTTCGGAAATCAAAAAATACGCTACGTTATACACCGGGAAACGGATGTTTCTAATCAAATTATCACTTTTAAGACATCACTATAAAACCTATGATTATGAAAAAAGACAAATACTTGCGAAAACCAAAAAAATTCAGTAGAAATGTGTGAGAAGAAAATGTCGAAGTCAATTAAACAATGAGTGTTTCTCTGAAAATTTTATATATGTGCCATTGGATGTCTTCTTTTAATCAATCAGAACTATCTATATTTGGATAAAGAGATAAGAATTCAAATGAACCAATATTACAAAAATAATATACAAAAATCTTTAAAAAAATTATGAAAACTCGTGGCATAGAAGTCATAAACACAATAGTTAGAAGATAAAACCGCTTGCCAGATTAGTTTTGTTTGCAGTAAAATGAAAGGGCTCCTGTCTTTTCTGAGAGTGACTTAATGTTCATCAAAATAAGTTTAATTTTGTTTAATGTTTAAAAAAAATTTTGAAAAATTAATTTATAAAGTCTTGACAGCCATTAGCTGTCAACTCAAAGCACTACATAGTTTTACCTTTTGCACGTTCGAAAGCTGAACGCATTTTTAATTAGCGAGTTTATGACATAGGACTCACAAAAATTTAAAATATCAAAAAAAAAACCAAAATTTCCTTGAAAATCTTGAAAACTCATCAGTCGAAGACAAAAAAAAACATGAGCGATTCATTGAAAACGAATTTTTTTGTTAACTGAATATCATTAGATTGCGAACGAGGTTTGTCATTAACGGAATCTCGATATGAATATAACTAGTCTCTAAGTCACGAAAAAAACATTATTAAATAAAAAAAGTTTTCTGAAAAAACAGCTCTCAAAATGAATTCGAGTTTTTTTTTTCATAGTAAACTTCCTCACGAGCAGAACTAACGTTTTTATCGAGCTTTTGGTAACACAAAATGCTTTCATTTTGTAGGGTGAAATGTAATTTTGAAATAATATTTTTTATAGAAAAGCCGTAATTTGAACAAAAATTACGATGAAAGTGAACAAAATCATGTAATTATCACTTGTTCACACAAAACTTTAAACCTCGATAACTCCTCGAAAAATACGAAATTCAAAAAAAAATATTTTAATTTTGAATTCTACGCTGGACGAGCTTTTTAATGATACCACTCACATTTCTCTCACAAGTTGGGTCGGAACAATAAAAAAGTAATCGCTCTAAAAGTTAATTTGAGGAATAAAACTGCAAGATTAGGAAATAAAGTTGACTGCAGCCAAACATACAATTGAAACTGGTTTATAGTCACTCATATTGCAATCTAGAGACAAAAGAATAATTCATTTTGAAACCATTTTGTGAGAACTCTTAAATTTTGCTTGAAACTATCTAAAAGCTCTTCAACTCTAAATCTAACTCTAGATCTACAAATGTTCTAGTCAAGCCTAATACAAAAATAAACAATGAACTTGGATTCAAATGTCATTATAGGTCAGCTCAAATTAGCTGAATGCGAAGATACTGAAAAAAAACTAAAAAAAATCAATCAAAGTAAGTTTCTTTTTTCCGTTAAGTTGTCGTTAGTTGTCTGTATTTAATGCTACCAAAAATGTAAGAAAACATGCATTTTTTTAATGAAAAGGTATCAGAAAGAGTTAGGCTTGCACTCAATTTCACTGGATGCAGATGCAGAATACATTTTTTTGAAGAAAAGAGCGGAATTCTAAAAAATTCTGTGCAAAAACTCGCGTTCTGTTTCGCGGTCTGGATTGAGGCGAGTAAGTGGATGCAGCGCAAAATAATTAATTCCGACCATTCCGCTCATTCTTATTAGAATGATTTTTTTGCCCACCTTGGAGCAGGTTTAGCAACTTTGAAAGCCGCTTCAAAGAAGCATAATGTCAGTGAGACTAAC